>NC_045605.1:36453743-36756484 GCF_009762305.2 Zalophus californianus
AGCTTTCTCACCTAGAGAGTGTTGAAAATAGTTTTGGTCCTTATTGTGATACTTTCACAATAATTAGACATAAGACATCTGCAGTATTTGCCTAAGTAGGTGTTCAGTAAGTGGCAGCAATCATGAAGAGTGCTGACACTACCCAGTGAGGTAAGACATTGTGGAAAGCCAACGAGCAGCATGCACAATAGGTATGTGGTAGTACCAGCTAGAAGCAGAAAATTCCTGATAAGGCAGGGAAGCTCTTTATCATTTGACTTCACAGTTTAATGGTCTCATTAAATAAAATACTATTCTTAACACTGCTCAGCAGAGAATACCTGCCTCGTTCTGCCTCCCCTTCTCCTTCTTCTCCCTCTGTCTGACTTGCTCTCTCTTTCTCCCTCTCCACATACACACAGTCTCCAATAAATAAGCAAATAGCCCAATGACAAAACTAGTGTGGCTGGCAAAAAAGCAAGGCCTTCTGCCACCAGCATCACCACACAGGATGTGCTCCAAGGAGGCATGACAGCAGGGTCCCCAAACAAGGTTGCTTTACAAGCCAAAGTGGGGGTGACCACAAGCAGATCAAAGCAAAGGAAATGTAGCATAAAAAAAGAAAGCACAGATTTGAGCAGAAAGAGCTCTGAGAAATGTCCATAATGCTTCTGCAGGCAACCTGGCATGCAAAAGTCAGGAAAAGGGAGTTTTTTTGATCCAAAGTAATCAACATCCTTTGTGGGTGAAAAGGCAGGACTCCAAGCAGCCACAAGCCCTCTACACAACTGTGTGTGCGTAAGTCAGACACAAGGTGGGCAGCATGAAAGGACAGCTGCCCACCTAGCCACTTCCATTAGCCCCTAATATGAGGGAGAATGCTTTGCAGGACTAATATCCATCTAGCACTCTTGTCAGGGACCAAAATCTGTAAGCAAAGTGATCCCCAGGGGCACTTGGACCAGCTGTCACCCTAGGGAAAACTTCACAATGGATGAAGTATGTTTTTGAAAGCTATCCACTGCCATTTTGCATCTATATAACTTTTCTGATTTCCTCTCTCTTCTCTCCACCCCGAGGGTAAGCTTTTATTTGAACGTTCGTTTTGTGTAAGATGCTCAGGTAAGGGGATTAGGGCTACAAAGATAAATAAACCTTGAACATTGTGTTCAATATATATGTAGTACCCAAATGCATAATGACAGGACAGTGTAAGAAGTACCAGGAGAGTGAGAACCAAGTGGGAAAGAGGGAGCTTCATCTGTCAAGGGAATCAATCGGATGTCATGGAGGCAGAGACGCTTGAGACAGACATTAAAGGATCAGTAAGTATTTATGGCTGACAGTACAAAAAAACCAATCCAAGCAGAAGTCCCATCATGGGGGATGTGCTTGGGGGACTGACCATGTTCTATGTGAGATTTAGTACAGGAGAATGACAGGCTGTGAGGCAAGAAAATTAGATTGGCAGAAGATTTCCAAAGCCCTAACTGTCCTTAAGCACCATTGGCATTGTGTGTCCTTTCAGTCATTCCTGTGTGCTGAATGCCCAGTGTAGGTCAGACATGGCACATGACCTGTGACCGTGGTTGTGCACTGCTCTTTTGGTTGCCTCACCCAAGTCTCCTGTATACCTTAACCTTAACACTTCCAGCTCCAGCTCCAGAAAGATCCCCCCTACTAGACCTTGAATTCTCAGAGAATTATTCCCTACCACATTAGAAAAGTTAAATGTCTACTCCCTTCCTGGTGGGTTTTTGCATTTTAGGGGGCAGCTTGTATTAACGGAAATAGAAAACCTGGGGTAGGAGAAATGTTTGAGCAGAAGGGTCTTTCTGCCATTTTCCCTGTACTCTGTAGTATCACCTCTCATTTCATCCACTTGTCCTATTTCCAAACTAGAAGAGCACTTGTCCTATTTCCAAATTAGAATAGGTCCCACTGCTTATTGGCATTGTACCTCTGATCTTTGCTTTGTCTCCATTTGAAGCCACATCAAGTCTTACAGGAGTTTTAAGAGATTTCAACGTTGCCCCTGCTACACATTCGCACAGCAGATGAGGCTCCTCTGTGGATCACATTCCCAAGTGCTGCTTATATTGTGGCCTGAAACACAAACAAATCAACCTGAGATTTTGTGCAGTAACTAGGATGCTGTGATCTAACTCCATCCATGACTCTCTCAAATAGGAGAGTATATTTTGATGAAAGCAAGCCCATGGTTATTACAGGGATAATCTTGAATGCACTCTGATTCATAAAAGAAAATTGTTAGCAAATGTTACTTCACAACTAGTAAATCACATGGGATGTACTCCTAAGTGATTCTACATTCTAGTGTGACACACTACCAAGTTGGAGAATCACTGGCTAAGTGTTGAACTGAGAAATATAAACAGACATTTCTCAGTAGTACACTTTATGTCAATAATTCATATGTAGCTTTCCACACTGTCCGGTTCACATTTAGGGAATACATTACAAATGGTTTGATCTAACTCATTATTTCACTACAGATGTATCACAGAGTCTTCCTAAAGTAACTCAGTGACCTTTTATTCTTTTATGAAATGCTTTTCAATTGAAAATATACTGTGTTGGAGGTTGCAACATCAGCAGGTGTTTGCTCCATTATGATAAGAAAAAACACACTTCATTGCATTTGGCATATAAGCTGAGATTTTTTGGAGTGCTGTAGTTAAAATTATTTTTAAAAAAAAAATAATATATGTACGTGTACTATCTCCTTTGAACAAAACTGCAAAGAGAATCTCAGACAAGATCTCATGTTCTACATCAGTCAGCTTGCTGTGAAGCCAACGATCCAAAATCCCAGTGGCTTGCAACAGCAAACATTTATTCTCACTCACATGTCTACATTTTTGGAGTAGACAGGGCTGCTTAGCTCTGTTCTACATGTCCTTTCATTCAAGGGCCTCAGGTAAAGGCTAAGCCCCTCCATGGGGGGTGCTCATTCTCATGGCAGGGACTAAGAATAAGAGGCAATCACATTTGAAGCTCCTGTTCAAATAGAGCATGTGTCTCATTGGCTCATATCCCATTGGTCAAAAACAATCACACAGACCACCCCAACATGAGGGGGGGGCAGGAATATACACCCTGTGCCTAACAGGAGAGGGAAATCTATAAATCTGTATTGGAAAACAATAATACAATCTATCACAGACCACCTCCTGTGGGTATTCACTTTCCTTCCTTTCTCATTCAGAATCACTCACCCAAGAGTGTACCAAGAAATGTACCCAAATGTTTCATCCCATCATGGTGTCAGGTGCCAACTTGAAGATCTCATGACAGTCTCTAAATCGGGTATAAAATAATTCAAACACACCGTGTGAAATAGTGGAACAGGGATAGAATAACTACAATAAATGCCCCCATTCATAAAAAGGAAGGAAGAGAAGCACTTAGCAATTACTGGTACACAGCAATTTTGAAATTCTGCTGGACAAACATTAGGGGGCCTCCTATCCTAGGGTAGGGAAAGTTCCTGAGTAGGCCCCAGTTCTGCTGTCTGCACGTAGCTTCCCAGTCCCTCATTCTCGGTGGCTCTCGACTCCACCCACCAGGACATCTTTTGCTTTTTTTCATCATTCTTGCTGGTTGCATCTTGGGAGGGCAATGGAGTTTGTGCCCTCCTAGGGGAATGAGCAGCTTTGTCAGCTGCTTGCCCAAATTGTCTCAAAACATCATGTCTCTTTTAATTGAGGATGACAGTGCTTTGAACAGTATAAACTCTTTCAAAGATTTTGTTAGGTCTTTATTTATTTCAGCCCATTCTTGTGATGCAGCCTGCATCACAATTCTTTGGTGGACGTATGTTTTCCTCTAGACTTTAGGACACTGTGGGGTTGTCAGATAATTCTGCTAGTGCAGAACTATGCCTTTAGGAATTGTGGCCACAATAATTTCTTCTCAGCCTACATCTTAATCAGTGGTTTGGGCTCGATGTATTTCTCAATTTTATCTTTTGTCAGGTGAAGATTAAAAACGGTCCCATTTTTCAACCCTGAAATCCCAGAATTTAAGGCTCTCTGTTTTCTCTTTCATCTCATCCTCCAAACAGGCCAGTTATTTTCTGGATCTGTTTCATTTTTAAAATACCGAATGCAGCTAATAAAAATAACACATGCAAGTAATATTCCATTTAAGTACCTTTCCAGCCAAAGCCATAAGTTCATTGGGAAGACTATCTGCCTCCCAAGTTACTGCCACTTTTCCAACCCCCTAAAGCTTTATCCCAAAGGAACTGCCACCAATTTTTATTTTCATACAACAGCCCCCACTCCTCATATCAGATTTTGTATCAGTCCACTGACTGCACCGAAAGCAAACCCAAAACTCCAGAACTAACAACAACACCCGTTCCTTGCCCATGATACATGTTAACAAGTGCCACTGGGCTATGAATACCTGGGCTCTGTTTCACAGATCTTCACCTTTCTTCACCGTCAGGGACCCTGGCTGAAGAGGTGACCATTGTGTGTAACATAACATACGCATTCTCAGGACAGAAAGGAAGGACAAGAGGTATTAAATCACAGTTAAGGTCTTTGCTTGAAAGAAGCACAGTTGCTTCTCACATTCCATTGACCAAGTTTAGCATAAGGGAGTGGGGAAGTATTTTCTTCCCATTCTGAGGAAGGTGGAGTAAATATTTTCAAATAATACAATCTACAGCATACTCCACTGAGAAACCGAATTTATAAAACCTCAGAGTCGGGGATATGCTAAACCAGCTCCATAAAATCAGTGCAATGTTGAGGATTTTTATAGGGTTGATTATTTATTTATCATTCTGAAAAATAAAATAAAAAGAAACCAATGAACTCTTTGGCTTTGTGCTTTGAAATCTCACACAAAACTATGGTATCAGAGTGATCAATATGCAAAATTGCTTCTATAAAAGTAAAAACATGAGAGAAGCATAAAGTTTATTAATTGTGTGCTTTGCCTATTTTATGAGAATAGAGACATTGATAGTGAAATACATTTTATGGACAGTTGCACAGGCAATCGGGATTTGCTGAATCCTTCCAGTTTACATTTGATTCAGTCAATGACTTTACATCACAATCAACAGAAGCGTTCGGGGGGAAAAATCCGCCCAACATTGTGGGGTGCTCTGATTATTCTTAAAACAATTCACAAACGTTAAGAAGTGCGATGTGCCCCTTTGAATGGCAGCCCCTGCGGGGGCAAGGCTTTGAAAGATAAAGCGAAGAGCGCCCTCTAGTGGTAAGTGGTCGGTTGTAACTTGCAAACAGAACAGTCTGAGAATTTCATTTTTCTCATTTTGCTTCTTGATCTGGACTCTGAAATTTAAAAAGCAGAATTTTAGAAATATCAACAATATTCTAAAATTCCTTTCCCCTGTGTCTGAAATCTGTTTATTTGATACTGAGAAGTATCAAGCAATTCAATACTCTTCATAAAATAAAAAATGTCACTTAGTCTGTTACTTTCTTATCCTTAAACCGTCACAAACATATTCAACTTTATTTTTAAGACGAAATAAAATTCTTCACCCCGGAGATGGAAATCGAATAATCTGCAATTTAGATTTTGTTTTTATTGATTGCAGACCAGTTTAATCACGAGGAAGAAATATCTAACAACTTTCTCTCGATATTTCCAGAATGATTACACATTTTATTAACCAAGGTCACAGTCACCTCATTTTACGGTGTCAATGAAAACCTGATGCGACATGTTAATTAAGAATCACCATGGCAATGAAAATGGGTATCTGAAACGTGGCTGGCGCGGCTGATACTGATGTGTGAGCTTCATGCGCCCCCTGTTGGACATAATGCAGCCGCTGAGAAAGTTGTGTGTGTTGGGTTCTAGGTCAGCGCTCACCCCTGGAGTTCCTATTCAAGCTAAAGTTCCATTAAAAAGACATAGGCGCTCAACCCGTGCAGACATAGAGGATCAGGCTTTATATTAAAATCCTGGAAGAAGAAAATTCATTGAAGCTTTATTGTATCTGAATGAATAGTTTTCAAATACCATGCCTTTTTTTATGACTCAAGTCTCATTTTAAATATGATTACCTCTTTGAGAAATTAGAAACTATTAGAAAACAAGTTATGGACAATATTTTACACCCTGGATTTTCTTTTCAGCACTTAGAGATATATTTCTTTTTTTACCTAACAGACCCAGAATAGCCTTTGCAGAAATTTTTCACCCCCTGAGGTGATGAGGCCGATCTGCTCAGGTGCTCTCTAAGTTACCAAAAAGGCAATGCGTTCACTGTGTACTTGAAAACCGCTATCTTTGCAGTAACCAAATCAGAGACTAGGATTGAGCAGAATGGTATAGTCTTGGGCGGGGGGTGCGATTATTTGGCATCCAGGAGCTAGAAAGTGCCCTGGTATTGGCAGAAGCTATCATTAATTCTCTTGGTCAGACTTCCAGCTATAAGACAGGGATCTTGCCCTTATGAAGCCTAGTCTACATTGCTTTTTAAAAAAATTTTCTCCTGGGCGCAACCACTCTGGAAAACAGCATGGAGGTTCCTCAAACAGTTGAAAATAGAGCTACTATACGATCAAGCAATTGCACTACTGGGTATTTACCCCAAAGATACAAATGTAGGGATCCGAAGGGGTATGTGCACCCCATGTTTATAGCAGCAATGTCCACAATAGCCAAACTGTGGAAAGAGCCAAGATGTCCATCGACAGATGAATGGATAAAGAAGATGTGGTATATATACACAATGGAATATTATGCAGCCATCAAAAGGAATGAGATCTTGCCATTTACAACGACATGGATGGAACTGGAGGGTGTTATGCTGAGTGAAATAAGTCAATCAGAGTAAGACAGGCATCATGTGACCTCACTGATATGAGGAATTCTTAATCTCAGGAAACAAACTGAGGGTTGCTGAGTGGTGGGGGGTGGGAGGGATGGGGTGGCTGGGTGATAGACATTGGGGAGGGTATGTGCTATGGTGAGCGCTGTGAATTGTGCCAGACTGTTGAATCACAGATCTGTACTTCTGAAACAAATAATGCAATATATGTTAAGAAAAAAAGAAAGAAGAAGAAGATAGCAGGAGGGGAAGAATGAAGGGGAGTAAGTCGGAGGGGGAGACGAACCATGAGAGACGATGGACTCTAAAAAACAAACTGAGGTTTCTAGAGGGAAGGGGGGTGGGGGATGGGTTAGCCTGGTGATGGGTATTAAAGAGGGCACGTTCTGCGTGGAGCAATGGGTGTTAAGCACAAACAATGAATCATGGAACACTACATCAAAAACTAATGATGTAATGTATGGTGATTAACATAACAATAAAAATTTCAAAAATAAAATAAAATAAATAAAAAATTTTCTCCTGGGGTGCCTGAGTGGCTCAGTCAGTTAAGCATCCAACTCAGTTTCAGCTCAGGTCATGATCTCAGGGTCGTGAGATTTAGTCCCATATTGGCCTCACTCTCAGCTCTGAGTCTGCTTAAGATTCTCTCCTTCTTCCTCTGCCCCACCTACCTCCCTCTCTTTCTCAAATACATAAATAAAATTTAAAAAAAGTAAAAGATTTTCTACTTCTCCTGTGGTCTCTCTAAACCACTAAAGCCCTAAATTTAGACCTGGAGTTCTGGAAAACACTCTTTCAAAAAAAAAAAAGTGAAGGAGAAACATAATCTGCATTCCTGAATTCAGGAGCAAAACATCTTTTTGTAAATGCCTTTCTCTCAAGAGTGTGAGTTTTATCAAACCAAGAGGCGATAGCCTACCTCTTAGTAAGCCAAAAGAAATATATTTTCAGAAACAGAAACTAGAATGAGCTTCTTCCATCCATGTTTAGCCGTTTCATTTAGCTGCTAAAATATTAATAAAATAACCCCAAATATGATGACAATTGTGGATGTTGCTTATCTGCAATAAAAGTGTTATGGACTGAAGTGTTTTTTCCTAAAAATGTATATGCTGAAGTCATAATGCCCCAGTACCTTAGAATGTGACTGTATTTGGAGGTAAGTTCTTTAACTAAGTTGAAATGAGGCCATTAAGGTGGGACCCAATCCAACATGACCAATATATTTAACAAGAAGAGGAGCTTAACACACACAAAGAAGATGACCGTCTACAAGCCAAGGGAAGAGACCTCAGAAGCAATGAACCCTGCCAACACCTTGATCTCGGCGTTCTAGCCTCCAGGATTGTGAGCAAATAAATTTATTTTATTTAAGACATCCAGTCCATGCTACTTTGTATGGCAGCCCTAGCAAACTAATACAAAAAGTGAGGTTGACATTATTTCCATGACTCCATAATATCAGAAAAGAGATGCCAGCGTTTCTTTTAGCTTTCCCCTCGGTTTTTGCCTCATGGCTGGGCAGCCAGCTAATTCAGCCCCAGGTATCCTATCTACATCCAAGACAGGAAAAGAGGGGAGAGAATACTCTTTTTTATTAAAAATTAAAAGATGTGACTTCATTTTTTTTTATATAGACTCGTGTGCAAAATCAGAAAACTCAAAGGGGCTGAAACAAAATTTAGAAGCTCAAGAATTAGAAAATCCAAGGGTAGTGCCAACTTTAGGTATGGCTGGACTCACAGACTGAATGATATTATCTGGAGTGAGATTCTATCTCTTGATTTCTCTTTCACCATATCTTCTACTCCTCAGGGCTATCCCTAGAAATTCTAGAATTTTTCCTGATGGCAGCAAGTCAGCTGCCTCACAGTCTTTCAAGATCTAGTCTAGCAAGAAAGAGTTCCTGTCTCCCAGAATCCCTGGGTAAGAACACATGCATGCTTCTTCTTTGGCTCACCCTCCTGGCATAATTAGGTAAAGTACTTCTTCCCACCCCTGTCTTTAGCCCAAGCACTAGGAAGTCTGTGTTCACTTAGCAACGTTGATGACGGTCAACTTTGTAAAGAGTAAAGGGCTATTCTTCATTAAGCACTGTGTGCCAGGTGTGACTCATTACCTCTTTAATCATCACACAGCCTAATGCAACAAGAATGACTATCCTACCTCAAGAAATGTTATTGAATATTGACATATTTGTATATAACCAATCTTAAATAAGTAAAGTAATCTGGCACACATAACTTAGATAAAAAAATAGAGCCAGAAATTTAATACATTTCTGTCTGGCTCTAGAATCTTCCTCCTCTTAGCCAGTTTGCTCCACTTGGTTCATATTGTTTCTCACAAAGCGTGAACAGCTCTAGCTCATCTCCATTTCAAGAACCTCCCCTGCCATCACTCCTGCCCACATAGTTCTACTAAGTCCTGGTTACTAGAACAATTCGTCTCAACTACTCCATTCATGAAAGGCTAATTCTTAACAAGCAAATGCTTCCCTCTTCCCAACCACTTTAATTTTAGGAAGGAAAGACTTCCCTATCCTGGTAAACAGAATCATTTGTATTCATCTAGTCACTCAACTCCTACCCCTTTACAAAATAATCCATCTTTTTAAAATTTCTCTGATTTTTTTAAAGTATGAAGTTTTACTTTCCTTGAAACATATTTATGAGTCAGTCCTTAAAATAGGATGGTCATGCAAAACACTTGAAAATAGACATCAGTGTTATACCAACAGATAAGGATCAAATAAGGGCCCCATTTCACATTACCTTCTTTTGACCAAAGATCTATTTCCAGGGCAGAGGTCAGGTGAAGTCAATAGTAGCTCTCTGCTTAAATCAGAAGCATGCTAGCGTTATCAGCAGCAAGCAGGGTGTGGAACAGAGTGCAATGACAAAGAAAGTTGAAAGATAGGGACCCTGTCTCTATAGCCATCACCAATCAAGGGGATATATGATCATATTTGACGGGCATTTTTCTCAAGGTCACATCAGCTAGGAGGCACAATTTGGAAATAAGATGATGTTAAAATATAATTTAGCCCCATCCAAAGATTTCAGGAGTACTGTTCTCCATCTGCACCCCAACTTCCCTCTTAAGAAGAGATGCCCTTCCTCTGACATCTTTTTTTTAAAAATATATTTATTTTATTTGAGAGAGAAAGGGAGAGAGAGCCGCATGCACAAGTGAGGGGAGGGGAAGAGAGAGAGAGGGAGAGAGAATCTTCAGGCAGACTGCCCACTGAGCCCAGAGCCTGAGGCAGGACTCAATCTCATGACCCATGAGATTATGACCTGAGCTGAAACCAAGAGTCAGATAAGTAATCAACTGAGCCACCCAGGTGCCCCTCTTCCGACATCTTTAATAATCTTGTCACTCCAATATTATATGCAACCCAAATGTATCATATTTTTCATTTATAGAAGTGTATCCCCCACAAGATCGGTGCTGTATAAAAACAGTGTCTACATTTTATTCATTGTTCTATGTGCTGTGTCTAGCACGGTGCCTGGCAGATAGGGCTTAGTAAATATTTGTGATTTGAAGGGGGAAATGCTTCACAAAGACAGTGGTCTGCAGTGTCTTCTATGAGTTCCTGTCCTTCAGCCACTGAGAGGGCACCAAATAAACTCCAAGAGAATCTCCACTTCAGGTGACAATGCTGATGTTCATGGATTCTCTAGGATGGTTTGTAAAAGTGTCCCTGCCAGTCTCTGGCTGAAATTTGATGCCAGGCTCTGAGACTCAATGGCTGAGATGACTGACCCAGAAGAAGCCTTCTCAGGATTAAAAGCTCATGTGTTGCTGTACCTCTGAAACAAATAGTGCAATATATGTTAAGAAAAAAAAAAGAAGAAGAAGATAGCAGGAGGGGAAGAATGAAGGGAGATAAATCGGAGGGGGAGACGAATCATGAGAGACTATGGACTCTGAGAAACAAACTGAGGGTTCTAGAGGGGAGGGGGGTAGGGGGATGGGTTAGCCTGGTGATGGGTATTAAAGAGGGCATGTTCTGCATGGAGCACTGGGTGTTATGCACAAACAATGAATCATGGAACACTACATCAAAAACTAATGATGTTGGGGCACCTGGGTGGCTCAGATGGTTAAGCGTCTGCCTTCGGCTCAGGTCATGATCCCAGGGTCCTGGGATCGAGTCCCATATCGTGGTCCCTGCTCAGTGGGGAGCCTGCTTCTCCCTCTGCTTCTCTCTCTCTCTCTCTCTCTGTCTCTCATGAATAAATAAATAAAATCTTTAAAAAAAAACTAATGATGTCATGTATGATGATTAACATAACAATAAAAATTTAAAGGAAAAAAAGCTCATGTGTTGCTTTGGGGTTTGTGTTGATTATTTGTTAGTTACTCTCTTACCCTGGCACCCTGCCAAATAAGAGAGGAGGCTCTGCCCTCCTCCCCTCACCTTGTATTGTGTGGTTGGTACATACCACAAGAAATCCTTTCCACAAACCCGCTCCAGCCTACAAATCCCTCTTCCCCTCCATTCACCACTCCTCATCAGTTCCATCAGAATTTGACTTGAGGCTCAGACTGCATGCTGAATGACTGACTACAAACAAAAAGGCACGGACAGAATGCTGATAGTGTACGAAGATTCTCAATTGTGGCAGGGTGTCCTGAAACCTGGATGGTAGGAGTTGTAAAAACATATTAGGATGCTGTAAAGTGTTCCTGAGAGTCTAAGCTCCTTCAGGACAGAGACTATCTGTTCACTGCCCTTGTGCCTGGCACAATGCTTGGCACATAGTAGACACTCAATAAATACCTCCTGCATAAATCAATGAAGACTTGGACACTACCTGGTGCCAAAAGTTCATTATTCACCCAATACACTTGAGGAAATGTGTGTGTGTGTTCATTCTTGAGCATTCTGAAGTCTGATCCTGAGATCCAGAAGACTACAGGATGATGGCACAGGCCTCATCTCTGATCTTCAACTCTTTCTAGAAACACAACTATTTAAAAAAAAAAAAAAGCAAGTGAGGCAAGTGCCTCAAGTTAGCATGTTATCAGAATAAGCAGAGACAGAGTAAAGTAGTTAGGAGCCTAGACTCTGAAACCAGACTGCCCACATTGAAATTATGGGTCAAACACTGAGCAGCTCCATGACTTTGGACAAAGTAATTAGCTTCTCTGTACCTCAGTTCCTCATAATAGGTATAGCATGAACTAGAGCGCCTGTGGGATCAGGTTGCATAAGGATGACGGGGGAGTTAATATACGTAAAGCACGTAGAAGTTTGCCTGCCTGGGAAATGGTAAGCATTTGACCAATGTTTGTAGTTGTTATTATAAAGAGTTGTGAAGCTCAATTTGGACCCCACAACTGATGAATCAGATTTCAATATGTGAGATGTTCTGCACATTAAATTATTGTGGTCCTCTTTGGATCAGAGGGGGAGCTTATTCTTTTGAGAATAAAAGATGGAATTTTCTCACTAGTAGGAGTAAAATTTTCCAACATCTATCATTGTAGAAAAATTGGTTATAGAACTAGAGAAGAGAACACAAAGGGCAGGTCTTGATCTAGTCAGATGAAAGAATCCTCAACTACAGTTGGGGACTGACCTATATGAAATATGTACCTTTGAAAAATATCTCACTACAAAGTTAGTCTCTAACACAAGAACAAATGCCAATAGTTATAACTGCAAATGATAGCTCACATTTACCTTTCTAAATGCTATACGTGTATTTACTCATGTAATTTTCAATTCAACCTTATAATGCCAGAACTATTAAGTGGGGAGACTGGCCTGTGACTGAAGAGCAAGAAAGCACCTGTGTATAGGATCTGCATTCGTCAGGGTAGACTAGGTTTTCCTGTGGTGACAAAAAACCTTATAGACTTTACACAAAAATAGCTTATTTCTCACTCACATTACGTGCCCCTTATGGATCAGCAAGCAACCTGCTTCCACCCTGTCACTCAAGATTAGCCTACTTGCTCCTGCCAGCAACATGATACTTCTTTTATGGAATCACATAGAATTGAGCCACCAGAATGGTACTGACATGTTCATTTGGGGTGATTCTCACTCACCCTGGATACAAAAGAAGTCCTGTGCTCTGAACTACTATCTGTCCCCATCAACCCTTGGGCTTAAACCATGTTTGGGCCCCTATGTCATCTCTCACCTGTCTGTGTGTAATTTGCAGCATTACCTCCAATCTACAGCACCCAAGGGTGGCAGCAGGAATCCTTTATTCTGTGGAATCCCCAATGCTGACACGCAGAGCAGATGACACCCCTCTTGAAGACTCAGCATTACATGACAGAGAGACTTGGGAAGATGTGGGAATTGCCTTTCTCCTTCAAAGGCAAGCATTTAAATCATCACTCTCCAACACCAATGGCCTCTTCTAGTTGATTTCTTCTCTTGCCTCCAATTGTTGTGGTGCTAGCCCGTTCTTTCGGCTCTAAAACATGCCAGGTGAGGGACCAGACATTCCTTGTGTAAATGAGACTGCTCTTCTCACTCTGCCCATGGGCCCCTCGCCTATCCTGCCTGCTGTGGTCAGTGCGTGAAATTCAGGAATGTGGTCAACATTGAAAGAGATCACATTTTAGGAATGCAGAGATTACAGCCTAAGGAGTTTAAGAGAAGACATGGCTGGAAGATGTGTTGTAATCCCTTCACACTCTAACATTCTAAACAGTACACTTGACATGACCAAAAATGATTATTCACATTTTCCTTCATGCACGGGGAAGATTGCATGTGTGTTCATCATCATTAAAGAAAAAGAAAACTTGGAATCATTGGAATCATCGGAAGCCATTCCTTCAGGAATGGCAGGATGGGTAATGCAGCATCAGGAGTGAGGATAGAAACACCCGGACCCGGAGAACCACAGAGGCAAGAAAGTCTATATTGTTTCAATACAAACAATTTCCAAAGAGTCATGGCATTGTAAGTAATAACAGTGTTGCCACCCTTTTCCCCCAGTGGGAGACAGGAAATTAGCCAGAAATGGTGCATTTAATAATAACAAAAGAAGATAGTTCTTGGACAGAAAAATAAAAGAGATGGTGCCTGGACACTACAAAAAATCTTCACTTGCACTGAGTGGACAATAATCAAATATCTATGTACTTCTTCTATAACCATGATTCTAAATCTTCATTGATAAATACCTTACATGACCCCATGAATTTTATAATATATTTTTAGATCAGGTTGTTTATATAGGCAAAGGCTTACAAAATAAATTTTGCCTGGGACTTCCTATACCCTGCCTTCATTCATAGGGCATTGACCAGAACTAGTCTCACGGTTTTATCTGACTGCAAGGGGGTTAAAACTGTTATCTATTCTGAGTGCCCAAAAGGAGAGAAACCAAATATGATAGATACCAGTAAGTTTAACACAGTAACCAACAAGGATGAAATGGAGTCTGGAAGTTGTACGAGTGGCCACATTTTAACAATTTTAAGTTGCTTTCTGGGTGGCCAATTCCCTTGTTTATCCCACAATGGTTTCTAAAGCCTTATCAGATATTAGAGGCTTGTCTTAGCTGTGTGGTCCCACAATCTATCATAATGCTAACAGCATAAATAGTATACAAGTCAGAATCCCAAGGATGCAGGAAGCAATCAGCAGGAACATCAGCTGTAGCCTTGGACACAGTGGAGATCAGGATGCCTAAGCCAGGCAACCAAGGAGACAAAGAAATGATAAAACTGATAGAAAAGAAACTGACGAGAAATTTCTTTTTTTTTTAACTGACAGAGAAATTTCTAGAGAATCTCCTATAGACACTAGAAAGAAGAGTCTAGGGTCCTGAATGGGGATTGGGACTGGGAGCCATTATCTGTCAACCTCTGAGAGTCAGGGACCGGGGGCAGCGAAGGAACTGAGAAAAAGAGACAACAGTATAGCGAGGCACAGGCGACCCCGAGCTAAGAGCCCGAGGTGCCGAGGTTTATTTTCCATACTCTTATATACCTTCTACAGCGATATAGATCTATAATGGTTTACAGCAGAGACACAGTAAGGCACATTCTTCCACGTACACAAGGTTAGTTAAGTGAAGCAGTGGAAGTGGAGAAGGAGTAAAGAAACCTGTAACTGGCTGTGATCAATTAATGGTAAACACCATTGTACTCGGACCTTAACCTCAACACAGGACAAGGAACAAAGAGGGGAGTGCACAGTGTGCTGTTTACAGCTGGTTTCCTATCTACAAAACATCTTCTGCTGCGTACTTTAGAACAGACCACACATATCCCAAGGGCATTTCACTCTGATCCTTTCGGATTATTTTTAACCCTGCAAACTCGAGTTTTCTCAGAGCTCTCGGAGTCTGAGCGAACATGCACCAGTGGTTGTTGTGGCGTTCTGTTTCCCACAATTATCAATTGGAGTATACCTACATCAAAGCACCTGAAATCTGTCTTTGGACATCTGTCTCCTCTCCAGAGGTCTGCTCTATGGTTCAAATCCTCAGAGCTGGATCCGACATCTAGACTCCCCTTCATCTTTCTAAAGTCAAGTCCACTGAAGTTCTAGTAGGGCACCATTAATATGAAGTTGTGTCATCTTTGTGAAATTTACGTTTTTGGAGGACTTTTTATAAAATAAAAGATGGTCGTGATCTGATGAGTACTGGGTGTTATACGCAACTAATGAATCATTGAACACTACATCAAAAATTAATTATGTGCTAAATGTTGGCTAATTGAACTTAATAAAAAATAAAAATAAAATAAAATAAAATAAAAGATGGTCTTCAAACACTGGTCATTAGAAATTGTGACAGCTGGTGAACAAGGTATTTTGGAGTGGGTGGACTTCTTGGTATTCCTCAAACCCCAACACTTGGACTTGTTCATCAGGATTGTACTGCTATGTGCAGTCATCCCAAGATGATTGGCACCTTGGGTATTGATCTGCTCCATAACACCTAGGTCTGCTCAGCTTCCCTCACCACCTTGTGTTCGGTTCTTACACACACTCGCTGATGCTTTAGAAACATAGGGGAATATGCCTCGAAGCATTGATGTCTTGGAGAAATTCAGGCAGCCCCAATAATTCAATGGTAAGTAACCCCTTGGGTGGAAGTGAGGTAGGGCTGAGGGCTCAGTGGGCAGAAGGCACAATGTGGAAGACCAAAGGGACTTATGTGTTGATGTCATGAGCAAGATTGTTAGGATAATTTTGTATCCCAAGAACTAGGATTTAAAAAAACCAACAAACAAACAAAAAGAAGTTTGCATATTCAGGAGGAAGTGATTCCGATGTGTAATCTTATTGATTATACATGGCTAGAGTACAAGAATTAAGTGAGGGAGAGCACATGAAATAAATAGTTTGCCATGCTTGCAGCTTTAAAATTTGCTATTTAATTCCTAGTTCAAGTCCTATAACCAACTAGAATGCAAGTATCCCTGCGACACATAAAATCGATGAAAGAAAAAAAAACGTGCTTCACGGAAACAAATTCAACATGTGACATAAATTTTCAACACTAACAGGCCAGGCATAGTGTCCAACAAGAGGAAATGGTCTGAAGACCAGCACAGAGCCTGGAGGATGAAAGGAGAGGGAATTTCATGTCACTGGGGGCAGCAATGCAAGTGTTTATTCATTTAATAAACAAATATTTATTATATATCTATTATGCAGGCAGTATGCTAAATGGGAAGTACATAGAAAAAAATAATATATAATCTCTCTCCCCAGGAGCTTACTGTCTGGACTGGGTAAGGGACAGCCAGGTAAAGTCTAACTATAATACCATGTAATGAGTACTCTAACAGGGCACTCGTATAGTGTTAGAGGTTTTTAAAATGATCCCCAGAGGAAGTAATAACTGACCTCAAACAGGAAAGAAGTGTGGGGATATCATCCAGTTAAATGTGGAGAAAATTGATCCAAACAAATGAAACAGCATGTGTAGAGGCCCAGAGATAACCAAGTACCTAGTATGTTTGCAAAATGAATCTGTGTGGACAGAAGATTACTCGGGGCGGGGGGGGGGGGGGGGGGGGAGAGGGGGGAGGGCTGCATAAGATAAATGGAGGAGTAAGCAGAGGTCAGATTATAAAGGGTATCAAAAGCAAATATTGAACGTTATCGTGATAGTAATGAGGAGCCATAGAGAAGTATTGAGCAGCCTTAGGTAAACATTTCTTCTGCTCGTTTCCAGAAATGTACTGGCATTTACAACAGTTCAGGGAGGAGGGGGTGGAGCAAGATGGCCGAGGAGTAGGAGACCTGGATTTCATCTGGTCCCAGGAATTCAGCTGGATAGGGATCAAACCATTCTGAACACCTATGAACTCAACAGGAGATCGAAGAAAAGAATAGCAACAACTCTCTGAACAGAAAAGCGACCACTTACTGGAAGGTAGGATGTGCGGAGAAGTGAATCTGAGGCGATATTCGGGAGGATAGACGGCAGAGGAGGGGGCCTCCGTCGGCCACTTCTGGCAAGTGATAGAGCCGCGGAGCACAAAATCAGAACTTTTAGAAGTCGGCTCCGCTGAGGGACCTCGCTCCAGTGGCTAAGCTGGGGGTGGAAGCCTCGTGGGACAGTGTGGTCTCAGGACCCTCGGGGTCACAAAAAGACCAGGGGTGCCTGAGTGTGGCAGGGCTCCCAGGTATCGGAGCAGGGAAGTAGCTGCAGAGACAGAGAATAGGAGCAAGCTCTCAGCTCCTGGTTGCCATAAACCATGATCCCTCCTCCAGCAGGGACCCAACAAGCGGCAGATCCGGGGAGACTCCCCTTCCTCCCCCGGGAGGAGCGGCACGGGAGCGCACTGCAGGGATCTGCTGGGTTTAGAGACACCACACCAAGTCGGGTGCCAGAGATAGAAACACTCGGTCACAGGCAGGGTGAGCAAGGAGTGCGGCCAGAGACCGGGGACACGGGAGTGACTGACTGCTTTTCTCTGGGGGCGCACTGAGGAGTGGGGCCCCGAGTTCTCAGATCCTCCGGGCGGAGATTGGGAAGCCGCCATTTCACTGTCGTCCTCCAAAGCTGTACGGAAAGCTTGCAGGGAACAAAAGCTCCCGAGAGCAAACCCGAGCAGATTACTTAGCCCGGACCAACAAGGGCGGGGCAATTCCGCCTCCGGCAAAGACATTTGGGAACCATGGCAACAGGCCCCTGCCACAGAAGATCCCCAAGAACAGCCAGCCAAGACCAAGTTTACCGATCAATGAGAACAGCAGAATTCCAGCGCTAGGGAAATACTGCACATAGAATTCATGGCTTTTTTACCATGATTCTTTAGTCTTTCAAAGTTAATTTTTTTAACAGTCTTTTTTTTAACTTTTCTTTTTCCCTTTCTCAACCAACATCTTCTCAATCCCTTTTTAAAAAAAAAATTTTATTTTTCATTTTTAGAGTCATATTCTATCCCTTCATAGTAGTTACCCTTATTTTTGGCATATATATATATATATATGTTCTCTCTTTAAAATTTTGAGATACAGTTTCTTCTAACAGATTAAAATATACCCTAAATCTCTAGTGTATGCCTGTTCTAGTCCCCTCCCTGATCACATTCTCTCTTTTATCTTTTTTCTTTTTTTAAACCTCTTCTATCTTTTTTCAAACACCTTCTTATCAATTCCTTTTATAAAATTTTTTATAATTTTCATCTTTACAGTCATATTCCATCCCTTCATCGTATCAACCCTTATTTTTGTAATATAAGTTTTTCTTTCTTTAAAATTTTGGGAGACACTTTCTTCTAACACACCAAAATACACCCAAAATCTAGTGTGTGGCACTGATCTATGCACCAGCCTGATCATATTTGAGCATATTCTGTTTTTTTTTGTTTTGTTCTGTTTTTGTTTGTTTTTATCTTTTTCTTTTCCTTCTTTTTTCTTTTTCTTTTTTTTTCTTTCCCTTTCTTTTCCCCCAGTTTCAGGTTTTTTCTGATTTGTTTAGAGTATATTTTCTGGGGACGTTGTTACCCTATTAGCATTTTGTTCTCATTCATCTATTCTCCTCTGGACAAAATGACAAGATGGAAAAAAATCACCTCAACAAAAAGAACAAGAGGTAGTCCCGACTGCCAGGGTCCTACTTAATACGGACATTAGCATGATGTCAGACCTAGAGTTCAGAATCATGATTTTAAAGATACTTAGCTGGGCTTGAAAAAAGCATGGAAGTTATTAGAGAAACCCTTTCTGGAGAAATAAAAGAACTAAAATCTAACCAAGTCGAAATAAAAAAGGTTATTAATGAGGTGCAATCAAAAATGGGGTCACTAACTGCTAGGAGAAATGAGGCAGAAGAGAGAATTAGTGATATAGAAGACCAAATGATGGAAAATAAAGAGGCTGAGAAAAAGAGAGATAAACAACTACTGGATCACAGGGCAGAATTCGAGAGATAAGCAATACGATAAGACAAAACAACATTAGAATAATTGGGATCCCAGAAGAAGAAGAAAGAGAGAGAGTGGCAGGAGGTATATTGGAGCAAATTATAGCAGAGAACTTCCCTAATGTGGGGAAGGAAACAGGCATCAAAATCCAGGAGGCACCGAGAACCCCTCTCAAAATCAATAAAAATAGGTCAACACCTCGACATCTAATAGTAAAATTTATGAGTCTCAGAGACAAAGAGAAAATCCTGAAGGCAGCTTGGGAGAAGAGATATGTAACATAGGGGCATAGATAGTTAAAATTGTTAGATCTTCTTGTTGGATAGACCCTTTAAGTAGGATGTAGTGTACTTCCTTATCTCTTATTACATTCTTTGTTTTAAAATCTAATTTGTGTGATATAAGGGTTGCCACCCCAGATTTCTTTTGGTGTCCATTAGCATGGCAAATGCTTTTCCACCCCCTCACTTTCAATCTGGGGGTGTCATGGGAGCAGCCAAATATATAAGCCAATTAATAAAATGGTAGAAACATTAGATTATCAACAGACCTATCTACAGAGACCTGGCAGGCCAGAAAGGACCGGCATGATATATTCAGACCACTAAACAAGAAAAATATACAGCCAAGAATACTATATCCCGCTAGGCTGTCATTGAAAATAGAAGGAGAGATACAAAGCTTCCAGGACAAACAAAAACTAAAGGAATTGGCAAACACGAAAGCAGCCCTACAAGAAATATTGAAAGGGGTCCTCTAAGCAAAGAGAGAGCCTAAAAGCAACATAGAACAGAAAGGAACACAGACAATATACAGTAACAGTCACCTTACAGGCAATACAAAGGCACTAAATTCATACCTTTCAATAGTACCCTGAATGTGAATGGGCTAAATGCCCCAATCAAAAGACACAGGCTATCAGACTAGATTAAAAAACAAGACTCATTGATATGCTGTCTACAAGAGATTCATTTTAGACCCAAAGACACCCCCAGATTGAAAGTGAGGGGGTGGAAAACCATTTACCATGCTAATGGACACCAAAAGAAAACTGGGGTGGCAATCCTTATATCAGAAAAATTAGATTTTAAACCAAAGACTGTAATAAGAGATGAGGAAGGACACTATATCCTACTTAAAGGGACTATCCAAAAAGAAGATGTAACAATTGTAACTATCTATGCCCCTAACATGGGAGCAACCAAATATATAAGCCAATTAATAACAAAAGCAAAGAAACACATCGACAACAATACAATAATAGTGGGGGACTTTAACACCCCCCTCACTGAAATGGACAGATCATCTAAGCAAAAGATCAACAAGGAAATAAAGACTTTAAATGACACACTGGACCAAATACACTTCACAGACATATTCAGAACCTTCCATCCCAAAGCAACAGAATACACATTCTTCTCTAGTGCCCATGGAACATTCTCCAGAATAGATCACATCCTAGGTCACAAATCAGGTCAACCACTACCAAAAGACTGGGGTCATTCCCTGCATATTTTCAGACCACAATGCTTTGAAACTAGAACTCAATCACAAGAGGAAAGTCGGAAAGAACTCAAATACATGGAGGCTAAAGAGCATCCACTAAAGAATGAATGGGTCAACCAGGAAATTAAAGAAGAATTTAAAAAAATTCATGGGAACCAATTAAAATGAAAACACAACTGTTCAAAATCTTTGGGATGCAGCAAAGGCAGTCCTAAGAGGAAAGTATATAGCAATACAAGCCTTTCTCAAGAAACAAGAAAGGTCTCAAATACAAAACCTAACCCTACACCTAAAGGAGCTGGAGAAAAAACAGCAAATAAAGCCTACATCCAGCAGGAGAAGAGAAATAATAAAGAGCAGAGCAGAAATCAATGAAACAGAAACCAAAAGAACAGTAGAACAGATCAACAAAACTAGGAGCTGGTTCTTTGACAGAATTAACAAGATTGATAAACCCCTGGCCAGACTTAACAAAAAGAAAAGAGAAATGACCCAAATCAACAAAATCATGAATGAAAGAGGAGAGATCACAACCAACACCAAAGAAATGCAAAGAATTATAAGAACATATATATGAGCAACTCTATGCCAGCAAATTATACAATCTGGAAGAAATGGGTGCATTCCTAGAGATGTTTCAACTACCAAAACTGAACCAGGAAGAAATAGAACTCCTGAACAGACCTATAACCACTAAGGAAATTGAAGCAGTCATCAAAATTCTCCCAACAAACAAAAGCCCAGGGCCAGATGGCTTCAAAGGGGAATTCTACCAAACATTTAAAGAAGAATTAATACCTATTCTTCTGAAACTGTTCCAAAAAATAGAAATGGAAGGAAAACTTCCAAACTCGTTTTATGAGGCCACCATTACCTTCATTCCCACACCAGACAAAGACCCCATCAGAAAGGAGAATTACAGACCAATATCCTTGATGAACATGGATGCAAAAATTCTCACCAAAAACATAGCCAATAGGATCCAACAGTACATTAAAAGAATTATTCATCACGACGAAGTGGGATTTATCCCTGGGCTGCAAGGTTGGTTCAACATCCACAAATCAATCAACGTGACACAATACATTAACAAAAGAAAGAATAAGAAATCATGACCCTCTCAATAGATGCAGGAAAAGCATTTGACAAAGTACAGCATCCTTTCTTGATCATAACTCTTCAGAGTATAGGGATAGAGGGTACATACTTCAATATCATAAAAGCCATCTACGAAAAACCTACAGCGAATATCATTCTCAATGGGGAAAAGCTGAGAGCTTTTCCCCTAAGGTCAGGAACGCGGCAGGGATGTCCACTCTCACCACTGCTATTCAACATAGTATTAGAAGTCCTAGCCACAGCAATCAGACAACAAAAAGAAATCAAAGGCATCCAAATCGGCAAAGAGGAAGTCAAACTCTCACTCTTTGCAGATGATATGATACTTTATGTGGAAAACCCAAAAGACTCCACCCCAAAACTGCTAGAACTCATACAGGAATTCAGTCAAGTAGCAGGATATAAAATCAACGCACAGAAATCAGTGGCATTCCTATACACCAACAACAAGACAGAAGAGAGACAAATCAAGGAGTCAATCCCATTCACAATTGCACCCAAAACCATAAGATACCTAGGAATAAATTTAACCAAAGAAGCAAAGGATCTGTACTCAGAAAACTATAAAATACTCAGGAAAGAAATTGAAGAAGACACAAAGAAATGGAAAAACGTTCCATGCTCATGGATTGGGAGAACCAACATTGTGAAGATGTCAATGCTACCTGGAGCAATCTACACATTCAATGCCATCCCCATCAAAATACCATCCACTTTTTTCAAAGAAATGGAACAAATAATCCAAAAATTTGTATGGAACCAGAAGAGACCCCGAATAGCCAGAGGAATATTGAAAAAGAAAAGCAAAGCTGGCGGCATCACAATTCCGGACTTCCAGCTCTATTACAAAGCTGTCATCATCAAGACAGTCTGGTACTGGTACAAAAACAGACACATAGATCAATGGAACAGAATCGAGAGCCCAGAAATGGACCCTCAACTCTATGGTCAACTTATCTTTGACAAAGCAGGAAAGAATCTCCAATGGAAAAAAGACAGTCTCTTCAACAAATGGTGTTGGGAAAATTGGACAGCCACATGCAGAAGTATGAAACTGGACCATTTCCTTACACCACACACAAAAATAGACTCCAGATGGTTGAAAGACCTAAACGTGAGACAGGAGTCCATCAACATCCTAAAGGAGAACACAGGTAGCAACCTCTTCGACCTCAGCCACAGCAACTTCTTCCTAGAAACATCACCAAAGGCAAGGGAAGCCAGGGCAAAAATGAACTATTGGGATTTCATCAAGATAAAAAGCTTTTGCACAGCAAAAGAAACAGTCCACAAAACCAAAAGACAACCGACAGAATGGGAGAAAATATTTGCAAATGACATATCAGATAAAGGGCTAGTATCCAAAATCTATAAAGAACTTATCAAACTCAACACCCAAAGAACAAATAATCCAATCAAGAAATGGGCAGAAGACATGAACAGACATTTTTCCAAAGAAGACATCCAAATGGCCAACAGGCACATGAAAAAGTCCTCAACATCGCTCGGCATCAGGGAAATCCAAATCAAAACCTCAATGAGATACCACCTCACACCCGTCAGAATGGCTAAAATTAACAAGTCAGGGAACGACAGATGTTGGCGGGGATGTGGAGAAAGGGGAACCCTCCTACACTGTTGGTGGGAATGCAAGCTGGTGCAACCCCTTTGGAAAACAGTATGGAGGTTCCTCAAACAGTTGAAATTAGAGCTACCGTTCGATCCAGCAATTGCACTACTGGGTATTTACCCCAAAGATACAAATGTAGGGACCCAAAGGGGTACGTGCACCCCAATGTTTATAGCAGCAATGTCCACCATAGCCAAACTGTGGAAAGAGCCAAGATGTCCATCGACAGATGAATGGATAAAGAAGAAGTGGTATATATACACAATGGAATATTATGCAGCCATCAAAAGGAATGAGATCTTGCCATTTGCAACGACGTGGATGGAACTGGAGGGTGTTATGCTGAGTGAAATAAGTCAATCAGAGAAAGACATGTATCATATGACCTCACTGATATGAGGAATTCTTAATCTCAGGAACAAACTGAGGGTTGCTGGAGTGGTCGGGGGTGGGAGGGATGGGGTGGCTGGGTGATAGACATTGGGGAGCGTATGTGCTACGGTGAGCACTGTGAATTGTGTAAGACTGTTGAATCACAGATCTGTACTTCTGAAACAAATAACACAACATATTTTAAGAAAAAAGAAAAAGAAGAAGATAGCAGGAGAGGAAGAATGAAGGGGAGTAAGTCAGAGGGGGAGACGAACCAGGAGAGATGATGGACTCTGAAAAACAAACTGAGGTTTCTAGAGGGGAGGAGGGTAGGGGGATGGGTGAGCCTGGTGATGGGTATTAAAGAGGGCACATTCTGCATGGAGCACTGGGTGATATGAACAAACAATGAATCATGGAACACTACACCAAAACAAATAATGTAATATATGGTGATTAACATAACAATAAAAAATTAAAACAAAAAAGAGGGTACTATCTGCATGGAGCACTGGGTGTTATGCACAAACAATGAATCATGGAACACTACATCAAAAACTAATGATGTAATGTATGGTGATTAACATAACAATAAAAAAATTTTTAATAAAAAAATAGTACAGTTCAGGGAAAGAAGTGTCCACTTTAGGAGCAAAGAGGAAACTCCCCCACTCCCACTGCCACTCAACATCTCCACATTGCTACCAGCTCTCATCTCATTTGATAAAATTGTGTCTGCAAAAAGTAAATGACTCATAATTTTATGTTCTTATCTACCTAGCAGCTCTCACAAAGTCTTTAGGACACTGTCTTATGGGCAATATTGCTGCAGTACCTCCATCAGAATACCATGGAGAAAATTATATTCCAACAGTAGAATGTCAAAGCTAATTTACAGGAGAAGAGTATTAACTGTCAATCCTCCCAATAAAAAACCCTAGAAAAATCTGTGGACCAGTAGGGCAGAACACTACCTTGATACAATCTTAAGAATGTCTCAAAATGAGAAATTAGGACAGAGTATTTATAGAGGTTTAGGGTGGTGACTGGGTAGTTTTAAGGTGAGTCTCGCAACTTGGAAACTGGTTGAGATTGAGCAGAATTTTTTTTGTTATTATTAAAATCATTTTGGATTGGTAGAGATGGAGAGGCAGAGGTCTTGAAGCAAATCTTAATGAGCAAGCTGTTTCATTGATTCTCTTTTCTTTTCCTGTGACAGATTTTCTTTTCTTACATGAGCAGGCATTTCTTGAAGCAAACAGCTAAGTTATTTTTGCTGGTCCCAGCACTGATTAACATAATGATAAGAAACAACCTCTACTCCAGTGTTGTTCAACATGGACAAAAAGAGTGCTGGTTTCTGTTCTCAGCAAGCCACATAATTTCTTTGAACATGTTCCCACTTAACTGGTAAAATCCAGGCTAATAAATGGATAGAGTTATACAAGTTAGCACAACATCTATCCTGTCATTATTAGCTACCGTGAATAACTGAAAATTAAATGTAGATAAAATTTAAGAAGGGTAAATAAGGGGATAGCATAAAACCACTATCTTTTTGTTTGTTCGTTTGTTTGTTTCAGAGATAGAATTTAGTGATTCATCAGTTGCATATAACACTCAGTGCTCATTACATCACGTGCCCTGCTTAATGCCCATCATCCAATTACCCCATCCCCCCACCCACCTCCCCTCCAGCAACCCTCAGTTTGTAGAATTCAAAATCTCTTATGGTTTGCCTTCCTCTCAATTTCCATCTTATTTTATTTTTCCTTCCCTTCCCCTATGTTTGTTTCTTAAATTCCACATATGAGTGAAATCATATGGTATTTTTCTTTCTCTGAATGACTCACTGCATTTACCATAATACACTCTAGCTCCATCCATGTCATTGCAAATGGCAAGATTTCATTCTTTTTGATCGTCTTTTTCATTCTGTGTGTGTGTGTGTGTGTGTGTGTGTGTGTGTGTGTGTGTGTGCGTGCGCGCGCACGTATCACATCTTCTTTATCTATTCATCTGTCAGTGGACGTCTGGGCTATTGTGGACATTGCTGCTATAAACATTGAGTTGCATGTGCACCTTCAGATCACCATGTTTTTATCCTCTGGACAAATACCAAGTAGTGCAATTGCTGGGTTGTAGGGCAGCTCTATCAAAACCACTATTTTTTTAGTAGAGTCCAATATATTACAAATACCAGGCTGGACACAGCTTATGATGAGGATTAAATGAGAAAAGATAGGTAGATCTTATCATTATTCTTTGGGAGAATAAGTGACATTTTAAAATACAAAAATAATCACAACACTCCACTTTTTAAAACACATTGTGTCTCTTCACCCAAACATCCTAAGATGTGAGATTCTTCATGGTCTGGCATTAGCCTCATCACCTGTAATACTTGACTCTCATAAATATAAAGTTTCCCCAAATACACCCTAATTTTTCTGACCTTTGATTCATGCTGCTTTTTCTGCCTGTAGGGTCTCACTCTTCTTCCAGTCTTTCCCCACCCATCTGGAAAATTTTCATTTATCTTTCAACAGTCACCTTAGGTATAATGTATTTAAGAAAACTTCTGTGACACTTTTGATTATGTTGAGTTAAATGCCTCTCCTCTCCCTTTCTGTAGTACCCCATGAATCTCTCCCTCTCCCTTAGCAGATTTCACACTGCATTATAATTGCTATCAAACTTGTCTCTCTCCCCTCATTAATCCATGGGCTCCCAACCAAGGACTTCGCTTTGTTCATCAGTGCTTTGCAATATGACCAATAATTACTCTCACTAAACTATTTCTATTGAATATAGTTGGAGAGTTTAAACCTCCTACATCGAACGTTATTGACTAGAATGGTTTTAAGTGTAGTAAATATGTTTTACATGTGTGTGTTTATGCTTTGAAAACTTTTCAGGATTATTTCTGGAAAAGGTTTTGTGGAACTTTCTAAATTGTCATAAACCAAATGGAAAAGTATTGACTTTTGAGGAAACTAAGTTTACTCCTTATGCATATCATGACTTAGCTTGTAGGGCTCTTTGTCAACCCAAAGAAGTCAATGCTAATTATGGCAAATTCAGATATTCTGGCCACCCAAGCAAGGGAAATAACAATATCCAATTAGGAGGATAAATCTCTCGAGCTGCAGGAAATATTATCAATGCTAAACAATCAATACACTGATGGTAAAAATAAAGACTACACATTGAGAACCACAACCTAGACCTAGACCTTGGGTAAAGGATAATCGCTTGATAGGACTGCCCAGAGAGTAATCATAAAAGAGCTTTATAAAGCAGTGCTATCTTAGAGAATTTAGTCCATTAGTTATAGCTAAACAATCACTGTCATTTCTATCAACTATATGTGAAGTAAGAATATCAATATCTTTAAACAATAACATGCACCTATAATTATAAAACAATCCACATTTTAATGTGGTGGTACCACGTTTTGCCTTTAAAAGCTCTGTAAATTCTAGTGGGGATGAACACTTAGTAGACAAAGATGATTCATCAGCCCTCACCCTCACTGGCCCCACTCAGCTCTGGACACTAGTGTCCTACATCTGTAGGCTCAGTTTTGTCTATTTCATCAACAAGACATGAACTAAGAAAGAAGTATTTCAAACACTTCTGCCCTCCCCTAACATCTGTAATCTGGAGCAAGTCTGAATATGGAGAGTTGGGTCTCTTCTCATTGCTGGGTCTTCCACCTCAGATCCCAAGCAGCAGTCCAGTTTTCTGTAGGAGCAAGAGCTGGAATTCCTGCCCACTTGCAAGAGTCCATATGATACACAGGCCTTGAGAATACCCTATCTCCAGGATTTGGAACTGCCCAGTGTGATCCCAGATGCTGACTACAAGCTGGAGATTCACCTAAATTTCAATCTGTGAATATTGTTTTCGTCGGCCTGGTCTGCTATTACAGAATGCCACAGAGTGGGTGCCTTAAATAACAGAAATTTATTTCTCACAGTTCTGGAGGCTGGAAAGTTCAAGATCAATGTACCACCCTATTTGGTTTCAGGTGGGGACATTTCCTCCTAACTTGCTGCAGCTACCTTTTTACTGGATCCTCACATGACAGAGAGTAAGTGAGAGCAGACTCTGGTGTTTCCTCTCACGGGGACACTAATCCCATCTGGTCAGAGCCCCACCCTTATGACTTCATTTAACCTTATTTCCCCCCTTTTAGGCCCTGTCTCCAAATACAGTCACACTGAGGATTAAGAATTCAATATATGAATTTCAGGGGACATAATTCAGCCCATAGTGGAAATAAATACTAATATAAATCTAAATCAAGCTAAGTTTTCCATGTAAACTCAACAAAAATAACAAATCAATGATGTCTAATATTTATTAAACACATACTTCCACCAAATTATTTCTTATTTTTAGGATCATATTCCTAAGTCAGGTATTACTTCTCCCTGCTTTGCAGCAGAGGAAATTGAAGGTTTGAGGTCTAAACACCCTAACCAAGGCCCCACAGCCACAAAATGACAGAGTTGGAATCAGGTCCATGTCTGTAGGAATTCAAAGCCCAAGCGAGATCTGTCTGCTATGCCCTCTTCGGTGAAAACTATAATTCAGACCGACCCTCAGTCCCAGCCTCTTCCCTCTCCTCAGACATTGCTAAAGTTTGCCTCACACCCACACCTGAGTTTTGACAATTACAGAGCTGACAGTGAGTCACTCAAAATGCATTTATTCAGGGTGCCTGGGTGGCTCAGATGGTTAAGCATCTGCCTTCGGCTCAGGTCATGATCCCAGGGTCCTGGGATCGAGGCCCGCATCGGGCTCTCTGCTCCTTGGGAGCCTGCTTCTCCCTCTGCCTCTCTCTCTCTCTCTCTCTCAGTCTCTCATGAATAAATAAATAAAATCTTTAAAAAAATGCATTTATTCAGCACCTGTGATCAGACATGGGCGGGGGGGCAGGGTGGGGGGACACGAGATGACGGCATATATATCTACATACACCTGAAAAGATGAACGTAAAACCAGTGGGTTCAGATGGTGCTCTGCTGGCACATCTTGCAGCATTCTGTCTCTCTGTCTCATGCTGTCCTTATTTACGATTCCACATTGCTTTTCGTGTTATAGCAGCTTTCAAACTGCCCTCACAGCCATCTTTCTGTCACTTTGTCTTCCCCAGCACAACATCCATTCATTCTTGAATTCAGCAAACGCTACCGAGCCCCTACTATGCCTTGGGTGCTGCTATTCCACGTGCTTGGGATACGACCGAGAACAGGCAAGCACCCACCTGCTCTCGTGGAGCTTTGACCCTAGCACCAGGAAACAGAAACGATGGCCATCCTAAATATATGATGTGCAGCAAAATACATAATGTGTAGAAATTACGGAAAAAGGAAAAGCAGCACTAAGTAAGGGAGACGAGGAGTAAGAGAGGAGAATCTCTTTGAGGAGGAAATATCTGAATGAAGATATAAGGAGATGACACATGGGCGCCTGGGTGGCTCAGTTGGTTAAGCGACTGCCTTCGGCTCAGGTCATGATCCTGGAGCCCCGGGATCGAGTCCCGCATGGGGCTCCCTGCTCAGCAGGGAGTCTGCTTCTCCCTCTGACCCTCCCCCCTCTCATGTGCGCGCGCTCTCTCTCTCTCTCTCTTTCTCTCAAATAAATAAATAAAATCTTTAAAAAAAAAAGAGAGAGATGACACACATCTGCGGGAAGAGCATTCCAGGCAGGAAAAAACAAGTGCAAAGAGCATGAGGTGAAAGCAGGCCTTGGCCTGTTCAAGGAACAGCCCAAGGAAGCCAGCACGGCAGGAGCCAAGTGAGAGTTAAGGGGACACCAGATAATGATGGGCCTGTGGGCCATTGTAAGGGCTTTTGTTTTTACACTGGGTAAAATGGAAAATCATCGCAGGATTCTGAGCATAGGAGTGATAATGACCAGACTCACATTTTGAAAGTATCATCATAGCTTCCAAATAAAGGACGGACTGTAGAGAAGCAAGGGTAAAAGCAGGGAGGTCAGTCAGGGGGCTATTGTAATCATCCAGGTAAGATGTGTCTGAAGGCTTGGACCAAAGAGGATGGGGGTGGGGATGGGGAAAAGCAGTTAGATTCTGGATATAGTTTGAAACTAAAAGAAGCCTCATCTACTGACCCAGCTCTGCCACTTCTTGAGCCAAAGGACAAGAAGTGTATCAACTGGCTTATCCCTCAATGCAGGAGGTGGAGGTGCTTGAAATAATACCTAACATATTAAGCACTTATTACCTGCCAGTCCCACTAACAGTACATCTTAAAGCGCAGAAACATTAAATGACTTGCGTTAGTAAGCAGAAGAGTTGGTATTAGAACCCAGAACATCTAGGACTAGAACCCTCCTGCATAACCACTCCTCATTGCTGGTTAAGGCACACTTCATAGACTTGAGATCTGGTGACTCAGGGGAAAAAAATAGCAGGGACCGATGCACCCAGGGGGAATCAGGGGAACCCCTGAAGTATACAGCAGTCCCTAACTCAGCACGGATGCAGAAGACCCATAAAAGAAAGCAGTAACAACTAATAAACTTGATTCTGAAATGAATGAATCTCTGGGCCCGAGGTGATTCCACACTGGGATGACAGCTAACTAGAAATACGGCGATTTTACACACTCCCCTGTGTTCTTAAATAGGGCATGGCACGTGATGGAACACTTTCTTAATGACTGGAGACAACATTATGAACATTCATGAGAGCACTGGACTCCAAGAAGCAGAGGTGCTTCTGCCATTTGGCTTTGGGGAGGTTTGGGTGTGATTCTTTTTCAAAAGAGTATATTGTAGCTTGAAATGAGGAAAAGAGATTAAGTAGCTGGCAGAACACAAGGAGTGTTTCTGCAGCTTAGCCTCAGGAGGGGTGAATGGAACTGATTCGGAACACAACGGGGCCTTCGGGACTGCATTTCTGCCTTTGAACAGGAGGGCAGGGAGATGACAGAAAGGGGCCAACGGGGGTGCCGCGACCTTGTGACTGGCATTTTCCTTGGAGGACAAAGTCATCTGTGAGGCTAGAAAAACAACGAGTGAGGACCCTCCCCTGCTCCAAGCTAGGGGTGTGCTTACAGGTCCCCAAGCTTCCCTTTCACAAACACCCCAGGGGCACCATGCGTGCACCTTGCATGCAGCGCTGACAGCTGCCAGGGGAACAGCACAAGCAGGTGATGCTATAGGGGGTGTCTCGCTGGAGAGAGGAAAGCACGTTGATGGGAAAGACACTGGAGTGAAATCCACACACATAGTGGCATGACTTTGTTGAAATTTGAACTACAGGGGTTTAACTCCCTCTTAAAATAGCTATTAAGACTGCCAACTAACCTCTCATTTTGGATTGGGAGTCATATTTTTTATTTTTTTAAAGATTTTATTTATTTATTTGACAGAGACAGTGAGAGATGGAACACAAGCAGGGGGAGTGGGAGAGGGAGAAGCAGGCCTCCCACGGAGCAGGGAGCCTGATGCAGGGCTGGATCCCAGGACCCTGGGATCATGACCTGAGCCAAAGGCAGATGCCTGACTGAGCCACCCAGGCACCCCTGGAGTCATATTTCTTAAATGAATTTTTAAGAAATCGAATCATGGTACATTCCACTGCTGTAAATCCAGGCAGAATTCAAGACCCAGCCCCACCCTTGCCCCAGTGCCTACAAACTTTCTCCCAGTTATTCAAACAAAAACTAATCTAGGTGCTGCTGTGAAGGATTATGTAGATAAAATAAAGGCCCCAAATCTTGACAGGGGAGATTGTCTTCATTGGGCCTGACCTAGCAGGTGAGCCCCTAAAAGGGGGGTGCCTAGGTGGCTCAGTCAATTAAGGGTCTGCCTCCAGCTCAGGTCATGATCTTGGGGTCCTGGGATCGAGCCCCATATCGGGCTCCCTGCTCAGTGGGGAGCCTGCTTTTCTCTCCCTCTGCCTCTCCCCCACCCCCACTTCTGCTCTCTCTCTCTCTCTCTCTCTTGCTCTTTCTCTCTCGCACGTGCACTCACTCTTTCTCTCGAATAAATAGATAAAATCTTTTAAAAAAGAGAGAGAGAGAGAGAGAGATGGGTCTTCTCCTGGTAAAAGAGATTCAAATGTACAGGGGGATGGAGGAATATCAGAATTTTCTATTTGAGGATTTCTTAAGGCAAGCTCCTTCTTGCTCCTGAAGTATGTTTTGCTACTAAGTGGAAATCGTAAGAGCTACATTTCACTATGAAGTTGAGTCAAAACCAGCTAGCAAAGAAAACAATTCTAAAAATGATTTTAGTAAATATGTTACAATTTACTTAATATGAAACCATCTGTGAATAAATTCATTTGCCTCTCAATAGTTTATCTATAACTGATCCCTCTTATTTAAACTATTGACCCTTTTTTTTCCTTTCTAATGAAGTTCATACTGTTTAAACTTTAAAAAATAAGTATTAAATCTGGGGTGTCTGGGCGGCTCAGTCAGTTAAGTGTCTGACTCTTGATTTCAGCTCAGGGTCAGGGGATTGAGTCCCGCCTTGGGCTCCGCACTCAGTGGGGAGTCTGCTTGAGATTCTCTCTCTCCCGTCCCTCTGCCCCTCTCCCGTAATGCATATGTGTGTGTGAGCTCTCTCTCTCTCTCTCTCTAAAATAAATAAAATCTTAAAAAAAATTTTAAAAATAAGTATTAAATCATATTGAGTAAGGAAAGGATTAAGGTATAGGCAGGAAAAAGTAGGGGGCCCCTGGCTGGGCTCTGAGACTATTCCTGGCAGGCAGAAATGCTAAACCAGAGTGAACAAGAGATAAGGAAATAGATCACCTGGCCTCAGATGATTGGGAGTATTTTTCTTTAGCGGCAACAATATTTCACAGAAAATGGCCAAACCTCAAAGAATTAAGTCATTAAGGGTGTTATCAATAGTCCATGCTCAAACCAAGACAGCACAAGAAACTCAAGGCCATAAGCTTCTCAGTCAATTCTCAATAAAACACCAGCCTATAAACCCTCAGTGGCAACCCTGTCGGGACCCCTCTCACTCCTAAGAGCTTTCCTTGCTTAAGAAAACTCTATCGCTTTCCTCACTCTTCTTTGTCTGAGAGACTCCTTCTTCAACTCCGTTAGACAAGAACCTCGCTCTCCCGCTTCAATATTATCAACAATCTTTTTATTTCTACATACAATCCATTCATACATTTACCCAGAAATGAAATATTTTTAAAAGGCTCTTCAGAACTCAAAGGAAAAATGCTATATAATAATATAACATCATGGTTCATAAAGGTAAAAGAAGTATAATACCTAATTAGAGAATTTTAGTCAGAATCAAGGAATGTTTTTTTAAAACACAGACATTTCAAATATAAAATTTTGGCTTTTAGAACAAACAGCACGAACAATGTGGATATACTGAAAACATTTAATATACTCCAACTTTTAATTAATTTTTTCTGATAGGGATTTTTAAATGGTACAAGGAAAAAGATCCTCTCCTTTAATTTTTAATAAAAATATAAATGCATTTGCTGAATGCAATCTACCTCCCCTCAGCCCCGCCCTTCATTGTTTTGAAGGCAGGGACAAAAATAAAAGTATTCAACTGAGGCCTTCCAGCTCTGGGGAGTGCCTGTTTCCTGTTGCTAAGAGATAGAAACTTCAAAGGTGGAGTCCAGATCCTAGGATCATGACTCAGCAAGATTTCTGGCATTTGTTACAAACTAATGAGGCTCCTCAGAATCTTACCCACTAGCAAACTGCTTGGAGGTTAAAGGACTTTAACTGCCAGGGAAAATCCAAACCTGGCCAAGAAGGTCCTGTAATTGTTCAACTTCTAAAGCAATTCCCAGTCTCCTCGAAACTTGCCAACAAAGTGTTCAGCCTAAGCAGTGATGCCCTGGTGTAATTAGGCAGGACACTTGCCTGCAAATAGTAGAATATTGCTTAAGCAATGAAAAGGGTTTTGTTTTGTTTGGATTGGTTTTTAGATCACTCAGCTGAAAAATCTAGAGGTAATACTGGCTTGAGGCACAGCTAGATGAAGTGCACAAATACTGCCCCTCAGCCTTTCTCCATGTAGCAGGCATGGGGGTCCCCAAAACCCCAGGCCTCACAGCCTACTACCCTAACAGCTCCAGCTGTTGAAGATCCTCTCTAAGATCTCTGAAAAGGAGTTCTGAGGAGTCTGACAGCCCTGGTTTTTAGGGTCACATGCCCAACTCTGTAGCAGGGAGAAGAAAGGGAGGGATGGGCTATGGCAGGCTAAGATGTGCAATCATACCCAAAATACATGGGATTTGTTTCCTTTAGAGAGCTCAGGTTCTGTGATCAGAATGTCACCAGCTAGATCCCAAGACCTGGCCTTATTGCCCACCTGCTTATACTCACTAACCTTTGTCTTACCTTTTCCCTTTCTCTCTTTCTGGCTCTTCTTTCTGGCTTTCCCCTTAACTCAGACAAAGGAAACCCGAAACCACCCCCCCAAACCCTGCTCTGATAAAATCTCCCAGGTGCCCAGGCCACCCAGACCCTTTGAGCTAAACCTGATGCACACCTGCACAGATGGACCGTGGAGTGACCTCTGGAATGACCTACAATTACCTTTACCTCATTATAATACTAAAATCTCCACCCAGGGAGGGGCCTCCACCTCATTTACATAATATACAATGTATGTTCAGGCATGTTTCCTTAAGATGCATGCACGAACTTATGCCCACCTCTACATAGGATAAGGCTGCCCATCTAAATATTCATCCTAACCCTAAACAAAAGGAACCCATTCTCTCTCTCTCTCTCTCTCTCTCTCTCTCTCTCTCTCTCGTCACAGCTTTGGAAGCCATTTCCCTTGATCTTCTTATTTGCTTCAAATAAAAGTTTTCTTTGTGACACAACCCCGCCTGGTGCAGTTTCTGACTCACCAAGGAGTGAACTCACATTGGTTGCGATACAGGAGGGAGACCATATGCTGGGTGACAAAACAGAGAGAGGTCTGTATACCTCCAGACAGGAGTCCTCTCATCTGTCCCACTCTCAGGAGCAGCCTTCGATGCAGACAAACCAGGGACATACTCCCGGCAATCAGAACCTGAAAGAATCCGTGTGACCGGGGACGAAATCAGCCCACTAATGGAGCCGGGAGATCCTTGCGATACCGGTCCCGCGGATGTAGCGTCTGTGTCATCAAAGGGCAACTTCACTGCACCTTCAGTTCTATGAAAGAGGAATTTTTTTTTATTGTAGTTAAAGGTGGATAAGGACAAATTCCAGTGGTATGTGTAAGGATATAAAAAACCGGATTTACCGGAAAAAACATACAAATCAAGGATTAGAACTAAGAGCCCTGTAGTCTGCATTCTCTGATCATCACAAAGAGAGGTCGGCATAGCGGGGACATACCACAGGTCCCTGTCCCCCAGGGGAGGGATCCTGACTCTCTACAATCTTAAGAGGCAATCATGATAAGCTTAGGATTCAGAGTCTAAATAGAAAGGATTTAAGCACCGAACAACCTGAGTATAAATGCCAACATAGCTGAAGGCTGTCGGGACAGTGGCACTGATATCACCCAGTCGCTGGTGAGGAGTGGGCTGCCAGGGCTGCTGGAAGGGGGTCCCTGTTCCTGGGGGTGCAGGCACAGCTGATCCTTCTGGGGGATGGGAACCTCTATATCTAAGTCCCTGAACAACTTTCCATTTCCCGTCCAGTATATACTTTGTCATTCAGCTTTCAATTGCAAGGTCAAGAAGCACCATATTCAAACCTGACTTGGTGAAATAACTATAACCCAAAGATGCTGGACATGGAACAGAATAGACAAACCAGAGAGGTTGTGCCCCTTTAGAGAGTGTGTAAGCTCTTGCTGTTACTCTTGGTGTTGGATGGGGGGGGGGTTGTTTACCGTGTGACTGGAACATTTCTAGAACTGGGAGAGTGAAATGAAGGCAGGCAGTGGGGGTCAGGATCCAAGGTGTGCTGGGCAGTCAAGGCATGACAAGATGTGGCCAGTGACAGCTCTTGTTCTGGCTGTCCCCTAGGGTCCCCATGGGGGTTTTACCTCCATCCTCCCCCTCCTGCCAACAGGCTCATGAGCCTTCGCTAGTCCTTTTCCTCCTTCCTGTAGATACAGTCAGTGAGTTATTCAGAGGCTGACGTGCAGCCTAAGCAGCTCCAATCAGAATCATTGTAAACTGGAATTAACTATAAAATGTATCTTGTTATATCCCTACTCAGAACTTTAGAGTGACTTCCGGCTAGATTAAATGCAAACTCCTGACCAATGGCTGGTGACAGCTGCAGGATCTGACCCCCACTTCCATTTCCTCCTCTGTCCCTCAGTGTGTGCTGCCCTTCAGCCCTGCCAGCACACACCAGCCCTACCAGGTTTCTCTTATATGTCAAACTATTTCAATTCTCTTCCTTGGGGCTTGTTGTTTGATTTTTGTTGATTTTTTCCCTTTGGTAACTTTTTAAAACTTACAGAAAAGTTATAAGAATAGTAAAACGAATCCTTGTACACCAATTATCTAAATGCATTGATTGCCACATTTTGCCCCATTTGTTTTTTATTCTCTCTCTACACTTTATACGTATGTGCCTTTTACTTAAACCACTTGAGCGAGACATTATCTGTCTTTACTCCTGAGTACTTGCATGTTTCTGCCTTAAAAATAAGGACATTCTCTTTGAGAACCAGAATGCAATTAATCAAAATCAAGACATTTAACATTAATACAACACTATTATGTATTCCACTTTCCATATTCAAATTTTATCAGTCGTCTCAGTGATAGTCTTTAGGGCAACGTGTTTTCCATTCCATTATCTCAATGCTTCATTGTCTCTCATTATCCTTTTAGCTGGGGAAGTTCTCAGACTTTATCTTTCTTACTCAGGTATACATCCCAAATATGGGCCGTATCTTTAATCGCTATCAAATATAGTCATGAATATTTCTGACATCATGTGACTTCAGACTCCCAGAACTTATATTAAGTCTTTCTGAAGCCTGATCGTCACAGGAATTGTTATGCAACCTGAAAGACTGGATCATAATAGAAAGGTCTCAGGTCCCCGTTCCCTGGAATGCCCTCCAGGAAGCATATCATTTGCACGCGTCAGTGCCTGGCTCATGCTCTTTCTTAAGTCTGGACTGGAATTATACTTCATTCCAAGGACCCCTGGACACAGCTGGCTCTGCTGTCAGTAATTAGGTGCCTATGGAATCACGTCAGGGCTGCTGAGCCACCTCTCGCGCTAGCCTTGAACTGCGGCGGTTCTCCATTTGACTGTACATTAGAATCACCTGAGCTGCTTTTAAAACTGCTGGTGCCCCATGCCAATTACATAAGACTTTCTGGAGAGGTTCAGGTAGAGTTACTGCTTTCTCCTCTCCTTATATGCATGGATATAGATTTTGATTAATAAGTTGGCCTCCGATATATTTTGTAATTTTTCACCATTCATTTCTCTTTCCAAAAAGTTCACAGATTTTTTTTACATTTATTCATTCAACTAATATTAATAACTAGTGAATAAAATCAACCAAATTTTGCTTGCCGGTTTCTATCTTTGAGGTCACATTTAGAGAAGTCTACCATTCTCAGGTTATATAATTATTCATTTATTTTTTCCAGTAATTTTATTAAATTTCAATTTTTAATAGCTAAAACGTTGATCTACCTGGAAATTAGATGATGCATGGAATGGGGTAAGAATCTAAATTTATTTCTTTTAAATGTTGGGTCAATTGTTACCCAAAAAAGTGTTTGTCAAATTCATTTTTTCCTCACTGATGTGGAATATTACTCTCATCATATACAAAATTCTTATACTACATAACTTGTCTGTTTCTGGACTTTCTCATCTCATTGATCTTTCTCTTCCTCTGCCAACATCAGGCAATTTTAATTTTAATTGTATAGTTGACTTTGCCCATTTCCTTTCTTTCTTTTTTTTAAAAGATTTTTATTTTATTTGAGAGAGAGTGAGAGAGCACGAGCTAGGGGGAGAATCAGACTCCCCGCTGAGCAGGGAGCCTGACATGGGACTCGATCCCAGGACCCTGGGATCATGACCTGAGCTGAAGGCAGATGCTTAACTGACTGAGCCACCCAGATGCCCTCCTTTCTTTCTTTTTCTTAGCTCTTCTTTAATATTTAATTATTGAAATTCACTTTCGAGCCACTTTGGAAAGCTGGAGTTTCAATGGAAATTGTATTCTATTTGTAGATTAATTTGAGAATTTACTTCTTTACAATATTATGACTTTGCACCCCAGAACATCCGCTTAATCAAGGCTTCTTTTATGTTCCTCTCCTCATTTTGTAGTTTTCTATAAGAAAGACTTGAGGCTTTTTGTCAGATTCATTTCTAAGTATTTTCTAATTTGATTTCTGGAAAAAGGAAAAGAAAAAAAAAAGACCTCAGTTGCCCTGTCTTAATTTCTACATATGATCTTATGCTCTTCAGCCACAGATTCTCCTACACAATGGTTTTTAAGGATTCTAAACCCCGAGGTGGAAAAAAAGACTACTGTATACCAAAATACAAAATACTTGGGTTAGTGAAGTGGTGTTATGATTTTTTTCCTTCAGTAGTTACTGAATCTTTTTTATCTTATCTTCATATTGTAAAATGTATTTAAAATGTAAATGAGGAACCTGATAAAAACCAAAAACTCCCATTCTTTCCATCCATAACTTCAGTATATTATGTTTAGCTGTGGGCATTTACATTCTCTAAGACATTTTTTGTTAGTCATTCCAACTAGATTATAAAAGCCTTGAATTTTTTTTCCAATACCTTTTACTTTTATCTTTCATGTCACCAAGAATTATGGAAGTAGTAAGTGCCTAGCAAATCCTTCCTCAGTGAGTTTATCAGATCAGGCAAAAGATGGCAGTGAGGGAAAGAACTACAAAATCTGATGTGGCATTTCAACATTATTTATGTGTTACCTTGTTCTATTTATTTTTAATTTTTTTTAAAAGATTTTATTTATTTGAGAGAGAAAGATAGCAAGAGAGAGCCGAGCAGGCTCGGAGGGAGGGCCAAAGAGAGAAGCAGGCTCCCCACTGATCCAGGGACCCTGGGATCATGACCTTGTTTTTTTAAATGTGGTTCTTGTGTGTATGTCCAGATCTCCAACCAGACTGTAAGCATCTGATGAATAATAACTGTCTCTCATATTCCCTACTTTTATGTTCTAGTTACACAGTTTGGGCACATTAGAGCCAGTTTAGTGAATGTTACTAAATCCTAGCTTGACTCAAAATAAAATCTCATATGCTAAAGAACCAAATCAGCTACAAAAAAAAGTCAAATACAGAACAGATAATATATTTACATTCCTAAGCACGCATTTTTACAGCCTTTATCCCATTTTATAGATGGCTGAAAAGGTCCCAATCCTCTTCAGGAAGGGATTTTAGCAAAGTAAGCATTGGGGTGGGGCGGGTGGAGGGGTGGCTGATTGTGGTCCTCATGTTTATTACATTGTAGAGTACCAGAAAGTAGTAAGAGTACTTATAATATATATGTAAAAGAATGAATAGTGTTGGCAATACATTTAAGAAAATTTAGATACAAATTTATGTAGATGGATCATTTCTTGGTTCTTGTTCTGAGGCTGGTAAAGTGAAGGTGACCACTGAGCAACAACCGTGAAATAATCAGCACCTACCACTTACTGACGTAACTCTTCCACTAAAGTAGTTTTGCTTTAATGAAAAAATTTTATGTGTTGAGATATAGATTCAGGTTTCTGTGTAATTACTTTCCCCCATTCTCATGAATAATCAAGTTAGCTATATTTAACCTAGAACTATTGGGACACGTGGGTGGCTCAGCCGGTTAAGTGTCTGCCTTCGGCTCAGGTCATGATCCCAGCGTTCTGGGATTAAGCTTATGCATCTGGCTCTGCTCAACAGGGAGAGGGCTTCTCCCTCTGCCTGCCACTCCCCCTGCTTGTGTTAAAAAAAAAAAAAAAAAAGGCAGAGTCATTCTTCTGAAACACCACAAGATGGTGATGTTGCTCCATTTAAAATGTCTACACATATATATATACACACACTCTCTCTCTCTCTCTCTCTCTCTCTCTCTCAACTTTCTCCAGAGGGCTTGTGTTTTCTTTGTCAAAAACCTAAGATTTCAAGATATCAGTGTTTCCAAATGAAAGAATCATGTAGAATCAAAACCATCTATGTAATAAAAAAATATGAGTGATTTCTACCTTAAAATGTGACTCAGTGGAGTGTGAATCATATCTTTGTCTTTCTGTTGGCTGATGCATTTGTCTTTTGTATGGAGCTTCAAGGTGTGTGATTGTGTGTGAGTGTGTGTGTGTGTGTGTGTGTGTGTGTGTGTGTGTCTTCCAGATGTCTATTATCTTCCCTCTGTTCCTCTGTTGCGCTATATCCATGCCTCCCCTGTGGTGATTCTGTGTGTCACTGTAATTATCTCTCCCATTAACTTGGGCCTAATACATGACTGAAACCTCAGTGTCAAATAAATGTGTGTGTGCATTCGTTTTGTGAACAGGTTGGTATGCCATCTTTTCTATTTCTATTCTTCATCTCTTCTGTTTTTTAATTACAAAATATTAATACAGCAGTGGAATCTGGGTAGTCCATAACTATGATCAAAAAATATTTTTTTTCTTTTCCCTTTTCTTCGGCTATCCTTTCTCCTTTTTTTCCCATAATATTCACTAAATAATTTGTTTTTTTAAAATTAGTTATTATCAAACTGAATTAGGAAATAGGAAATTATTTTACATGTTTTATATGTTCCCGTGTGTGTGTGGGGGGGGATGTTCATGGATTTTTCTTTTTTTGTATTCCTCTGGAGGCCCTGTACTTGATATAAGAAGGGTCTCCCTATTCAATTGATTTATGTGGTTTATGGACATTGACTTAAATAGAGAAGAAAAAAATCACATTTTGATCCACTATATCAGTTATTTTGCATTTTAAATCAGTTTTCTCTAAAATGTTTCTACAAGAGGCTTGGCTGCCTACTGATTGAATGTTTATATTTTAATCTAACATGGAGCTACATTGCCTAATTCCACTATCACATTCATGAAATAATGAAATGTTTTCTCTTTAAAAAGTGACTGTGTCCTCACCACTCCTTTTCAACATCATACTGTAAGTCTCACGAACACAATAAAACAAGAAGGAAGTAAAGCATACGATTTGGGTAGGAAGAAATAAAACTGGCTTTGCTCACAAGTGACATGATTACTTATGCACAAAATCTGAAATAATTGACCAAAAAATACTGGGACTAACTAATAAATGATTCTAGAAGGTTGCAGGATACAAGGTTAATATACAAAAACCAATTTCTTTCCTATATACCAGCAATGAATAACTCAAATTTGAAATTAGAAACACAACACCATTTACATTAGAACCAACCCCCAAAATTAAATATTTAGGTATAAGCCTAGCAAAACAGGTGCAAAATCTGTATGAGGAAAACTGTAAAATTCGGATGACAAAAATCAAAAAAGTTTTAAATAAATGGAAGGATATTCAATATTCAAGGATAGGAAGGTTTAGTATCATCAAGATGTCAGTTGTCCCCAACTTGATCTATAGATTCAATGAAATCTCAATCAATATCCCAGCAAGTTATTTTGTGGATATTGACAAACTGATTCTACAGTTATATGAGAGGCTAAAGAATCAGAATAGCCGCACAATACTGAAGTTGAAGAACAATAAGAGAATTAACACCACATGCCTTACTATAAAGGTATAGTCATCAAAACAGTGTGGTATTTTTTTTTAAAGATTTCACTTATTTATTTGACAGAGAGAGAGGGAGACACAGCAAGAGAGGGAACACAAGCAGAGAGAGTGGGAGAGGGAGAAGCAGGCTTCCCGCTGAGCAGGGAACCCGATGCGGGGCTCGATCCCAGGACCCTGGGATCATGACCTGAGCTGAAGGCAGACACTTAATGACTGAGCCACCCAGGAGCCCCAACAGTGTGGTATTAGTAAAAGAATAGACAAATAGATAAATGAAATAAAATAGTGAACCCAGAAGTAGACCTGCAAAAATGGAGTCAACTGATCTTAGACAAAGGAGCAAAGACAATTAAATACACGCAGGACACTCTTCAACAAATAGTGCTGGATCTACTCGACATACACATGCAAAAAATAAATCTAGACATGGGCTTCACACCCTATGCGAAAATTAACTCAAAATCTCTTATAGACCTAAATGTAAAATACAAAACTATAAAACTTCTAGAAGATAATATAGTAGGAAATCTAGGTGCCGTTGGGTTTGGTGAAGTCTTTTTTAGATACAACCCCAAAAGTATGATCCATGAAAGCAAGCATTGGTCATTTAGAGTTCATTAAAATTACAAAGTTCTGCTCTGAAAAAGAAATAAATGAAAAACCATAGAAAATGTTTACAAAACACAAATCTGATAAAAGATAAATATTTTGTATACAAAATATACCAAGAACTCTTAAAACCCAACAATAAGAAAACAAATAGCCCAAATAAAAAGTAAGGAAATATCTAAACATACATCTCACCAAGTAAAATATATAGATGACAAATAAGCATATGAAAAGAAGCTCAACATCAAATATCATTAGGGAATTACAAATTTAAAAAATGAGACTACTGCATACCTATTAGAATGGCTAAATCCCAAACATTGAGGGTGTAGAACAACAGGAACTCTCATTCATGACTGGTGGAATGCAAAATGGTATAGCCACTTTGGAAAACAGTGTGACAGTTTCTTACAAAGCTAACCACAGTCTTACCATATGATTCAGCAGTTGTACTCCTAGATATTTACCTAAATGAATTGAAATGTTATGTCCACACAAAAACCTGTCTACAAATGTTAATAGCAGCTTTATTCATAATTGCCCAATATTGGAAGGAATCAAGATGTCCTTTAATAGGGGAATGTATAAACTGTGGTATATCCTTACAATGTAATACTATTCAGTCATAAGAAGAATGGAATATTGTGCAGCCATCAAAAGGAATGAGATCTTGCCATTTGCAACGATGTGGATGGAACTGGAGGGTATTATGCTGAGCAAAATAAGTCAATCAGAGAAAGACATGTATCATATGACTTCACTGATATGGGGAATTCTTAATCTCAGGAAACAAACTGAGGGTTGCTGGAGTGGTGGGGGTGGGAGGGATGGGGTGGCTGGGTGATAGACACTGGAAAGGGTATGTGCTATGGTGAGCGCTGTGAATTGTGTAAGACTGTTGAATCATAGACCTGTACCTCTGAAACAAATAATACATTATATGTTAAAAAAAAAAAAAATAGCAGGAGGGAAAGAATGAGGGGGGAAATCAGAGGGGGGAGATGAACCATGAGGGACTATGGACTCTGAAAAACAAACTGAGAGTTCTGGAGGGAAGGGGGTGAGGGGATGGATTAGCCTGGTGATGGGTATTAAGGAGGTCACGTTCTTCATGGAGCACTGGGTGTTATACACAAACAATGAATCATGGAACACTACATCAAAAACTAATGATATAATGTATGGTGATTAAAACATAACATAATAAAAAATATATATAATCAGAAGAAGAAGGAGGAGGAGGAGGAGAAGGAGAAGAAGGAGAAGGAGAAGGAGAAGAAGAAAAGGAAGGAGAAGGAGGAGGAGGAGGAGGAGGAGAAGAAGGAGAAGGAGAAGAAGAAAAGGAAGGAGAAGGAGAAGGAGGAGGAGGAGGAGGAGAAGGAGGAGGAGGAGGAGGAGGAGGAGGAGGAGGAGGAGAAGGAGAAGGAGAAGGAGAAGGAGAAGGAGAAATAATGAGCTATCAAGCTATGGAAAGACATGGAGTAATGTTAGATACATATTGCTAAGTAAATAAGCCATTCTGTAAATGCTACAGTGTATGATTTCAACCATATGACATTCTTGAAAAGGCTAAATGATAGAGAGTAAAAAGATCAGTGGTTGCCAAGGGTTCACAGACAGCAAGGAAAAGAGGGAGTGATTAAGAAATGGAACAACAGGGGTGCCTGGGTGGCTCAGTCGGCTGTGTGTCAGACTCTTGATTTTGGTTCAGGTCGTGATCTCAGGGTCATGAGATCGAGCCCATGGGCAAGCCCCACTCTGAACCCCCAGCTAGGCTCCATGCTCAGTGGGGAGTCTGCTTGAGATTCTTTCCCGCCGCCCCTCCCCCCCAAAATAAATAAATCTTTAGAAAAAGAGGGAGAGAGAGAGATGGAACACCAAATTTTGGGGGCAGTGAAACAATTCCGTATGACACCGTAATGGTGGATACATGGTGTTATGAATTTGTCAAAACACTTAGAACTGTGCAACACAAAGAGTGAACCCTAATAAACTATGGACCTTGGTTGATAATAATGTATCATTATCGGTTCACTGTTTATAACAAATGTGCCACACTAAGGGGAGATGTTAATAATTGCATAAACTGCAAGGAGGGGGTGCAGTAGAGAAAAAGGGTTTTTGAGAACTCTCTGTACATTCTGCATACTTTTTCTATAAACCTAAACCTGCTCTGAAAATAAGATTAATTAAAAAAACAGGTAACCATGTTACATTTTATACTTTTTTTTTTACCATTATCTGTTTTATTCTCTTTCATCATTCAGGTTTATTCAGAACATTAAAATAAGCATGAAGGGGAAAAGAATCACATTTTTTAAGTTCAATCTGTCCAAAGTATATGATAATATATGAAACCATGCCATACCTCTTAGGGGAAAAAAAAAACCATTCAAAAAATTATTTTGGTATTAAGATTAACGATTAAGACCAACTTCCAGGTAAGCCACATGTAAGGTTTAAGGGCAAGTGTTTTCGTTCCAGTGATTTCACAGAAATGAGAGAATGATGTGTACGATTTGAAATACTCAAATCCTTGAAGGCTTCTGCACTAGCATTTAAATAAGCACTAACATGTTGGCGTAGTTTCAGTGGCTTTCAAGTTCCCGTTGGATATCAGAAATGTTGGGATGATCTTTGCCTGAGCTCCTTGCATTATTACAATGGCCTTCGGGGCTTTGTCTCCTACAGCTTTAGTTCCCAGGCCCCTGTACAGCCTTCCCAGCTTGACCACAGGGAGGCCACACTGAGGGGGTACAGAGGATAATGCTTGCGGTAGGGTTTAATGATTTTCTGTCCATATTGCAGGGCTCCTCCCCAGTCCTGCATGCACAAGCAGACACCCGTGGCCTGGTACATCACGTGCAACATGTACACATTGCTGTCCTCAAACACAGAGCTCTTCTTCTCCTGGCTGAGCTCACAGATCTTCAGCAGCTCACTAAGGGATTTGTGGTGCTTGGCCCTCCGGAACACCTCGATGACATTGTGTATACATCTGACCATGTCATGGATAGTTTCTGCCTTCTGGGGAATTGCTGGGCTTCTGGATTTCCACCTTGGCCTTATCCTTGTCTTTGGTGGTACACTCCTGGCAGCAGCAGGTAAAGAAGAATCTCTTAACCGGTCATTCCTGTCTTCTGTTGGGTACAGCAGGTCAATGTTGCTGGTACAAAGCTCCTCTCCCGGCCTGATATCCTGTACACTCTTACTTCAGCTAAGGTCCCCTTGTAAGACACAATAACACTGGGGCAACAACTATGATTCATTAGCGCAACCTCAGGAAATATTGCTGACCCCAAAAGAGAAAGCTCGTCATCTTCTGTTGTGAAGGCATTACAGCTACCCTGTGCAAAGAGGACCGACAAGCTGTCACTGTCAGGGATTGGAGGGGCTTGGAGCAAAAGTGAGGAAGAGCAGTAATGTCACTCGGAATCAAGTCCTCTTCTCATTGTCTAATTTACCCAGATTGATGCCAACTCCTTTGCAGCTAACAATGTCTCTGAAGGAGTTTTCTCTGGGTGGATTTTCTGGTTGGCCAGAATCCTTGCAGTTAGACTTACAGTGTCTGAGAGATGCCAGTTTTCCCCAAAAGCAACATTCCAGCTTGTGCCTGAGCCAGTCTTCTGATGCTCCACATTGCAATAAAATGCCTGCTTGCATGTTCTACATCTGGACAATTCTTTTTCCTCGTGAAGCAGTACTCTCAGAGGTTGCCCTTCTCCTTGACCATGAGCACATAGGCATATATCTGACAGGAGAAAAGCAGTCCGCCACGTGGAAGCTCGCCCTCCCTGTGGGTTGCATGGGCAGCAGAAGTCTCCAGGCCGCCATCATCCGCAGCCTTCATGTGGGCAGTGGGGTGGGATGGCGGGGTGGGCACTGAGTGGCACCTGGCACCTCCCTGCAGGCAGGGAGCTGCAGCTCCCCACCGGAGCTGTTATTGGAGACGTGTCACCCAGAGCTGCGGGGGGGGGGGGGGGGGGGGAGGCGGTGCACGGAGGGCCAGCTGTAGTACTTTTTAATGGCTATTCAGAGTAGTTGTGTGAAATCAACTGGAGCACTATTATCACATTGTTAGTTTCAAAGGAAACTGCATAAAGTGCATACGTCTAGATGGTCTAGTCATCTAATAATATACTTACCAAGTTTTAAGAGATTTTAACAAGACCTTTTCATTAACTGTGGGGTCCAAGATTCTATTGTGAGATGTGGAAAACACTAGTGAACATGATCTTAATATTGAAAATATAGTTATGACACTGAATTCCTTGACAAGGACTATCCCAATTAGCCTTATGCATATCCTTTTTAAATCTTTGTCAAATAAATGATGGAATGAATGAATGAATTTATATGTGGGTTGTAAAACAAGTCATGGCTTAGTCCTTTCTATTGATTTCTGGTTTTCATACTACATAAATGAAGTATGTGATACTCCTTATTCCTCCCCTTGTTTCCAATGAGCAAAAGAGAATCATAAGCCTCAACTACAAATTCTGTAATGCACCTTGACTAAAAATTTTAATAGGAGTCAGAAGATGTATATCTCAGCATTTGAATTAGAAATTCCAATGGAAATCTATTATCATAGACGTTTTAAGAATATGAGTCTCACTGGGCACCTGGGTGGCTCAGTCGTTAAGCGTCTGCCTTCGGCTCAGGTCATGATCCCAGAGTCCTGGGATCAAGTCCCACATCGCACTCCCTGCTCAGCAGGAAGCCTGCTTCTCCCTCTCCCACTCCCCCTGCTTGTGTTCCCTCTCTCACTATCTCTCTCTCTGTCAAATAAATAAATAAAATCTCAAAAAAAAAAAAAGAATATGAGTCTCACAAAAAACCATTACATGTTGTTAATTAGATAAAAGAGAGGTTTGGTAACTATTTACATGAATTATCATAAAATACTAATCAATGCTTATTTGGCCTCTAGATCTGTTTCTTAAAAATGGCAAAAAAAAATGCTGAATGTTTGATTATAAATCCAAACATTGCTTTGTAAAACTGAGCTTAAAAATATATTTTAGGGAATTACATTTGTTAGAAAACTTATTGTAGAAAACTGTTATACACATTAATTGCAATCTATGTTGACATGGGGGTTAATTTTATCTTAGTAATAATTAGTTTATTATGATCTCATTGAGATAGCTCAAATTAAAGATTATGTAGATTTTCTTAAAATTAGAGAAATAGCTAAATGTCATCCCTAGTTGTAAAAATTAACTTTAAAGATAAAAAGAAAATGTTTACAGTTTAAAATACAATTCAAAACCTCGATTTGCCTAAATTGTTGGATATACTGATCTAGATGGAACAAAGGAAAATGGCCTTACTTGGAAATGTAGAGTTGAGATTTGTAAAACTTCAGACTAGTGATAGAAACCATATCTGGGACAAGACTATTCAGGGATTATGTGGTACAGGAGAAGAGCAGGGTAGAGGAGCTACACAGAATGCTAAGATATACCTTCAATTTCAGTAAGAAGAGGAAGAGGAGTCTATGAAGGAAAGTCAGAAAGAGCAGCCAGGTTAGTGTTGTTGAAACATTTATGAACTTCCACTATAACTTCCTCTATGTTACTATAACCACTTTCCTTTTCTCATATATTAAAATTGCCAAACAATAACAAATGAGAATTAAGTGGGCCAGGCATACAGATGCTCTTATCTACAAAGGTTATATGGTACATAGTTTATAACTCCAAATAGAAAATAAGCACAATACACAGCTTTTTTATATCATCTCTTACTACCTGCTTAACCTTAGGTAAGTTAGTAAGCCTCTCTATGCCTGTTTCCTCTTCAGTAAAAGAGATACTATGACATATACTACCTGCATGATATCACAATATTGTTGTGAAGAATAAGTTGTATCCATGTAAATCATCTGGAAGGGTGGTTTGCACATGGTAAATGCAAGGTGAATGATACCATTATTGTTACTGTAGCATAGTTAGTAATTTTAAATAGCCAAGAGAGGAAAAGGTCAATCTGTTGTCCTAAGTGCCAGAAACAACCACAAATCCCCGTGAAGTTCAATAAAAAATGTTATTGAAAGAGAAGCATATTATCTGTCTCGTTATGTTTGTTGTCTAATTCTTTCTGGATTCCCCTTAATTTTTTTTTAGATTCTATAATTGGGTATATTTTGATGGAAAAATGTGGTTCTTTGAAACTAGAGAAGCCAAAGAAAAGACATATTCCAAAACTCATTATATTTATTGCAAAAGCTAGATACCTAAGGGTTAAAGACGGTGTCTGGTATGTAGTAAGCACTGAGTAAAATATTCACTGAATGTGTAAACAAAAGCTTCTGAAAGTATTTTTATTCCTGTTTGGTAATTTGATCAGTGCTCTCCCTACAACCCTTCAATGTGAGTGAATCATGGAACCTCAGGATTGAAAAAGGCATCTCATCCCACAACCAGTATAGTGACCGAATCATTTCGCTAACAGCTTAGTGATCTGGCAGTCAATCAAAATTTTAGCTCTACTAATGATAGAAAACTCTATACTTCTGGGGGACTTCATTATATCTGGAGACAATTCTAACACCAAGTTAAGCCTTTTATTGAGCTACAAACTACTTCCTTGCTGTTAGTTGATCTATAGGGAAATAAAATAATTTGTTGTAACCATGGGTTAAGAGCAATACATAGCTGTCTCTTGCTAAATTCCTAGAACTTAGAGCAATTCCTGGCATATGTAAGTTTTCTGTAAATATTCACTATTATGTTGCTAATGTACACTTCATTAATTACTGGTTGATATTAAACTATTCATAGCCTTTTCTACATTGGCTCCCACAAACCACATTCTTCTCCATCCTACACATTTTGTGTTGAACAGATGTGGACAAAAGTCCACAGTCATCTTTAATAAATTTATTTCATTAGATGATAGAATTTATCAGTCATTCACGCTTGGATTTTTTTCCATTAGTTCATTTTTTTAAATGCCATTAAATGCTATTAATAATCTGATAAACAGAAAATAAATGTCATGAATGTCTACTTTTATTTTGAAGCTTTTGTGTATCATGCTTTTAAAAATGCTATGTAACTTTGTATATTGTTATGACCTAACAAGAAATATGTTGAATCCTTGAAAATTAATTTTGTTTTTAGAATACCTGCAGGGCATTCTGTCAACCCAAGTCAGGTTTAACTTAGTTATAACCTAATTAGGCTAAATTCACATATTCTAGCTTTTTAAGCAAGAATGATGACAATAGCTTGATTAGAAGGCAACTCTGTCAAGGTAGAGAGTATATGATTGATGTTAATGTATCTATCTGTAAAAATTTTAAAAGAACTTATTAAAGACCAGGCATCTTTGCAATTCAAGAAAACATCCATTACATTGAGAGAGATTTTATGAAAACTCAGTTAAAATAAAACTCCTATATTGGATATTTTAATACTTTTAGAATATAATCATTATGAACATTTTTCTTTAACTACTTTTATTTGCATTTGATTTCTGTTTTAAAGCCATCAAATCAGGGAACCTGGGTGGCTCAGTTGTTAAGCGTCTGCCTTCGGCTCGGGTCATGATCCCAGGGTCCTGGGATCGAGCCTCTCATCAGGCTCCCTGCTCCGCGGGAAGCCTGCTTCTCCCTCTCCCACTCCCCCTGCTTGTGTTCCCTCTCTTGCTGTGTCTCTCTCTGTCAAATAAATAAATAAAATCATTTTTTAAAAAGCCATCAAATCATCCCTGGGTAATATAAAATATGTATTATACATAAATATCTTAACTGTGTGTCAACAAGAGTATTTGTACCATGTATTTATATAAATCAATGAATAAATGTTATATACTACATGCATTTCTAAAAGATAACCTCAAAATAATTCTGGTTTTTAAAACCAATTTGAATGCTACTCATCAAAAATCATCAATCTTGCTGAGCCTCTCTCTTCATCATCTCTCATTGATCAACGAAGCAGTATAGCAACCTAAAATACAAGTCTTTTTCTAACATACAAAATACATAAGAATTTAATTCCAAGTTCAGGATTACAGAAATCTGCAAGAAGAAATTAGGGGATGATTATTTATTTTTTTTGGTTATGAAGGAGGTAAATATTCATAGGTAGATAAATATTTGAGAATTAATAAATGAACAAATGAATAAATGATAAAGGGTTAGTCCCCATATCATACAATAAAAGAAAGCAGTGTAGTACATTGAAAAAGAAATGCCAGAGCGTGACTGTATACATTGCCTCAACACACTGTGAATACCTAAAGTTGCAAATCTTTACCTCTATTATCCCTCTCTTCAACCACAAACTCCTACTGTTCCAATTATCATACTCTCCCACTCTTCTCTTCATCTTTGATGACTCCGGTTCTTTAATCCTTCCTATTAATAATATAAAAACTAGCATTCATTCACAAAGTATTGTACATTATTTTATTTATTCCTCTTAACAATCTGTATTATTATCCCCATTTTAGAGATGAGACTCAGAGAAACTTAGAGATTCACCCAAGATCACACTGCTAGGATTTCTGATATCAGGATAAATGGAGACATTAGATGCTTTATTCTCATCTTATATCAATCACATACATTATAAGAAAAAAAACATAAAACTTTAAAAGAAGCAAGTATAGCCATCCTAAAAACAAGAAGACAAACTTTTGGAGAGCCATAAATCATGTAGAAGAAAATTGTATTCCACATAATAAAGTGGTGAAAGCGGGAAGCATAAGTCCAGATAAAACCAACAAGAGGCCTAATGTAAGGATCCAGGCACATAACTGCCACTTTCCAGGCTAGGCACAACAGAAAATTATGACTGTGTTCAAGAAGGAGCTTGGGGTAATTAATAGAACAATGCCCCTGGTAGCTGGTAAAGTCAGAAGGAATGGGGAGAATCCAAACTCAGAAAACAAACTCCCAAGTTCCCCATCTGGCAGGTTATAATGTCCACTTCCTATTCTCACTATCAATGGCTCTGACCAAACTTTAGCATGTTTCTATACCTCCCACAATATGTGCTGTATAAGCAGAAACCATAGCCTTTCAGGTAATCTCAACTCCATGAGGAAGGCACAATTAACAATGTCCAAGTATTGGCATAGTACCAACTCCATGAAAGACTACAAACTCAGTAAATGTTAGAGAAAGGTCAGAGATTGAGGAGAATTCAAACTGTAACTTTCAAATAAGTAAAATTAATACACTTAAATAATAAGATTTTTTTACACATGAAAGGATAGGCACTTATGAAAAAGAACCAATTAGGAATTCTGGAACTGAAAAATGGTAAAACTAGGACTTAAATACTGGTCTTCTGCTTCCAAGTTCCATGGTGTCTCCTCTGATATCATAGTTACCCCTACAAAGATACACAGATGCATAGACATGCTAATTTGCTTTCTTATTTAGCTTCTTTACTACTCTGCCGCTATACATAGTCTTGACCTCATGGTCCGTCAGAGAAGCCTGTTAGTCTCTTGTCTCCACATCTTCTACTCTGCTCACCTTGCAAATTCATAATCTTGTGGTTCCCAACCTTGGTTGCATATTGAGAGATATGTGGAAACTTGAAAACAAAACACAAAACACAAAAAACAAGAACCCACTATAACTACCGTAGACTAAATCAGATCCTAGAGTAGGACTCATGCACTGATATTCTTTGTTAAACCTCCTTAGATGATTTTATAAGAATAATTGCCACTGTTTTTGTTTCAGAAAGGGCTAATTTTCCACTAACATGTGCCTTCCCCTTCCAGAGTATAAAGTTGTCACTAGGAAGCAGCTGCCTGGCTAGGGAGTCACTCCCAAGCGTTGCCTGTATGAAGGTAGGGCCAGGTGATTAGTTCTTATCATTAGGATGTGAACTGAAAAATTGTATATCACTTCTGAGAAAAGCAAGTTTCTAAGAAGCAGGGTATATTCTTCATTCTCTCTCTTTTTCCATCTGCTAACTAGATGCAGAAGATTTTAAGAGTCTAGCAAACGCAAAGTCACAGGACGGAAGGAGCCTAGGTCCATGAATCTCTACTTAAAGAGTCATGCTCCAACTAAGTCCTTTATCATCACAAAACTGCTGAGAGAAAAACATTTATTGTAAATCTCTAAAATTCTGAGGTGTGTTTCATTAGCTAGAGTCACCCAGATCAATAGAGAAATGGGTACCTTGAAGTGCGGTGCCACTGTGGCAAAAATCTCAAGTGTGTGGCATTAAATCAGTGATCAGGAAGCGGGCATCAGGGAAATAAATATCAGAAGCTGTGTAATTTGGGATAGTGGTAGAAACATTTTATAAATATTACCTTCAGTAACTTGGAAAGCAAACCAAGTACCTGTAATCCTGTAGCTCTACAGCAGTGGTTCCCAAGTAGGGATGACTTGGCCCCCTGGAGGACATTTGGCAATGACTGAAGACAAATAAAACTGAAACGAAAAATTCAGTTGCTTTTCAAGACCAACTCAATTGTTATGACTCTACTCCTATCAGATTACACTGCTTTGTCACTCATATCAGATTTAATGAGTGTTTTCTTTGTATTCCATCAGCACTGTAACACTTAATTCTCTTTTTCTACATGTCTCTAATATAAATCTCTTGAAGCGGGTAGTCTTATCCATGTATCCCATACATTGCCTAACACGTCTTACACAGAGAAAGTATACAATTAGTGTTTGCTGAGTACACATTTGTTGAATGTCTACTACTCTGCATTGAGCGTTGATCTCCTAATCCAGTATTAAGAGACACAGATCGCAAAAATCACTTCACAATATATTACAAGTCTTACAGGCTCCAAGGTCTTACAGACACTAGTTTTCACATTATTAGTTGTCCCCAGTGACCAGTACCCTTTGGGCATTCTTTCGTACCCCGCTTCTAATTGCATAAGCCTAGTTACTATGGGAAGCTGCCACTGCCCAAACTGCAGAAAACAGAGTACATTTTAAGGCATATGGTTGAAGAGTATAAATGATGGTCATTTAAGATTAGGGGTTGGAACATGACAAACTAAATTTTAATACTTGAGTAGCAACAAGGATACCAAAACCAGAAAGCACTATGGCTGCCTGTGTGAAGGAATGGTCAGAGGCAAAGGCATGTGTGTACATCAGAAAAGGCTAACTAAGAAAGAGGACAGAGATAAGAAAATAGATAATTATCTGTTTTGTTATCTTAGACCAAGGAAGATAAGCTTAATTTGGCATTCAGTTAAAAAATTATTTCAAGTCCTTAGCCCATCTAGGTAGCTCTGACATCAGAATGCTTAATGGAGAGTCTACTACAGACGGGAAGAAAAGCAACAATTTTAATTTCCCTTCCAAACTTAAATCCTGCTTCTCAATTGAAGATACAAATTTGGACTTCTGAAGACAGCAACTGGAGGTAGATTCGGGGTCCTAAGCATGCAAGTAATGGAAATGGATGAAGTCACTCAGGATCAGTGAAAAACAAGAACGAAGAAAAGCTTAAAATGTAAACAGTATACAAAGTACAAGCCCGCGAAGGAATGAATAAGCAAAATAAATCATGATGGTTTCTTCACATAGTCCTTATCACATCATGTTGGCTGTATTACTTGAGTTTACAATTGAACAGATGGGTTTTTTTTTTTTCAAATGTCATTTTTCCACCTTAATTTCAAGATCCTTAAGGACAAGAACCACTCTTTTTATTTTCCTAAACACACCACCCCCAGTAGTCTTATGCATATAGTAAGTACCAACCAATTTTTGATTCACTAAATTTATACCTGGCAAAAAGTTCCACTTCCCTCACCATCCACCCCCAAAAAGTCCAAATCTCTCATAAAAAGTAAGTTCCTAATTTCCGCCCATAAACCTACTCTCACAGAATTCTTGGCTACTGGGAGTATGGGTTTAAAGAAACATCGTAATGTACAGATGGGTTTTCTGAGAGCTGTTGTTTTATTGAGGCTCATCAATGGGAAAACCTGGCAAGACTGGTGAGAAAACTAAGTCTATGGCTAATTTCTATTTTTTTTATAAGATTTTATTGAGAGAGAGAATGAGAGAAACAAAGAGCATGAGCAGGGGAGAGGGGCAGAGAGAGAAGCAAGCTCTCCACTGAGCAGGGAGCCCGATGAAGGGCTCCTTCCCAGGACCCTGGGATCACAACCCCAGGAGAAGGCAGACGCTCAATCGACTGAGCCACCCAGGTACCCCTGTGGCTAATTTCTTAATAGAGAAATTGAAAGCCAAACAGCCTCTGGTGGGACGTTAGGGACTAGAAATCAGGAACTAAGGATTTATGACTTTGGGGCAGATATAGTACCCAAATAGTTTCTGTCATCATCCACTAACCATTCCCAACTACTGATCAAATGCATTTAACTTGGCACTGACTTTTAAACATTCTGTAAGAAAGAAGAAAAGCAGAAATTTCTGGGACCATCTATGAATGAGCAGCACATATTAGTAAGCCTGGGACTATGATGGTGAAACACACATTACAAAATTAACCTCACTGCAGCCCACATGTTCCTTTTTTCTTTCCTAACCAACTCTTCTTGTATTTGAACCTATCCTTCCTTCTCTTCCCATTATCATCTCATTTTTCCCCCTTTGATCTATATGGATCTGAGTGTATACATACTCATGTGGTTTTGATAGTAGCAGTTTTCAGTATCTTTGGTCTAGCAAGACTTTCATGTTGGTACAATACTGCGCCAATTCCTCGCATCTCTTTGAGACTGTCTCATAAACTAAAGAGGAATGTTTGCGGGAACTGTTTATTTTCCCAATGGTGGGTTTTAAATTGTTTAAGTGAGAAAGGATCCTCACTGAGCATGGCTAACCAGAAATCAAAAGACAGATGATTCGAGTTTCAAATGCTATTAGGTTGGGGATAAACGGAAATGAACTACAGGGTAAAGAAAGAGGAAGACTAACTTCATAAGAGTAGAGGAAAGGGCAGTTGCCGCCACAAGTGTACAGAGAAGTAAAGTCAGACATCCGTGAAGGGTGGGTGGAGTGGGGCTGGGGGCAGGAAATATATTTTGAAGACTGGAAAAGGTTAAGAGGTTAGCCTAGGTTGGATAATACAAGCATAGGCTTTTGGCATCAAATATCTGGGCTTAAATTCTTACCTGTACCCGAGGGATCTTCAGCAATTGAGCCTCAGTATTTCCACCATAATTTGAGGATTATAAAAGTAAATTGTTTAGAACATAACATGGTATTCAGTAATTGGCAGCTTTTATACTTACGCTTAAGGATAAAAAGGTCCAAAACAGAACTATAGCCTACCAGTGTTGGCAGCTTTTAGAAAAGAGAAAATAGCTATAAATCTAAAAAACAAGAGCAGTCTCTCACAGGCTAGAGAAAGAGTCATAAGATTCACACTCAAGGCCACAAAATAGTGAACCTTTTACTTGATACCAATATTTGAAACCACACAGCTTAACAGCAATGTTAATTTTACCACTAGGTGGCAACGATACAGCTGAATTTCACTGACAAGATTTTTAAAAATTGAGCAAATCCAGACAGAAATTCCAAGAAGCTTTTATACATTTTCATATTAGAAAAATGAAAAATTCTTTTATATACAATTGAATTTATAGCGGGATGTATAATTATCTGATTCAATATGTATGTTAATTTCTGATGCTTTTTCCTCTGTGCACTGAGGCAATTCATGCAATAATTTTTAAACAGTTCTCATCACAGAAGTCTTTTTTAAAAACTCCGGACATACATCATTAAGATAACAGAAATTAGGGAAGCTAAAAGTCTCCTTGAAGTCTTAGAATTCTAAGAAAGGCACTATAAATATAAAATGCAAAATATTTCAATGAAACAGTTAAAACTTTTAAAAAATGACTGATAGAGAACATTTTTTAAAGGGCCAAAACATGAAATATGGAGACCCACATTGCTTTTAAATTATAAATTAAATCAATATTCACAGTCTTTTCAATGTCCTGAATAAACATATTAAATTTACTAAGCAAATTTATCAAAAATCTGACTTAAATGGATTCTAGAAGAAAGAATACCTTTTTACAAGTGTTAAAAGAGTAAATGAAAGTCCTTAGAATCTGACACTTTCCATAATTATTTCTGCTTTCTTCATAAAACAGGTCACAACCTATGGCTTGTTAAAAATAATAATAACTTTATTCTTCTCATTTCTTTTTCTTTTCGTATCAAATAAAAGGGGAAAGTATGATAAACTTTTTCAAACTATAGACATTTCCAAGTACACAGTAAAAAAACCATAACTTTAAATTCCCAAGATTCTTCCCCACATATAAGGTAGGAGTTCGTATTACCACGTGTAACATTACAAAACCTGTACTATAATTACGAATAAATAATTACCCAATTCATAAGACCCAATTAAAACAAGCTTATTTATTCCCCTTGTATAAATAACCTAAAGTTCCCCAAATTTTCAACTCGCAGTTTTCTACAAATTAATACATCAGAATAGCCCATTTATATATCAGCTTTCAAATAGTTTTGTTACTAATTTAGTAATCACTTCCTATATATTTACTTCCAGAAAAATCTCCCCCTCTTGCCACATAAACAAATGTAAGAGAACAAAAGTATGATTTCTAAGTTATTTTTATAATTCATTGATCAGTTTCCTCATTATTGGACTTCACTTTTAATTACTGCATATCACCCTGAAATCTAAAATATAGATATTTCTCATTCTGTCAGTGTATACAGACACACAAAACATAACATTTAAGATGTTAACACAAGAAAAGATTACTGTGGCAGCCCTCATAAACCAAACAACAGATTTCAGGAAAATGCTCCATCTGTTCACTGTTATCTGTAATTTTTTTTTAGACAGTTTAGGGAATGCCACTGTAATAGAAGGGGTAATTGCAGATCTACAAAAGTGAATACCTGTGTATATGTAATTTATATCTATACAGAACCAGCTTCCAATTATCTGCACAAATAAAGACACAGAGATGATGCAAAACATACAATCCTCGAATCACTTCAGATACATTTTTGTATCTGCATTTCATAGGGCTGTGACTGAGAATTAAGAACGCAAAGAAAATTAAATCACACTGCAGAGGTTAAGAGTTACAAACACAATTACCAAAACAATGGTTAACAATGACATGCCATTATTGACTTGAGGTTGTCATCTTCTGTTTATTTCTGATGGTGGCTCGAAGTTTACGTATCACGAGTTTATCAGGCAGAATCATATCACCTTGTTGTTCTAGATAATCCAATAAATTTTCAGTCCATTGGAGAGCAGCTGCATGATTAATATGTTTCTCTGGAATCAGTTCTATTTCCTCCTCCTCGTTTTCACTAGATTCGTCTGTCTGGCCTTGTGCTCTTCTGATGATTTCGCTGTCAGTTAACACTTCATAGCCTGGTTCAGTACTGTCCACTTCAAGCCATTTTTCGATGTTCTCAGTAGTCACATTTTCCAGTCCTTTGGTATGTTGTAAAATGGTGGCCACAGTAGCCACAGAAACATCTTCTTCATCAAAGTCCAAGCCTTCTTTCTCCTCTATGGTAGGAAGAATCTTCTTCCATGCTCTGCTAATGGTAACCGGCTTTACTAAATTCCATGCCATTGCTATTTCATAAAGTGCATCTAGCAGAGTTAGCTTCTTCCAGAATGATTTCAGGTCATTACCTTCTTCCAAGTTGTTCTGAAGAAGACCCGCACGATAATTTCTCTTCATTGTCGCTATGACTCCCTGATCGGAGGGCTGGATCAATGAAGCCACATTAGGTGGTAAATATTTAGCAAATATTTGGCCATCATCTGACCTGAGGACATTTTCATTTGGATGTGTTGGTGAATTATCCAACAAGAGCACAGCCTTTTCCTGCAGGCCTTTAGATCTTAAGTATTCTCGAACCTGTGGCACAAAGATCTTATCAAACCACTGTCGGAAAATGGAAAGATCCATCCATGCACCTTTTTGGCTGAAATAAGAGACTGGCAGGTTTGAGGTGTCAGTTGACTTGAAGGAGCGAGGTTTCTTTGCTTTCCCCACAACACAAAGTTTCAGTTTGTGTAAACCTGTTGCATTGGCACAACACATGATAGTGACTCTTTCTTCAATTGACTTGTGCCCTGAGACAGTGCATTTACCTTTGATCACAGAAGTCCTGGATGGTAGGCATTTCCAAAAGAGTCCAGTTTCATCTGCATTGTATATCTGCTCAGGCTGTAAATTCTCTCGTTCAATAAAGTCTCGAAAGTTGTTACAAAAATCTTCCACAGCAGTCTCATCTCCATTTAATCTTTCATTTCTAATGTTAATCTCTCTAATGCTGTGCCGCTGCTTAAAACGAGTTAACCAACCAGCGGAGGGGTTAAAATCACCATCCATTCCCAAAGCATAAAAGAAGAACTCTGCCCTTTTTGCACAAATCGGTCCAGATATGGGATTCCCTTTTGCCCTTTGCTGGTTGAACCATTCTAGCATTGCTTTGTCCAGTTCCTCATACATGGATGGTTTCATAGATTTCCTCTTGGCCAGAAGACTTGTGGAATCAGAACTGCTTGCATAAGTTATAATCTTTTCCTTATTTTTTCTTATATCCCGAACTGTTGTTTCACCAATTCCATAAATCACTGCCAATTGTTTGGAAGAACCTCCATCTTCAAGTTTTTTTATTATATCAAGCTTATCTTTAATAGTTAACACCACCCGCTTCCGTTTCCCTGACATGCTGAGGCTCTGGGACTCAGGGCCTCACCCCACACTCCCTCTGAAGCAATCTACAAAATCCTTCCTTCTTTCACAGACTCACTTTAACAGCCCTACACGCTCAGTCTTTCAACCTTACCAGGAACCTGGTGGCCCTGACCCCGTCCCCGGATGTGCTTGGCCGGCAAAGAGATGGCAGAGGAAGATGATAGGGGAGGAAGTTTGAGGGAACAGGCCTTTAACTTAGATGGGCAGTAGAGGAGGCCCCAAGCCACCGCGGATAATCCGGATTACAAACATTTGTTTTATTCCCCCAGTGGCCGCGTTAAAGACTATAACCCCATCGTGATCACAAACCTCCTTCACTCCCTGATCCGGAGTAAACGCCGGTCACTAGCCCCTGCCACACCCCAAAGTTACTGCAGAGAGCGGAAGAACCAGGGAGTCGGGGACTAGCCCCCTTCCCCAAGGGAACGGTTAGGTTTGATTTCTTCCCCAGAAGCCAACCCCTTCCACCGCAAGCCACACTTCCCCACGCGGGGCTTAGCCTGGACAGTCCTCCCGGCCCCTCACAGCCCACCGGGCCCCTCTCCCCACCTCAATTGGAACCAGGACCCGCACCGCTCCCTGACTAACGCGCGGCGACCGCTCCTCCCCCGGCACACGCTCCCGGAAGATGCCCCCTCCCGCTGCCGACCCCGCCCCTTGCTCCTCCCAGAGGCGGGACTTCCCCTGGTCCCCGGAAGGAGGAGGAGCGTCGCCAGTCTGGAGGGGGTACCTGGGGCGGAGGCAAAGGCGGTGGAGCTTTGAAAGGTGAGTGCGTGGGGAGGTGCGGGGGCAGCTCGGGGCGGGGACTCGCTCTCGCTCAGGCTGCTAATGGTTTATTAACCGAGCAGGGGAAGCCGCGCCTCCCGGCAGGCGGGGAAAAAAAATTCCCGCGGGCACTCTCGGGATGGACGGGACGACACCCCTCAACGTCGTTCTCCACTCGCCGGCTGCCTGGGCCGAGCTGCAGTGGGCGGGGTGCCAGTTTCCTGCGCGGCGGGGAAGTGGGCAGGACTTTTGGGGGAAGCTCGAGTGGTGATTTCGCGGGTTTCTGGCCTTTCCAGACCCTTGTTGGTTGTCTGGGTGGGGAGCTCTTCTGGGGCCTGGGGGTTTGTGTCGTCCCTCGCACGTCATCGTGAAGCTCTAAGGGTCCGGTTTCCTAGCTACGGTGCCCCTCTCTCCCGGAGGCAGAGTAGCGGACTGCGGGCGTGCTGCCCTTGGTGCCTGCGTTCCGCCAAAGAGCCAGGTTTGTAATCAGGAAAATGACTCTGGTGTTAATTCCCGAGAGGATCTTGCCTCTGCCACTCAACCCTGCTGGATTTAGAGAACCACCTTCAGTGTTAAAAGATTTTAATGAATACTGTAGTTGTCCCGGATGCTAAGCTGGCAGGATGCACTCTGCGAAATTGTGGAGCGTTGGTTCGTGATTCTAAGTGGGGCAAATTGGCTTTTCTCTCTTTATATGTTACCTTCCCATTTCCTATTCCTGTCATGTTGTGCTGCCCTGTTTTCCAGCAGTGGAAGAACTGTGATAAATTTATTCACAGCTATGTGAAAAGAGCTTAAATCTGAATCATACACTGTAGCCCTTAAATCATGTATTATGCCGGCTTGTTTTGGTGTCCCTAGTAATTTCATCAGATTGTGAGCTCCTTGGGAGCAGAGACCGCGTTGTTGATTTCTTCTAGTAACGCCACAGCTCTGAGCATGTGCTGGCATAGTGTGTACATTCAGTAACCATTTCTTTGATCAGTTAAGGTGTCTTCTCCAAACTGTCCGATAAAAGGAAACATCAGGGAGGGGTGTTGTTTTACAAATAGGAATGCACCCCTTCTGGTGGAATTTCAAGTAATGGCTGCCCTTCAAACCTTAAAAATGTAAACTGTCACCTGACAGGGCAAGTGATTCCTAGAATGAATCTTTTCTTTAGGATGAGTTAATCTCAAAGTCTAGACTAAAGGATATTTCTTCTGATGAGAAATTCAGGTAACATCATCAAAGTACCTTTTAGTTGTAGAGTTAGTGTGGGTGAGAGAGCAATACGGATTCTTACCTTTAACTTACTTTCTTTGGCAGAGAGCGTAGCTATGTATGTGCCTTTTATGTGATATTAACTATGAAGCACAAAGATGTGATAATATTGATCTTCATTTATTTAATGCTTTCTGTTTGGAGTCTTTCTGTTTTTCTCTTTGCCTAAAGGTAAGGCTTCATTAAAGAAGCTTGATTAAATTCTCATTTCAAGAAATTGAGTATATACTCAGCATATAAAGAAATTATATCCATTGCATGGATTCTTTTTTTGAGTGAATTCGAAAGACCAAGAGATGGCTTATTCATCAACCTAGCTTCACCTTCTCATTTCTCTCCTCAGGTTCAGTTCACTCACCTTTTCCCTCTGTCATCATTCTTCCCTCCCCAGCTAACATAGGAAAAATATTCACAATTTTAAAAGAGGAGCCTACCATATTTAAATTATCTTCTTTTCCAATGACAGAATTTTTGACGTCATTGATAAAATAGCAGTTTTGAAATATGAAGAGAGAACTGGAAATTTGGCAGTTGGACAAATGAAACTTGATTTGTTTAAATAAAATTTGCTTCTTCAAATATCCAGTACTGCTGTTTTCCCAAATAAAATTTTTTTCTCTCATCAGAGACTGCCTTTTTTGAAATTTTTACTTTTGGACTCAGTGGGGAATCCTTAAATTTTATAATCAGTGTCATCAATAAGATGGTAGAGGGAAGTTTCAAATTTTCATTTCTTTTGCACATTGTTTTCTTGCCTATTGGATGGACGATTTCCAGAAGTGTCTGGCCTAACTCATGTGCACTAAAATTCTGTTACATAATTTTTTAAAAAGCATGTTTGTAAACTCTAAACTATTTTGATGATTATTTTATGAAACTAAAATTTAGCATGAATGAGAGATAAAATAATGACTTTTTAAAGGCATGATTTTTACTACCTTGTATAAATAGAATATTGGCAGCAGTCATTGTGTAGGACTGGACGGGGAATCAGGAGACCTGGTTTTTCATCCCTGCTCTGTCACTAACAAGCTGTGTGATCATCGGTAAGTCACTTAAACTCTATGTCCTTGGCTTTGATATTTGTAAATGAAGGGAGACAGTATCTTCCTTCTAGGATAATTGTCAGAATTTAAAAACAGATATGAAAATGCACTAAAAAATTCCTATACATATAGGATTTTTTAATAGCCTAACCGTGTGTAGTGATAGGTATTTTTATAGTGTCACGTTCTTACCTGTTCTACCATTGTCATAGGAGTCACCTATTGATATGATAAATAACTGTCTTTTGTGAGATAGTCATCCAGTGTACATGAAACTGCTTTTGAGTACTAATAAAATCATCTTTCATTTAATGTTCCTAATGTTCACACTTGCTTTAGTGAATCTACTGAAGCCATATTTGTCATTTGTTTTCATAAATGTTTTTTCATTATTTCTCCTAATTCAGACAGACTTATTAAAAGACATTAGTAGTGTAATGCACATGCACAGTTTGTGCAAATTTAACTGTATGTGCTCAAAAAATACTTATTTGTAATATATGGCTTCACAATATAAGCTGCCTAATTTATCTGTGCTTAATTTAAAAAAAAAAACAGTAATCTGTTCAAAACCTAGGGAAGAAACTGGGTGGACCTACTGTGAAGCAGTATGATATATAAAAAAACATACTTTAAAGAGTAATATAGAGATTTTTTTAAAGGAATTTTGACCACAATTCTCATTTTTGCTGATTTTATTATAAGCCTTCTGTAATATGCAACCAAAGTGTAATTTCAAGTAACAGAATATTTTGTCTGTTGACTAGGATTTGTTATATTGCTGTTATAATGCTCAGTGTATCTCCTAGCAGTTACTGTCATAAGGTCACTCTTCAGCCTACACTATAAAGAAAATTTCTGGTATATAATCTTAGCAGCCATTATTCTGATTTTATGTGAGGTGTTACCATTGTAGAAACTGTCACATTGCTTTTAAACATAACAGAATTTGTACAATCAAATGAGTGGTATTTCCCCCACTCCCACCCACCCAAAAAAGGAATCATCTTGGAAAGCTATAAACTTGATTCATTGATACTACCATTGCTCAAAAAATTTTGGCATTCTATTTTTTTATTACCTTCAAAGTTACAGCACATTTAAAAAATATCTAATGGTAATTAATATTCATCTTTTGAAATTGGATTTAATTTCTGGAAGCTGCTAACAGTCCCTAAACTAAGACAAGTCAATAAAATAGGTATTTAAGCCACTTTTTGGGATTAAAAAAAATGGAGTGGGGTTATTTTCATATTTTTATGTAATGTTTGATACTATGTTTTATAGAAAACCTCCAAGAATATTCTGTGCCATGGTGCAAATATTGGAATAATTAGCCTCATAAGGTGATTTCTTTTGAAGGAGATAGCACTCAATAGAATATATAAGTTCTTATACATATATTATGAGGTCAGTCTCATTACATTGTGATCATATGTCTAATTCCTTAGCAACTACAGAAGTATATACATGTTACTGTTCTTCTAGTTATCTTACTTGTCTCTAATTGTTCCTTTATTATGTACTTGTGATAATTTTAATGGTGGTCAGCCTTTTCTGAATCAGAAACTTACAGTATTTGTTTTCCTTCCCAATATCATGCTCTGCTTCACCATGAAACTATTTTTTCACCCACCTTTGGATTGTTAGTAAGTTTTCTGTTGGATTATATCTTTAACTTTGAGTGGTTTAAAGCCACTGCCATTTTACTAAAGTATATAGAAGCTACAATCTTAGTGGATAGGTGATCTCTTAATTTTGCAATGCTATCTTTTGTCAGCTACTACTTTATAACTTTCTTCATATAAATTGATTGATCCTTTATGTTATAATTCATATCATTTCTCTGTTCAGAATCCTTGGCCTAAGGATGAATGATTCTGGTAATCCCACCCTATGTTTCTATACTTGTCTCTTTTTTTCCAGCATAAAGCCTTTCTTCACACCTTTTTTGGTCACACTTATTTAACATACCATGTTCTCTCTCAGTGCCAAAGTTTTGACCTTACCATTTTTACCTGCCTGAAATCCTTTTTTCTGTCATTCTTTTTGTTGAAATATAGCCAGTCCTTTAGAAGTCTATCAGATCATATCTGTTCAATAAAATCTTCAGTGGAGCACTTGCTATACTGTTCTTCCTGCATCTTTATAATTTTATTGCAGTTATTTTTATCTCTCATTTTGTACTAAATGAATACCTTGCATTTTTCTTAATATATGTTTGTATGTTCTACCCGTGGATAATAATCTTCTGGAAAACAGGACCATTATTTTTCTATGTATCCCTTTCAGCACAAAATATAGCATAATTCAGAATAAATGTTCATACAATTATTTCATAGATATTCAATAAATTATAAATAAATATTCTACTATCTTCACTCAGATATTTTACGTGATTTTTACCTTTGTGAACCATTTTATAACACCAAATAAATATAGTTTGTACCATAAATGCATTCATTGTTGTAATCTGGTTATCATTATTATATTCCTAATAACTTTATTTTGTAGAAGCTTAAGTGAAAATGGTACATGTTAGAAGACACGAAACAAGGAAAAATTCTAAAACTCAAGAGCATGAGCAGAAATCTCGAGTTGATTGGAGGCGGACTAAAAGAAGTAGTATCTCACAGTTATTTGATAGTGACGAAGAGCTTGACAGTGGTGAAGAGTTTGATAGCGGCAAAGAGTTTGATAGTGACGAAGAGCTTGACAGTGATGAAGAGCTTGACAGTGATGAAGAGCTTGATGATAACAAGGGGTTTGATAGTAATAAAAAGCCAGAAAATGAAAGAGAACTTAGATTAATTAAAGTTGAAAGTGAAAGTAGTAACTGTGAGCATCTCATGAACACTGGCAACAGTTCAACGTATGAAGAAGAAAAGAACAAAAACAAATATAGAAGTGTTGACTTACCAGATCATGGAAAACATTCAAGTCAAGAGGATGATGATCTCAACAAACACACTGAACAAATAATAGAAGAGGACCTAGAAGAAGAACACATCAAGCGAGGGAAGAGAAAAAGGATCTCTTCTGTTATGTATGACAGTGATGAGAGTGATGATAGTGATATCCTAGTTAGAAAAGTAGGTGTTAAACGTCCACGTAGAGTGGTTGAAGATGAATGTTCTTCAGTTGAGCTGGAGCAAAAAAAACCTGAAAAAACTGTAGCTGCAAGAAAGCGAGAACAACTCCAGAAACTGAAAGAACTCTCAAAACAAAGATCTCGTCAGAGACGAAATAGTAGTAGAGATTTTGAGGTGTGTTATATTTTATTGGTTTTGTTACTGTTTTAAAATTTTTCCTTAAAGTATTTATTTTTTATAAAAATCAAAGTGTTGAGTCTGTTCTACTTCTCAATTCTTGAATTTATTTTTCAACCAAGTATCCTTGAACATGTTTGATTGCACTGTTGTGTCTAATATATAGTTTTATCATGAGCCTCAGTTTATCACTCTTTTAAAATTGAAAGACTGTTTCATATGGTCTTTCCTCTTTTTAACTTCTATTTATAATCTTAATGTCCACTTTAAACATTTTATATCATTTACCAAGGTATATTATCTTCTTCCTAATTCCAAAAGTTCAGCATTTAACATGACAAGACTTTTTTTTAACCTTACAATATGATGTTAATTTCCATGGATCATTGTTTTGGTTTCAGATTTAATCTTTTAATTTCATATCCATACTGACAATTTAAGGGTAAAAATTTACTGAAGGATATGTTTTAATTTAATTAGGACTCTGAAAAGGAATCCTGCTCAAGCAGTGATGAGAATGATGATGAGGAGGAGGAGGATTATGAATATGATGAAGATGGAGATGATTATATTATTGATGACTTTGTAGTTCAAGATGAAGAGAATAAAAGCCAGCGAGGAGAAAAATTGACTACATCACAACTGAAATTAGTAAAACAGAATTCTCTTTGTAAGTTAATATCAAGAAAATGTTTTATGACTTGCTCTGATCATGATATTATATCAAGTATCAAATCAGCCTTTTACTGTATGTTCTAAGTCATTGATTAGGAACTATGGTTTTATTTTTAGGTAATTTTTTCACTCTGATAATAGTCTTTTCTAGTAGTTTCAGGAACCCTTTATACTCAAAAGTTATTGAGGACCCCAAAGAGCTTTTGTTTTTGTGGGGTTTATCTATCAACATTTACCACTGTAGAAATACAAAACAGAGAAATTTAAAAATAGTTATTAATTAAGACTTAAACTAACATTAATAAGCTTGTTACATGTTAACATAAATAACATTTTTATTAAAAATAACTTTAAAAAATAAAAATGGCATTGTTTTACATTTTAATAATTGTATTTAATATATAGCTTAATAGAAGGCAGCTAGGTTCTGATACCTGCTTTTGCATTCAGTGTATTTTGATGTTTTGGTTGAAGTAGATGAGAACAATTTTGCTTCACACAGATAGGTAGCTGGAAAAGGGAGAAAGATTTTAAAAGTATCTTCAAAATAATGTGGATATTCTTATTTGTCACTACACCACAATTCAACAAGTGATTGTTTCTTAAAGTTGTAATATGGAATCAGAAACCATATAAACTCATTTATATGGGTTATATATGCAACTAATTTTAATCCTTCCTTACACTGCATTCCATTAATCTGTCTTGCAGTTTGAATGGATCTTTTATGCATACATGACTTTGTAACATCATGCATTAGTCATTTGGAAAATACTGGTTCACTGGGTTATGTAGATCTTCCAAATGTTGACACATTTCTTTATATAATATTTTCAAAATCACATTTGTTAATATCACCACCAATCTCATCAAAAATTTTTTTAGGTATGGGGAAGCTGTCAAGCTCACAGTAGTAGCAGATACAAGTTTTCTAAAATTCTAATTTCTACTAAAAAATCTTTTTTTTTTAATCTCTGGCAACAAATACTGTGAGTTCTTGAAATCACAGGTTCCTTTTGTTCTTTTTTGAGAAAATTGACAAATGCCTGAATATCCATTGTCAGTTGTTCGTTCTTTCTCTTCCTTTCTTTCTCTTCCTTTCTTTCAGTAAGTAAGTAAGTAAACTTTGCACCCAACGTGGGGTTTGAACTTACAACCCTGAGATCATGAGTCATATGCGTGTGGTGCCTGGGTTGCACATTCTGTTAAGCATCTGAGTCTTGGTATCTCTGTTCAGGTAGTGATCTCAGGGTGCTGAGATCGAGCCCTACACTGGACTCCGCCCTCAGCACAGAGTCTGCTTCAGATTCTCTCTCCTTCCTGTTCCTGCTCTCTCCTTCTCTCTCTCTAAAATAAGTAAATTTAAAAAAAAAGAGTTGCATGCTCTACTGACTGAGCCAGACTGGTGACCCGTCAGTTCTTTCAAGTAAACATGGTGTTTCGTGATAAATGAAGCTTTTTCAGCTCCCAACTCAGTTTTTCCTCAAAGTATGATTGATCATGCTATGATATAGCATAGGTCCTTAATGCATGCTACCCATTTCATCCCATTGAATACTAAAAAGATGTATGTTCAAGATTTAATAAAATTAATAGTTTTTACTACTTCATCAAAGACATTCTTTAGTAAAAGTCGTTTTTTACTGAATGTATAGCAATGATGACTACAGTGATTACTAATGGTTTGGTGCTACTGCCGTACTTCCTGTTAGGGAGCCAGATGCCTTACCCACAGTGACTTTTTGTACCATCATTGAAAATGTCAACATGGTAAAAACAGCATGATTATCTTAGTGTTATTATTTTGACTTCATCGATCCCCTGTTAGTCTGTAGACTTATAGGTGTCTACAGAACACACTTTGAGACCCTGACAATTTAGGGTATCTTAATATATGTATTTATTATTTTTCTAATCCCTATAATTGTGCATAAATCCAAAGACTGTTTTTATGGTGTTTTACAACTCTGGCAGAAACAGACTGTTGAGTGAATACATTTTTTACTTTTTTCTTCAAGAATGGATTTTTTTCCAGTTTTTTTAAATGGTCATATTTACTAAAACTATGTGTAACATGGTTCAATATGAATCTCGTGATTTATAATAAAATAGTAGATTGAGGTATGGATTAAATTTCAAGAAATTTATCAGTTATAGAGATGCCAGTGATAAGTATCTATATTTTAAAAGTCAGTGACTACTTTCCTTACATCAGTAGTCACTTGTTCGCCTGCCACCTGGACAGGGAAGAAACTCAGTTAGGACGTATCCCATCATTCTGGATGTAATATCTAGAATGTGATAGAACATTTTCTCAGTGATACCTACTCATGCCTACTCCTCCTAATTAGTGAAAATTAAAGTTCATCGCTTCTCTATTCTACATTTCTATGCTTACTCTTGTTTTTTTAAGGGATAATTTGAGATTTACTGAAGAGTAGAAACTACAGAGAGTTCCTACATAACCCCTCTCACACACAGTTTCCCTATAATTAACATTTTGCGTTAGTTAGGTACATATGGTAAAACTGATGAGCCAATATTGATACAGTATTATTAACTATAGTTCATATCTTATCTCAAGGCTCACTCTTTGTGTTGTACATTCTATGGGTTTTGACAAATATATAATGATACAACAGGTATCCATCATTACAGTATCATATAGAATAGTTTCACTGTCCTCAAAATCTCCTGTGCTCTACCTATTCATTTCTTCCACCCTCCACTGAACTCCTGGCAACCACTGATCTTTTTAACATCTCCACAGTTTGCCTTTGCTGGAATGTTTTATAGTTGGAATTACACAGCATGTACCCCTTTCAGACTGAATTTTTTCACTTAATAATATGCATTTAAGTTTCCTCCATGTCTAATGTGGCATGATAGATTATTTCTTTTTATCACTGAATAATATTTCATTGTATGGATGTGCCACAATTTGTTTATTCATTCACCTGCTGAAGGACATGTTGGTTGCTTCCAAGTTTTGACAATTATGAATAAAGCTTCTATAAATATTTGTGGAATCTTCTATGGATACAACTTTTCAACTCATTTGGGTAGATACCAAGGAGCTCTGTGCTTGCTTCTACTGTTGAGCATCTTCACCTCAGAGAGAGATGAATCTCTTTTAATGCAATACATTTTACCTTGTCTGTACCTAATTGCAACTTCTTTCTGCTTTATCCTTACAAGTTGTCTTTTCTCAACTTGTAACCATGTTCATGCCTTTCCTCCCTTGAGTTGGTATGTTTCATTAACCACTATTCAAAATTGTATCCTTTGTTCTAGTTTTCCATTAACTCTAAGCATTGATAGGCTCTTGCACCCATCAATCCAGTGAAATTGCTCTCATTAAAGTTAGTGATTACTTCCTAGTTGCCAAAATGCTTGTCAGTTCTTATGTTAACGTGGTATTGTTAGTGTTTTGCCACTAACAATTGATCATTCTCCCTTTTATTTATTTATTTATTTTTTAAAAGATTTTATTTATTTATTTGAGAGAGAGAGAATGAGAGAGAGCACGAGAGGGAAGAGGGTCAGAGGGAGAAGCAGACTCCCCGCTGAGCAGGGAGCCCGATGCGGGACTCGATCCTAGGACCCCAGGATCATGACCTGAGCCGAAGGCAGTCGCTTAACCAACTGAGCCACCCAGGCGCCCTCATTCTCCCTTTTAAAAGAAAGTTCTCTTTTTAGCTTCTGTGGTACTTTTCTATCTTGTCTTCCCCTTTATAATACTGCTTTCCTCTTTTTCCACTTGCCATGTAAATATTGATGTTTCTGAAGGTCATCCTCAAACTCCCTTGCTTGTGCTTCAGGCAGTCTCTTCCCCGTAACTTTAGCGCAGTCTATGGGCAAAAATTGCCAAACTTTTATTTCCAGCACAGATTTCTCCAAAGCCTAAATCACAGTTTTTCATCTTATTGAACATTTTCATCAGGGTATCTTTCAGACACCTCAGACTCAATATGTGTAAAACTAAATAATTGAGCAGTAACATAAAGGAGTTTTGGGGTGGTGTAGAAATACTGTTTTTTTGGTTGTCATGGTGGTTACACAACTTTATGCATTTGTCATAGAACTGTACACCAAAAAGAGTGAAATTTATGGTATGTAAAAAAAGTAAAACTCAATATAAGAGAGCCAAATAAATGGGCATCCCCGCTTCCAAAAAATAACCTCAATGGTTAATCCACTTCACTTCTCTTTGCATTTCTCATACCATTTAAAGTTGATGATACATTATGGGAACTCATTGTTAGTTGGGTGGATGGATGATTAAGATAAGTGTATTGGCTAAAGGTTCTTGGGTCTATACTTGAAGACAGAAATGTTAGATGTGATCAGATTTCTTAAAAAACATCAGAGGAAAACAACCCCACACATTTTAGAGTGATAATGTATGACCTGTTTTTAATACTTATCAATGTTTATGCCATTTATGAATATAATAAATAAAATTAAATGTAGGCAGTTTCCAATTTGTCAAGGGATTATGATCTAAAAGTCGCTGTAGGCTAATTCTTACACTTTAAAAATATATTTTTCATTAAAGTAATAACCTATGTGATGAATAATAAACATTATGCTGTGGCCTTGGTTAGGCTATAAATTAGGCGAATAGTCCCAGATTCATTCTCTTCCCAACCTCTCTAAGAACACTGACAACTACTCATAGCCAAACTATGATCACAATTTGTGAGAAACATTTTCTCATTCCAAATTCACTACTCAGGTGAGAATCACAATGAGTGGCCAATTTTACCTTTTGGATGAGAACATGTCTATATGAAGACATTTTGTCACTTCCTCATTATCTGCTACTTGGCTCTGAGAGATGTGTCTGTAACACCTCAGAATAGTTCCCTTTTCCACACTACACCTTTGATGCAGTTGAAGACAATCATGGTCTTTTTTCCTTCTCATAAATACCCCTCTATTTCTCTGAATTTATTTTGAGACTGCAGCTCCCAGAAAAGATATGATAAAAAGTAGAGGGATAGACTAGCTGTGGTCCACTGTATTCCAGACCTATAATGTTCACATGCTAATAATATTATACATAGATAGATAGGAATAACCTTCAGATTTGTGGATACTGAAAATTAAATTGTTTTTCCAGTCCTCTGATATGTTCAAAGTGACAGAGAAGGAGGTATAGACAGAAGAGTACATCTCAGTCTGCTAGTGCCTCGTTAGATAAATACTTGCTAGAATACGGGAAATTAGACTAAACGCAAATACTAATTAGTCTCCACCTAGCAATTGAAGAGAATAATTCTATCAACATAAGACAGAGTGTGCCTAAGAACAGTCTTGCAGCCATTTACATTAAATATTAAATTCTAGAATTTTCCCTTTTTTTGTAGGATAAGTAAAAAGTGCCAGTGAAATCTTATTGTAGCACAAAGGAAAGGTAACATTGCCTTGAAGACTCAGAGGAAGAAAATGCCCGTAAATGGGGCGCCTGGGTGGCTCAGTCAGTTAAGCGGCTACCTTCAGCTCAGGTCAAAATCCCAGAGCCCTACGTCGGGCTCCTTGCTCAGTGGGGAGCCTGCTTCTCCCTCTCTCTCTCTACCTCTCTCTCTCTCTCTGCCTCTCTCTCTCTGTGTCAAATAAATAAATAATATCTTTAAAAAAAAAATGCCCGTGAAAAGTGTTTCATTAAAGGAAGCAAGAAAATTGTATAAAGCATTTGCTTTACAATCTGTGAAAAGGAAATAGGAAGTTGTAAGGAAGGAACAACTTGAGGGGAAATAGAGCTACCTGAGATAAGGATTAGTTGCTAGAAAATTAAAAATATAAAGTCGGAAATAAAATCTGTACTGAAAGATTTAAACAGAATTAACAGTATAGAAAATCATCAGTGATATATAGGTTAAACTTAAGTTCTTTTGCATAGAGAAAATGAAAACAGTTCTAAAGGAGAAGATAATACATAAAGGAGTAGAAATGATCCTATTTCACAAATTTCTGCAGGGAAATACAGAACAAATGGAAATCTAAAGGAAGAAAATTCTATAGCGTTAGTGGGAAATGTAAAAGATTTGAATGTGCTAAGAGACAGCATGTTTTTGGATGGAAAAACATGGAGATGTGAATTCAGAGGTGTGATAGAAGAAAATATTGTTGAGTTGCTGAACACGTGCATTTATGCAAATTAAGGAGGCTCACAACCTAATAAGTTGATGAAAATAGATTTGCAAATAGACCTACGAAGGAAATATTTTTCTAATTACAAGAATGAAGAAAAAGTTATCTAGCCATCCTTTTTAGAATTATAAAATGGTTTAATACAGGGGTGCCTGGCTGGCTGGCTCAGTCAGGCAGCTGACTCTTGATTTCGGCTCAGGTCATGTTCTCATGGGTCGTGGGATCAAGCCCCGTGTGGAGCCCTGTGTTGGGCTCCACGCTCAACAAGGAGTCGGCTTGAAGATGCTCTCCCTCTGCCCCTTCCCCGACTCATGCACACGCTCTCCATCACTCTTTTTCTCTCTATAAAATAAATAAAATCTTTTTTAAAAAGAACAAGACAAAAATTTTCTACTCTGTTCTAGATGTTTTGAACAATAAAGAAGTAAAACAAGAAATACAACTATTGAAAGGGAAAAGACATTATTTGAACATTACACACACACACACACACACACACACACACACACACACACACAAGCTATAAGTTTCTGACTCATTTAACCAGGGATACAAAGAGAAAGCATATGAATAGTTTGAGAGCAGGAGTAAATGCAGCATATATTTCCATAGTTTTCTTACGTTCCTTTTTTTCCTATTGGGGGGTACCTGTTAAGAGTAGAAAAAACCCAATTTCTTGCTCTGTCTCTGCTTTCTTACACTAGGCTCATACTTCCATTTCAAAAGAAAGTACACCAACACTCTTGTGTGCTTCTATCTAAGAGAATATGTATAAACATTCTCTTGGTTCTTGAAATAAACTTAGCACTAGCAAGACCACATCCTTCTCAGGGTTGGGGGAGAAAGCAGAGTCACTGCACAGGAATTCCTAAACAGTATCTCCCTCTATCCAGCTCTGTGATGTGCTAGGAAGTTCATTTTCTGCAAATAAGTAAGAGATCTGACTCTTGGGGATTTGCAAAAGATCTCAGAAAGATGACCAGATTCACAATGAATATATAAAATTCAACAGTTTTCTTGTATGCTATCAGTAATTATTTAGAAGATATAATGAAGGACAATTCCATTTATAGTAGCAAACAAAGTTCCTAGGTCTAATCTTAGGAAGAAAAACATGACTTTATAGGTACAAGAATAAACTTTACTGTGAAATAGCAAAGAAAACATGAATAAAAGAAACACAGCATGTTTCTGGAAAGCAATAAATAGTACAAGAAATTATTTCTTCTGAAATTAACTTTTTTGGGATGGAGGGGCAAAGGGAGAGAGAGAGAGAATCTTAAGCAGGCTCCATGCCCAGCTCAGAGCCCGTTGCTTGGCTCAGTCTCACAGCCCTGAGATCATGACCTGAGCCGAAATCAAGAGTCTAACACTTAACCAACTGAGTCACCCCGGAGCCCGTGAAATTAACTTTTTGATTCAACTTTGCAAAAACAATGCTAAAGTTCACTTGGGAAAAATATATGAGAATAAATAAAATTAGACAACAAACAGTAAATCAGAAGGACTTGCCCCACCAGATATAAAAAGTTATCATAACATTTCAGCAAGTAAAGCAGTGTAGTACTGGCATGAAGATGATGGCCAGATCATTAAGAAAGGTACAGGGTGCTGAAACAAAATCTTAGCATATATGTGAAATTAATATATGATAAAAAATGCATGGAAAATCAACAGAATGACTAAACTAACCTATGATAGGGTATGGGGAAATTGACTACCTTGAAAAAATCAAGTTATGCATAAACACAAAAATTGTTGATTTTCTCCTGTATTCTTTTGCAATTTTTTTTATAATCATAGAAGAAAATTTTAAATGATATTCCTAGGATGTTCCACAGAAGCTCATCCAGTATAGGGATTCGAGCACTGGAAAAAAAGCTGTGGAGGAGGTCTGAGCTCTAATCCTGATTCTTCCTCTATCTAGTTGTGTGACCTTGGGTAAGTTCTTTCATCATTGGGTCATTTTTAAAAATTTTAAAATGAGAGATTTGAGGGACGCCTGAGTGGCTTGGTCGGTTAAGCATCCGACTCTTGATTTTGTTTCAGGTCATGATCTCAGGGTTGTGAGATCAAGCCCCACATCGGGCTCCCTGCTGGGCGTGGAGCCTGCTTAAGATTCTTGCTTTCCCTCCCACCACCCCTCTCTAAAAAAATAAAATACAAAATAAAATGAAATGAGAGATTTGAATTATTTTCTTCAATTTCCCATCCAAGTCTAAAATTCCATGCTCTGAACTATATTATCAAACCTAACTAGCATGCAGAACAACATCTCCTTAGGGGATAGTAGCATGAAATCTAGAGTCACACTGTTTGGGTTCCAGCACCGGTTTCAACACTTACTAGTTGTGTGATCTTGGGGAAATTTATCATCCTCTTTGTATTTATTTCCTTAACTAAAAATAAATTGAGGGTAATGATAGTACCTCACAGGCTTGTATTGAGAAATAAAGCAATGCATGTAAGTACATGAAACAATCCCTGGCATATACTTGCTCAATACAATATTTTTTTCAATCTGAGATGCCAGGAGCTTAATTCCTCCACCACCCATCTATCTACTCAAGCACAGCAAAACTGAGGCCTTCCTGACTCTTTTGAAGGAGATTTTGATATTGGTAGGAGAGAGATTCTGTGGTTAGGCAAAAATTCTCCAGATGATTCTGATCCTCTGCCCTTTCCTTTTACTCCCAATTCTAAAGAAACACTGTCAAGGTCTTTAAAATAGAACAACAGGGGCGCCTGGGTGGCTCAGTTGTTAAGCGTCTGCCTTCGGCTCAGGTCATGATTCCAGGGTCCTGGGATTGAGCCCCGCATCAGACTCCCGGCTCAGCGGGAAGCCTGCTTCTCCCTCTCCCACTCCCCCTGCTTGTGTTCCCTCTCTTGCTGTGTCTCTCTTGTCAAATAAATAAATAAAATCTTTAAAAAAATTTTTAAAAAAATAGAACAACAGTTCCCAAACTCTACAGCACGTGAGTAAGGTTGAGCATCAGCACATTCAAAGACTGATAAAATCAGTGGGATAAAAAATTCTATTTCAATTTATTTGATAGTTAAACTTAGGAGCACAGGGAATGAATTTCATGTTTTTTTTCCCCTCAACATGTCTGTTTATATTCCCAGAACATTTTTCCCTTAATACAGTTTGGAAAGTGCTAGATAGAGTTTAAATGCAGCTTAACACTCACAAATTAAACGATGGTCCAATACTATATTATATCCAGAGGTTGATGAAAATCTAGTCAAAATTGAATGGTACTGAAGTATTATTTCATTTTCCAATTACATTCTACTGATTTTTTAAAAAATACTCATAAATGGCTGTGATCAGTTCTTTTGCAATTTACTCTAAAGTCTAATGGCCCCGGTGCAAATTATCTGCTATTGTCATTTAATTTTATTACTGCTTTATTTTGGCCACTTTAGTACTATAATAAATGTTTGCTTAAAAAAGATTGCTTACTAAATATTTCTCCTGAAATCTAAAGAGTTATACAGCCCTTTCAGTAGCTAAAATATAAGTAAAAACATTTCTCCATGTTAAATCTCATCTTTGTTTTATTTCAATGAAAGCAAGGTCAAAATTCACTCAATAATGCTAACATAGGTCTTATTTTGCTTAAATTTCTCACCAAGCATCATCCACTTTTCCTGAAATGCTCAGGCTGCCCCTAATATTCTTATAGGTGCCCAGGCCAGGGCAAATGTTCTGTGATGACCATTTGGATCAAGGAAGAGGTTGTGTTTAGTAGAGAATATTTCTACAGCCATAGTAAACCTTGACCCAAGAGCAATGGGAAATAGTAGGGACCTTCTCTCTTACCATTGCAGGGCCCATCACAACAGATGATTCCATGGACTATGTTGGGTTAGTGGGAAGGTAGGCTTATATGTTCAGTATGAGAAAGAGAAGACAGACCTTTTCTAAACTGATATGGAAAATCCTAAATCTGTTGCAGCAGAAAGGGAAATGGAGTTTTTATAGCCATTGGGATTTTGGCTAGGGTAGTAATTTCTTGGGTAATTTCATACGTACCATGTTTCGAAGAGAAGGAAAGACAGGAGTTTCAGGTACATGTTGAACAATCTACCTATAAAAGTTTTCTCTCTTGCTCTCTCTAATTGTTAAGTTGATAATTAAACTTGGGTCCACAGGGGATGATCTGGGTTTTTTTTTTCACAGCGTATCTCTTAATATTTTCTGAATAGTTTTCCCTTAATAAGTTTGGAAAGTGAAGATTATTTGAAATAACAACTTGAAATTTGGATTAGAAGCCAGTAAATCTGGAAAATGGAGATTTGCTCAGTGACAAGTCACTGAGGCAGCTATAAAATTAGGATAATTAAGTGACTTCTCCTACTTACAGTATTAATTTCTTAGAGAAAGGAACCTATTTTATTCAGGGAATTGTTTTATCTACTATATTCTAATACATATTTAAAATTAATTTCAGATTCTTTTAGTGACCACTATACTCACTTTGAAAGAGTTGTGAAGGCTCTTCTGATCAATGCTTTAGATGACTCTTTTCTGGGAACATTGTATGGTAAGTTAATACAAATGGAACAATTAGAGTTGTTTTTCTTTTTCCAATTTTTAAACACCCTACTAATATAATAATACAATACTATGTAATACAATATATACTTAAGCAAAACCAAGAGATCCATTCTTAAGGCCCTCCAACTGTTCCCTCTAGGATCAACTACACCAGAAGCCCATCCACATCAAAAACTTGTTACTCTTTATTATTTGTGATATGTGGAAAGTGCAAAAGAAATATGTCATGTTCCCCTGACCTTAGAGAGTTGACAGTGAATGTGAGGATGTAGGACAGACTCAAAACAGCAGAGTAGTAGTTCAATAGCCATGTATTGTCCCAGCCTCTCTAAGCTCATTGAATTTCACCAAAAGTTATGTGCTATTTTATACTTTTGTGCCTTTGCTCATACTGTTTCCTTTTAAAATATAATCCCTTTCTACCCTAGATTTTCCAGGTGAGTATAAAATTGTTTTCACTGTCAAAGCTACTATGTCCCACTCAGTATTTTTACTCCTTCATTTGTGCTCTCAGTTCCCTGGTGGTACTGATGTGTATACACTTTTCATTACTGTATTGAAAATGTATTTTTGCCTTCCTCTCTTCTAAGAGTAAAAGAAGAACCATACTTTAGATATACACTTATCCCTTGCATCTAGCACAGAATCTGGAAGTTAATAAAGATTATAAATATGTTGTATTGAATATCTACCTAATTGCCTAAGTGATATTTCATTCAGGTTATTGAACAAATATTTATTGAGTGCCTAAGGGGCCAGCATTTATCTGAGGGCTGGGAATATGGCAATGACTATGACATACAAGATTCCTGCCCTCATGTTGCTTAAAGTCTAACAGGAGAGACAGACCATGAAACAAATATATAACATAATACAATTTCAACTAGTGATTAGTTCTTGAAAAAAAATATAGGTTAAGGAGACCCAAGAGTGATAAAGGAAAAGAAAGTATCTGTTAGATTGGTCAAAGACGGTCTCTCAAGAGGTGACTTTTAAATGGACAAAGTTGGGGGGAAAATAATGCATTGATCTATCTGAGAACACAGTAAGTGCAAAAGACTATTAGGTAAAAGTACATTTGATGTGATAGATGAATGGATAATGAAGAAGTGGTATACATATCCAACGGAATATTACCCAGCCATAAAAAAAGAATGAAATCTTGCCATTTGCAACACATGGATGGATCAAGAGGGTATAATGCTAAGTAAAGTAAGTCAGTCAGAGAAGGACAAATACTGTATGATCTCACTTACATGTGGAATTTAAGAAACAAAACAAATGAGGGCGCCTGGGTGGCTCAGTTGGTTAAGTGACTGCCTTTGGCTCAGGTCATGATCCTGGAGTCCAGGGATCGAGTCCCACATCGGGCTCCCTGCTCAGCAGGGAGTCTGCTTTTCCCTCTGACCCTCTTCCCTCTCGTGCTCTCTATCTCTCATTCTCTCTCTCTCAAATAAATAAATAAAATCTTTAAAAAAAAAGAAACAAAACAAATGAACAAAGGGAAAAAAAAAAAGACTCTTAACTATAGAGAACAAACGGGCGGTTACCAGAGAGGAAGTTGGTGGTGGGGGGAATGAGTGAAAAGGTGAAGGGGATTAAAAGTACACTTACTCTGATGTGCCCTGAGCAATGCATAGAACTGTTGAATTACTATATTGTACATCTGAAACTAATATAACACTACATGTTAATTTTACTGGGATTAAAAGAACAGAAAAGAATAAGTTTGATGTATTCAGGGAACAATTAGAAGGCCTCTGTGGTTTGTTCCTTTCCCTAATGCTCTGATGGAATCTTTTTTTCTTTACTTAACTAATTTTTTAAAAATTTCAAATGCTTCTAACCAATTAACCAAGTATCTTTCTAAAACTATGGGAAGAAATCCTTAAGTATTCAACTATTTAAATATTGCCTAATAATGTTTCTCAACCTTGGCACTGTTGGTATTTGAGGGTGGATAATTCATTGGTGTGGGGGCTTAGATAGATAGATAGATAGATAATTTCCTAAGGGCTAAGTGATTATTTGCTGTTGTTCCCCTGAACAGATGGCACCAGACAAAAATCATATGCACAAGATATGTTGACATCTCTCCATTATTTGGATAACCGCTTTGTTCAGCCTCGTCTAGAGAGTTTAGTTTCTAGAAGTCGTTGGAAAGAGCAATATAAGGTATACAGTTTAATTTGTTTTGAGTCTCTGGTTGGGGGTATGGGAGTGGCAGACCGATCAGGATTTCAGTATCCAGTTATCAAACTGAATATTGACTGAATACTAACTGGATAATCTTCTAAATTATTGGCATTTTTCTTTGTTAATAATCAGCTTGTTGTTTCTCACCTTTTCTAAAGGCTGCTATTGTTTTAATTATTGTAACACTTATTATATGTATCCAGCAGTTAAGTAGTTCTAAATGATGAATAACTTTAGAACATCCCCAGAGCTTAGCCCATCTATTAAAATGAGTTTATCTCACAGAATATTAATCATTGTTTCAGAAAAGAGTTCCATTGCTAAAGAAGTTTGAGAAATGGTGGGTTTAACTTAAACTTAACTGGAGGACCTTTCAAGGAACATTAATGTGTGAATTTATACTGTTAATCTTCAAGAGGGTGATGTAGAATGCAATACTTTTCAAATTTGTGTTTTCCTGTGAGGCTCCTTTTCATGAGCTACATTTTATCACCTCCTAGAATAATTGATTTCCATAACATAATCTGGGAAACACTGGCCTAGGTTGTCTTTGACATCCTTCTCGACCTTAAGGTTTTGTAATTATTTTAATTAAGATTTTGTAATTCTACCAATTTCAGGGAAGCATCTTTTTACTTTATAATTCTTATTCCATGTTATCTCATAGATTTCTATTTTATGAATCTCTAATAGTAGAGGCTGTCTTATATGTTTTTTAAGGGTTTTTTTCTTAATCTCCCTACTTTTAATATTCTATCTTCTAATGATTAGCGAGAAGAAAAAAAAATGGCAAGGTAACAGAAGTTCAAGTTCCTAACAGTCCTTCTGGCACTTAAATCATTAGCTATTCTACCTCATTTATGTCAGGAGATTTGGTTTCATTGAAGGCCTGTTCAGTCTTGAATTACCTGATAAATTAGCCACAAATGATTTAGATTTAAGGGACAGTTATGGGATTACAGAAATAGAAGACTTCAGTTTGGAGGATGGCTGAGTTTAGGGCCACCATATATATCTTTTTGACATTGGGTGGGTTTTTTTTTTTTTAAAGATTTTATTTATTTATTTGAGACAGAATGAGAGAGAGAGCGCGCATGAGAGGGGGGAGGGTCAGAGGGAGAAGCAGACTCCCCGCCGAGCAGGGAGCCCGGTGCAGGACTCGATCCCAGGACTCCAGGATCATGACCTGAGCCGAAGGCAGTCACTTAACCAACTGAGCCACCCAGGTGCCCCGACATTGGGTGGGTTTTTAACCTCTCTAAACTCCACTCTCTTCCTCAGATACAGAAAATATTTACCTAATTTAAAGGGAAATATTTACTTACTTACTTACACAATACATAGCACAGTTCTTAGAACATGGTATAAATATTATTTTCTTTAATAGAAAAATAGCATGGGGCGCCTGGGTGGCTCAGTCGTTAAGCGTCTGCCTTCGGCTCAGGTCATGATCCCAGGGTTCTGGGATTGAGCCCCACATCGGGCTCCCTGCTCTGCGGGAAGCCTGCTTCTCCCTCACCCTCTGCTTGCCTCTCTGCCTACTTGTGCTCTCCCTCTCTCTCTCTCTCTTTGTCAAATAAATAAAGAAAATCTTTAAAAAAATAGAAAAATACCATATATTTATTGATCACTTAACTTTGCCAAGTAATTTTCATGCAATGCAAAGTATCTTATTTGATCTTCAGAGTAACCCTATGAGGAAGGCACTATTCTTTCCTCTGTTTTAGAGTTGAGAAAACTGTGACTCCAAACACAAGGTTACACAGCTAGTAATTAGGCCAATGTTTAAACCTAGAAATCATAAATTCCTAGTATTTATCTGACTCCAAAGCCCATGCCACTATGCCATATTATGCTTAACTATACCATGGCATGTTATGCTGAATTTGGATTACCCGATGTTGAAATAATAACTGAGAGATACAAGAAAATATTAGCTTAAAAATTCAGAGACATAGATAATTCAATATGATCTTGGTCAGAATTAGCTAAGTTATACTGCAAAAAATAAATATGACAGATCAACAATGAAAATCTTAACAGCTTAAACCAACAAAGCTTACTTTCAGTTCTATTATACATCCCATGTAAATCTACAATAGCGTTCTGCATATTGTAGTCACTCACAGAGCCAAGGTGATAGAGCTTTCATCTCGAATGTGCTTCCATACGTACCACAGAAACAAGAAGGGAAAGTGGTTTAGTCACCTATTTACTCTGAATATCATCCTGTAAGTGATGTGTGTCACAAACTGCCATGAAATATGAGAAGTATTAAAAGTAGACAAAATACAATGTAGTTATGAATCATAGAGTGTTAAAAAGGAAACTATCGGTATACTGAATATTTAATTACTATCAGGCTGATAGAGAATACAAATCTGGATCAGTAACCCTGCTAATATGCTCACTGTATGTAGTTCAAATATTATGGTAAAACCTAATCTACACTACTAATTATGACAGTAGTATCTAGCACAGGCCTAGAGTGTGAGCAAAAATATGCAACCAGAAGTAATTGCATAGCTTAATAAAGCTTATTTATGAATGCCAAATATTTTCTCAGTTCACTTATTCATTGCTAATTCAGCTATTAGACTGTCCATATCAGAGCTGGCCCCCTAGCATTCCTAGTTCCAACTTGCTTATTTTCATGGTCCTTTAGTAAGTGCCCATAGGACGATCAGATCATTTCTGGAATATTTTGTGGGAAATAGGATATAATTTACACCAAAGAGACTGAATGTGATCTGGTTTTTCTCAGTTTTTGACTAACCTAAATGAACTCATCTTTTTGTTATAGTATCCTGAATTTTTGCTGCTCTTTTTTTCTATTTTTAACTATTAAACCTCATTTATACTAACTAGAGATGAGAGGAGGGGAAAAAAAAGTAAATTAAAATCTGTGAAGAATATTATCTAATAGTAACTCAAAAGTAGGAAACTAATTTTTTTCCTAGTCTGGTTTCTTTTCATTTAACAACCTAAATTATAAATTCTTTTTTTTTAATTTAAAAATATCTTGTCAAATATCTACTGTGTGCTCTGTGTTAAAGTAAGAAATAAGAGTGTGTTTTGCTCTTACATCTTACCCCATTATTGTGATTCCAAATATTGACTTTAATTTGGTTAGGTTCTTTTTATGTTTTCTTTTATTGTTGTTTTTTCCAATCTTGGAAAGCTTCATTACATTTTCAATTGTTTTCAGGAGCGGGTGGAAAATTATTCTAATGTAAGTATCCATTTGAAGAATCCTGAAAACTGTTCCTGCCAGGCCTGTGGATTGCATCGCCACTGCAGATATTCAGTGCATTTATCAGGAAAGTTGTACAACACCAGGACTATGGAAACAGATGATTTCATGTCACATGATAAACAGGTATTTTTCGCTCACATTTTAGTTTTCAGTATTTAGAAATTTTCAATACATAGCTTGCACAAATAACCCTGTTGTTTTTATAAATGGAAAAAGCACTAGGAGAAGGGAAAAGAGTACAAGGAGAGAGGGTATACATTTTGAATGTGAAAAATATGTCTTGGCTATGTCTCTGGCAGATTCACTCCTAACTCAGATACTAAACTTTGTGTAAGTGCACATCACCCAAACTGTTGGGGGGGGGGGGGGGAGAAGCGTGTAGGATAAGGATGAAAAGGCAGAAAATTGGGGCAAGGGAAGCAAAAGTCCCCTTTAGGTCCAAAGGAGAATTTAACCCAAGTGGAAAATTTTATGGCAAATAATCTACCAAATTGACAGTTCCCAGATGCCTGTCATCTTAATATGAGAATAGAAAGAAAACGATGTTTCAACCTAGAGTGTATCAGAAGTGTGTCAAAGTTTAGATAATCAACACATACATAAGGTGCCATTAATTTTGAATGAAAAGACAAAAATGAAAAAATATTGGAAATATTTGAAGAGAAGTATTTGTAAACAAGCAAAGCAGTACGGTGTGAAGAGAGAAGTGCAGGGTGTAGTCTACTTCTATTTATTTTTTAATCTTTATAAAAGTATTACATTTATAAATGCAAAAATATTAATATTGAGAGCTTCCTCTGGTGAGTCTGTATATCCATGAAGGGTGTGTGTGTTTGGGGGCTCTCAGAGTTGCCTCTAAATACTGCCAGTCACTTATTAAGCTAGAAAGAGATTATTAATCTAAATCCTTCGGCTACATTGGGTAGTACGATTCCTCAGTACTAGTGGCAGTAATTGACCAGATCCCTCTAAACAATCTGTAAGATTCACTTAGAAAGTTTGCATGGGGATAATGAATTCAGAATTAGTCTTTAATGTATCATTTGGCAAGTTACTATGAAAACACATTTCTTTTCTCAACATAGTCTATATGCAAATCTCCCCATTGTTTAAAAACCGATCTATGATGTTTTATGAGTTAAGACACATAGAATCCTAATAAAAGTGATTTAATACTTTAAGGATCATGTTCTATTGTATAGGTCAAAAATAGTGCTATACATTCACAGTCTTTGCTGTCTACAGCTAATCCTGGAAAGGGAAGTGAGTTAGAAAACCATTTCTGGAGTTCTGATATTCCTGTGAAAGAGTAAAGATTCTGTACAAAATAGTTATTCAAATATCTAAAAAATAAAAGAGATCTCACAGAACAAAAGCAAAGAACATTAATACACCAGTCACACAATGGAAAACATCAAAGTTAACAAATATATTAGAAAATTATTATTTTCCATCTAAAGGTATACAATTAAAACCTACCTTAAAATGCCAGTTGATAGCTCTCAAAGTAGCAACGTATTTTTTAAATCAAATGATAAAATGCAGTTCTGTCATGGTTGCATTGAAACTAGCAGTTTCATGGACTGTAGGATTCCTAGAGAGAGAAAGATTATGATACATCTTTTTAGAATACTGGATAACTACATATAGCCAGAATCATAAAACTATACATATTCAGTGCCCATAAAGTTTATGCTAGGCAAAGTGATCCAATTAAAGCAGATGACACAATCATGAAGTTCGCTGAAGCATTTACCCTTTTCTGTGAATACTTACTAACAATGGTTTAGGCTTTTAAAATGTGATCACATTTTGGGGAAAAATAGTATGAGAATATTCTAAAGGTAATTTTGGGTTTATTGATCTACATAAGTGTAAGTAGCAGCCAAAAAGATAGGAATTAGAAATGGAAAGAAGTAAACTGTAATGTTAAATATTTTCAATGGGTATTTTTGTTTCATACAGGTAAAAAAAAAAATTTAAATAAGGATTTTTTAAATACCTCTCCTTCCTTCTTGCCCCAACTTAAAAATTTTATACAGATAAATTCCTCAGTTTTGTGGAAATTAAAATACAGTGTGCTGGAAATTTTTTTAAAAATTATATTATTCTTCTACTGTACTTTATCCAGAACAGCCATAGGAGACTTCTCCCACACAGTCTACTTTGATGACAGAAATGGAGAGACAGAGGGTACCGCTTGTGGCCACTGCAATATTGTGGTACCTTTTTCACTCAAAGTAAAAAAGGAGGCATAGGCAAGGGAACTGTTAGTGTTGATATGACTGGTTTGATGATAATGTTGAAACGGGAAGGTTCCTGGGAGTAAACAAGCAATGTACAATAATACCTGATTATTTCTAATGATCTGAAAAACAGAAAGGTTTTCATAGAACTTGAACAGAAATCTGAACCTGGTTTTCTTCAACTTTCGAGGATTTTAAGAAAGATTGTAAGATGTCCCAAATACCATCTTCACAAGATGATGCATCAAACCTGACTTTTATTCAGTTTTGCCAATACACTCTTCATTTTATTACTGTTTTTTTGCCAATATACTCAGATTATTTATTGAACTCATCACCTCTGTGAACCCTTTCAGTGTGGCTTCAGAAAAATAATAGTTCTTTGTCAGATTGTCAGATAGGATACAAGTTACATAGATCAATACTGTAACTATACCCCTTGTACTGAACTCATGAAAGCATAACCCATTAATGAATTTAGGCACAGAGACAAATATATAATTTAACAAGGAGTTTGTCTATTTCCTCAGGTTAATCCAGAGAAGAAGATTGATCATGTTATAATGTTTTTAGTTGTAATGTTCAGTTTTTAGATTTCCTATTTTAGTTATCAGTGTGTATAACATATGCAAAACATTCTGAAAGAGGAATGTTCTGGTTGGTTGATTTCACAAGAAGAGTATTCTTTTTTTTTTTTAAGATTTTATTTATTTGACAGAGAGAGACACAGCGAGAGAGGGAACACAAGCAGGAGGAGTGGGAGAGGGAGAAGCAGGCTTCCCGCTGAGCAGGGAGCCTGATGCGGGGCTCGATCCCTGGACCCTGGGATCATGACCTGAGCTGAAGGCAGACGCTTAACGGCTGAGCCACCCAGGAGCCCCAAGAAGAGTATTCTTAATCATAGAATCCTAGAAGTCCATATAAACATAGAAATTAAAATTCTCATAGTTTGCTAACAATAAAGTATTAATGTGTTATATCAGAGTGACTAATTAAGGAAACAAATATGACTAAACACAAAGTTATTTTTTACTTGACAAAATTTTTTGGAAAAAATTAATTTAATGAAAAACTGCCAATACTGAATATTGGTTATAAGAGTTTGTTTCAGTTTTACATGTTGCTTATAAGTTAGAAAATTATCATAATCTAGGCATTTTTAACTCAGTAACTATGTACATACAATTGCTTGCATGCTTTTCTTGCTTCAGGTATGCCCATTCTTCTGTGTTAAAAGCCATTTTTCTCCTCCTTCTCAAACTTGGCCAGCTATTTTCTGAAGACTTAGTTCAAGCATCACCTACTCAAGGATTCTTCTCATCACTGAATTGGGTTAATTGTCCCTCCTCTCTACCTTGATAGCATCTCTTGCCCAGCATTTGACACATTGTTCTGTGATCGTTTGTTTTTCTCCCAAGACTGTAAGCTCCCCTAACACAGGTAGTACATCTTTCACTTATATATCTCCAGTGCTTAGCCCAATACTTGAAACATAGCAGATGCTCAGTTTTTCTTATCTAAGTTATATAATGAGCGAAGGTAAAGGAACCATTGTATACACATTTTAAAAATTAATAATGCATTTATTAAATTTTGCTAATATACAGCCAGAAAAGCTGTATAATCATTAGTATATTTTTTACTTCATATATCAGATAATAATGTTTATTCCTTGATTTAGGTGTTTACTGTTGGCACAATTTGTGCTAATCGTACCCGAATTTATCATAAACTGAAACATTTTAAGTTCAAGCTGTACCAGGAATGTTGCTCCATTGCAAAGACAGAAGAAGTTGAAGATGAACAGGTTAAAGAAACAGTGGAAAGAATTTTCAGTCAGTCAAAAGAAAGTGGCTGGATTAAGGAGGTAAGGTGAATATAGAAGAATCATCTCATTCATAGATTCTGGAGCCTAATTATGATCAGCAGAAGGATACAAATGACTAGAGGACAGTGAAATTTTAAAGAGAATCTCTCCTTTTCCCCGTCTTTGTATTTTCTCTTCTTCCACCCATTCCTTTCATGCTTACCATTGTCCCACCCTGAATAGGTGCCCTGATGTTCTAAGCATTCCTTCAGCTCATCAGATAAATTGAAATCCGCAATAATACCGTCCTGTAATGAAGGACCTCTGTCCTTTCACTTTTATATATATGGTATTCCTTACATATATATTAAGTCCGCTTATTTTCTTTGACGAAGTATAGGACTCACCTCTGCTTGTCTGCTTCCTATTCTTTAGAACAGTTCTTGTGACCCGAGAGTGAAGAAGCACCTGGTACCAATCTGAGGAAAGGATCTCGGCTGCCAGTTCTAATACCCCCCACATCCTCTTCTTGAGGACATGGGCTGAGCAGTGAGCACTGTAACTGAAGATCAAGGGGAATGCAGAGGTTTCAGGCCACGGCACTGATTTTGATCCCCCCAAATCCTGTTGATCACTAAGTTTGATATCAGGGATAAAGTGGGGGTTTTGAAGAGTGCACTGGATTCCCGAAGATCTGCTGGCAGCTCATAAGCTCTGGTCTGCTCACAGAGCTTTTAGAATTGTTTATGGTACTTGGAAAGAATGCTAATATGATTGCAATCTTCTAAAACAAGTCTAGTTACATGAATGTATGAGAGAAAACATATAGTAGATTTTCAGGCAACTCAGATCAACAGTATATTTAATCTTTAAAAAGAAAAAAAAAAGCCTGACAAGATCTGTTGCCTGGGTTATTTATATCATAAGGAAATTTGTAAAAGAGGAAGATAAAAAACAAGAGAGCTCAGTGAATAAACTTATAAGCAGAGGGAAAGAAAAAGAGAACAAAACAACAGGAACTTGTCAGGACATGTCATGTTCTGCAGAGGTCTCCCAGTCTGGACAGTGACATCAGAACTGGTTTCCCTTCTGACGGTTCTCCTCCCACCACAAGCCCCCACCTGGTGATCTCTCTGCCTCCCCCGCCGCCCCCCCATCTGGAACCTTCCGTAGTCTTTCTCTCATTTTACTCTCCTCAGCTTTTTATCTTTTACTTTGCTTCAACTTCTCTCCCAGTGCTTTCCTCCCTGTACTCCTCTGTGCTTTTCTGTTAGCCTTAGGGAGGAGCCATGACTTATCCAGTAAGTCCCATCTTCATTTTCCATGCTGACATGAAATTCTTAGCTGCTTTTATGGGTGCATTTAAGGGTTGCCAACCCTCCTGTGGAGTTGAAAAACCTATTGGGACACCATTTTTTAAAGAATTGTGTAGAAAAATCACTGTGCATGTACTATACTATACATATTATGTAATAATAGTATAAATGGGGAAGAATGTTAAACTTCTTTTTTTTTTAAAGATTTTATTTATTTGACACAGAGAGAGAGAGCGAGAGAGGGAACACAAGCAGGGGGAGTGGGAGAGGGAGAAGCAGGCTTCCCGCTGAGCAGAGAGTCTGATGTGGGGCTCGATCCCAGGACCCTGGGGTCACGACCTGAGCCGAAGGCAGACGCTCAATGACTGAGCCACCCAGGCGCCCCCAAGAACGTTAAACTTCTTGCAGAGAAAAACTAAAAGCACTTCCAGGTCATGAACCTTAGAAAAAGCTTAACGGGGTTTCTAACAGAAGGGACCTGGAATAAGAAAAAATACTCTTAGGAAGAAAAAAGCCAAGTGTTCTATTATGCTTCAAGAACAACACTTAGCAGTGGACAGTTAAAGTAGTTCAAGACCATGCAAGTCTAGGACAACATGCACCTTTTTTTCCACATGCAATACCAAAGAGCTTCATTTTCTTTTTGGGATCCCTCCTGCTCTAAAAATATTTGTTTATAAATTTTGTCAAAAGATGTCCTAGAAACTAAAGTTTAGAGCCACTGTAAACCCATATGCAGCAGCTTTCTGTGCTGCGATTAAACTTCAGAATTTATCAGGTGCTCTGACATTTCTCAGCCTCACTCCACCTACCCCTCAGAGAATGTGAGTGTCCTCGTGTGACAGCACTGCATGTGCTTGTGACGCACACCTTCTTCCTTGGTTGCAGGCTCATGGCCATAGCTACCCTAACCCTTCTGAATGCCAGGGCTCAGTGCTGCTTGAGTCGCCCTATCTGTGGCCCTTTTTGCTCTTACTTCCTAACTATTATGTCAACCCCTTCTTTTACCTCACAAAAACTATGTGGTCCTGGCTTTCCTCCCAGCTTGTATTACACACCTTGCTTTTTCTCTTACCTGCCCCTTCCTCCTCCAAGCGTTTTTCTTCCCTTGTCTCAGGATATCTCAGCCTATCTTCCCAAAGACCTGCCAACTAGACTGACTTCATTCTTCTTGTTCCTCCTCCTAACAATTGAGCTAGGATGATCTGTTTTTAACCTAGGATGACATTAAAGGGTAGGGGCTACTTGAGTGTAAGAAAGGAATGAATGATAAGAAAATTATAATAAAACCAAAACCTATAATAAATATAATAAAAGTAATTGTCTCGTTCTAAATTTGACTGGAAGAACATACCATCATATGCCACTGTAAATTCTAACGAATGTTTCTTGTTAAGAAGAAAGTGAATGTGATGATGGGATTTCCAGAGAAGCTGAAGATAGGGTTGTTGGGATGGGGTGGTGAATACATGAATATCAGGAAGTGAAGAAAGTACGTCAAAAGTATCAAGTCTCAGTTTTACAATTGTATGTAAATTTTAAATGTATTACATAAAGATTGTTACATAAGAAAGAATTTTAAATAATGATTTGATATCCCACCCCTTCCTGAAACTTTTTGTGTGGTGGTGTCTTTTTCTTTCTCTCCTTTAAAACTTTTTTTCTTTTAATTTTTCTTTCGTTCCTTAAACTGATATTTCTCAAATCATGGCCCTAACTACCTATGTCAGACTCACCTAGAAGTTTGTGGAAAATGTGTAGTTCCTGGCCTCACTGCAGACCTATTGCATGAGAATCGTTGGGGGTGTTAAACACCCAATATTTAATAAATTAGGTGATTCTTAAGCAAATTAAACATTGAGGGCCCTGCTTAAAGGTGCTCTAGTTTCCGTTCTCAGCCTCTTTATAGCTCTCCGCCTCTATAAACCTGTTCCTTTCTTCACGTCTAACTGCTCTGTTTCTGAGCAGAAGACTCCAAACTCCTTCTTTTATGTTCTGACCTCTTTCTCACACTCCCTTTCCACAGTTCCACCTGTTTTAATCAGTAGGTCCATCCTGGCACTTGAAGGGGTTAACATAATAAAATCCAAACTCTCCAGATTTTTAGGAAAAAAGAATGATGGAACCAGAATCTTTAAATGGATTGAATGACCAGGAATTATGAACTGCCTTCTCTCTGAGTTTCACTTTTCCTTTGGAGGGCTTTTTTTTTTTTTTTTTTTCCCTTCTTACTAAAGCTGCACCCAGCCTCGTCCCTCCCCACTTTAAGTCTCAGAAATAGCATACTATGATGGTTAAAAGCATGGATTTAAATATTTTCTAGCAGTAGAATCTGGAGGCAAGTTACTTTATTTCTCTAAGTTGTCTCTTCAGTAAAATAGAAATTAAGACAATAATAATAGAGTTTTGATTGTGGAAATTAAATGATCAACACATTTTAAGCATTTAGTATTGGACCTAGCAATTAGTAAGTGATCAATTAATGTTAACTATTATTAGTAATAAAAGCAAGGAGAGATTTTCCTTCCTTTTCTTAGTATAGCTGGGATAGATTATAATTTTCCAGAAAAAATTTAGTAAGAGAAAAAAGAATATAAAGAAAGATAATATAAAAAGCATAAAAACAATCAAACTTTTAAGGTATAGGTTTCTAATTCTAGAGTACTTTACTTCTGTCTAGTAGAACCTAAGTAGTCAGTCAAAAGAATCCCTAAGTAGTTCAAAGGTTATTTCCCCTCCTGTTCTTTTCTTTGTTCTTTCCAGAGAAGGTGATCCAGTCAGAGATCTTTGAGGGGACAAAAGTTTCATGGCCCTGTCTAGAAGGAAAACACATTCCTCCTATACTTTTCCATAGGTTCCTATCACCACCAAAGTCAGGGTCATCAGGATCCTCTCTTCCTTTACTAGGAGTGGAACCAGAGTTCATAAGTAAAGAAACCATTAAGTCAGTTAATCTCCTCAGCTGAAGTCAGCAGTTTGAACTTTCCAAATTATCTGTGAAATTTCCAAATCATCCTGACTCCTCTCTTATCTTGTCCTACCCTAGTCTTGACTCTTCATCTTCATTGGCTGTCACTCGAATTTGGGATCTCATTACCTAACTTATTACAATAGATTCATAACTAAATGCCAAAATATTCTAGAATGGATGTTTTACCATTTTTCTTAAAATACACCCCAGATCATGTCAGTCTCTGCCTTAACACTTTAGCAATTTCACATTGCCTGTCACATTATTACTAAACTCCTTCACCTAGCATTTCATACTCTGACCACAACCTCTTTGGTTCAGTCTCATCTCTCTCTATTCCTCTAAACAAACCTCAAATTGTAGTCAAACCTCATACTTTCTTGCCTTTTCACTGTTGTATGGACTGTTGCCTGCACCCCCCCGAAATCTTTGCCAACCAAATCCTTTCTCCCATGACAGTTTAAGTGCTTCTCTTCTTTTCTGATCACCTCAACTAACCATGGCTACTCTCCTGAACCTTCATACAGTGTCTGTATAGTTCTTTATGGCACTTATTATTGCTGTATTACCACCAAACTCTGGTCTCCTAGGGACAGGGAAAGCAATTTTTTTTGTACCTAGACAGTCATTAGAAAGTATTCAATATATGTTATGTGTTCAACAAATTTTTGTTGAATAAGTTATTGAAGTTGTTATACTTCCACAAATATAATAGAAAAATTATAATTTATAAGAACATTATGAGATTAATAATAATGTTCAGTTTGATCTCTTTCCAATACTTTATGGGTTAGAAATGCTTATTTGAAATTGTGTCTCTGTTTATAAGATTTTTGTTCATGATTATCCTGAAATGAGAAGTGAACGTGTTCGTGTTTGTGTCTATAGATTGAAAAGGCCTACCTTATCTTCTTTGCTTTGAGTAAAATAACTAGCTTTTTTATTGTATACACAGAAATATGGTCAACTTCAAGAATATCTAAATTGGGCGGATTACTTTCAAGATGAGAAGTTTGACTGAATTGTAACACATTTCCTTCAGAGAAGATTTTATAAATTCCTGTAAATGTGAAGATCATGAGTCTTGTTTCTCTGTATCATGTGACATATTTAGATATTTTGTGTGTATTTTCATGGCAAATATCTTGTTTAAAACATATGTTCATCTTAATTTCCATGAAATGGCACTCTACAGCCAAATAAAAGTTTTATCTGCTGTACATAGAAAACAGAGGCCTAATAATTTTTAAGTAAGAGTATTTTAAAATTATAAAACAATGCCTTTATAACAGATGATTATCAAGCAAATGAGCTGTTCGTGTCCTGTCAGCTTAATAGACAAATACTGTATTTTAAAAATGAATTCAGACTAACATCTATGTGTATTTATTATTGAATCCCTGCCCAGATGTGTTTATTATCTTTTCACAGTATTAAATGATCTGCACTGATATATTCTTTACTTATTTAGATCAGTGGGCCATGGAAGAAACCGAATGTCTCATTCAGTTCAATCCCCTCGTGTCAGAATCAGATTGTAGTTTACCCATTCCAAAGAGGAGAGCTTCTCTCCTTTTCTAAAGTTCCCTTTAGAAATAGATCTCAGGCCTCTAGAGTCTTTCACCCTCACATTCAGGAATAATTTCATGATATGTATTTTCATGCTTCATAATGTTCTTTCTATCTTTTATTCAATTTGTCTACATGTTAATGATTAAGATGTATTTTATTTATTTTTATCCAAAACCTTTCCCATATATGGATTTATGTTAGGATCTGAAGACCTCAGAGAGATGAATTCAGCCAAAAATAGTTTAAAAGAATACTTTGGCATCTGCATTGCTTTGCACATCTAAATTTTCCCAAAATATAATAAAGTGAAATGGTTTCATAGTGACCAAATGGACCCTGTCTATTCTGTATCTTTAATTCTTAAAGGTAGTGTCATATTAGGATCTATTTTACGGTGCAATTTTAGATAATTGTTTCTCACCTCAAGTGTTCATGGAACCTGGCTTCAGTTATTATGCGGTTCATGCATGGAGTTCAGTGTATGTGCACACATAAAAAGCTACACTTTATTAAGTCCTTACATAGAGATTACTTAGTATTTTCATCAATTTTCTGAAATTATCCCTATTCTTATTATAAGCAAAACAAGTGGAAAAAGCTCACAATAGTGCTGAGAATACTGAGGCTGATGTTTCATGTGAGAAGTACATACCTTTTTGAAAAGTGTGAAATAGAAATTTCAGTCACATATCTCTATTCTTATTTCTCTGGCATATCAAAATAATCCTTAACTAAAATGAAGCCATAGTTGAAAGTTGAAGATGAAGTGACAGTGCCCAAAAAGAAGCAAGGCAGAATTGGAGGGAAAGTAATAGTCAAGTTGGAAGCGTGAAGGATCATGAATGACTTGTAAAAAGGAAGGCCATGGAAAAGGAAAACAAATGATTTGTAAAGTATCTCTAATGCCCCTGGAAGCATCATTTCTCATTCGTGCGTGACACTACAGACAAGCTTGAGAATGCTGAAGAGCGAGAGTTCCTTCCACCTGGAGTTTTTAAAATTAATTTATGTATTGTTTGAAATACCCTGCATTTGATTTGTAAAAATTAAGGCACTAATGATTAGAGGGACTTAATGATGGCAGCTGACCCAGTTCCTAGGTCAGGCACCTTGTTGGCGTGAAGCATCTTTCCCGTTGGAACAGCATTCTGACTTGATCAGGAAATGTAAAAGTAGTTTTGCTGATGTCTGAGGTTACTGCAACCAAGCAAACTTCTTCAGTGGGTGTTTGAAGAATACAAGAGGCTTTTAGGCATATGGTAACACCAAAAGAATGGCAGAGAGACAGGCTGTTAGGAAATGAGAATGAGCATGGATTAGGGGGGCCAAAAGCAAGTAGTCCATAAGAAAATGGAAATGTTGAAAAAACTGAATTAACCTTTACGGGTATTATGACATACTGTATTATTTTGTCATCATCATAACCATCAGTATCATTGATTCAATATAACAATAAATAATACTTTGTAAACTTAAAATCTCACATGTCTGTGAACTATTTAGATCTGGGCATTATTACTGTGGTGTTAGGTGCTTTAGTGTTAGGTAGCCATGGTTAGTAGAGATGATGAGAGAAATGGACAAGTACAAGGAAAGTAATGCTTAAAAGAATTCATATGGCTACCCAGAAACTTTAGGGTTAGAGAACAATACCATAAAAAGGGCGGGGGGGGGGAACGAGGGAAAAATAAATGTGTATTTTATTGGCAGTTGGATGGGATTGACCATGTTTTCTCACTTGTCTGCTCTCATCTTCAGATGGGTAGTTCTATTCACTACTCATTTCTTGGAGGTATTACAGGACTGGCTTAGACTCTAGCAAGCCGATTAGAGTAAAATTGCAGCTTTGCTCTACTGAGGCAGCAAGCCCAGTGGGTAAGACAGCATAGATTTGACATCAGTGTTGAGGGGGAGTCCTGAGCTGTTACTTGAACTGGAACAAGGAGCTTAATTTCTGTGAGCCTCAGTTTCCTCATTTCTAAATGAGGTCAATAATACTTATCTTTCAAGACTGTGGATTGAGGGAGATCTATGTGAAGTGCTGTGCCTGAAACAGTGATTAAATAAACAGTAGCTGATGTGAGTGGAAATGAGGATGTAGATGATAATGATTTCAGCTTGAAATTAAATGGCTGCCAAGGACAAATGTATACAAAAGACACTAAAAAAGTGACTTACACCACTGAATATAGTATGACAACTTATTACATTCCTGCTTGACAAGTTTTTAAGGTATGTCCCTGTCTAGCATGGAAATCAAAGTTTATATCAGAAAGGAATAGCAGATTTGACTGAGGATTCTGAGTTACTAATGAAAACCAGTGCTATGACATGACTGTCGAGTGAACAGTTTTAAATTTAAATATTACATTTTCTTTTATCAAGTACGATTGCTGAATATAAAGTACTCAGAGTAATGGAAGATAATGTCTAATGAATACAACTTTTTAAAAAATCAAATATAAAATCAAAACTCCTTCGATTTTTAATGATAGAGTTCTCCATCAAATTTACATACCTAACAATATATTTCTGCCTTTCCCCACATGAGTAGTGAGGAACTTAGCCTTGGAAAGGACAGAAGTTCCAATGAAAAGTAAAAAAGTTACATTCCATCAGAGTATACTTGTCCCCAGTTCCAAACAAATACTCCAGAACTTGTTAAAATAAAATAGACTAAAGCAGGCCAGCCTATTGGGAACTAAACTGTAAATAAGTCCAGTCTTACAAATGTTTGCATTGACTTTACCCATTCATTTCTATCCATAGGTCAGTTTGGAGAAGGACCATGTTACTGAGATGGGAGAGTTGGTTTAATGAAGTCCCATTGCTTGAGACCTCAAATCCAAACGACTTCCAAGTTAGGACACTCAGCATATATATAGTCTTGACTATCCCAATATGGTGCTCATCTGCATTTATTCTCCATAACTGATAATGGCAAGCAGAGTCCAATCTACAGTTTGAGATCTTAAAGGCAGGATCACATGAAGATGAGGGGACAAGAGTGTGTAACTGATGTATTTGGTTTGTGTTATCAAACTTCTTGAAACTCGACTGTTACATACTGATTTTCCTCCTTAAATATGTAAACCAGAGCTCCATGGAGACCTCAGATCTTGCAGTTGTTTGTCACAGGTAATCTTGTGTTTTCAAAGAAAAACCTTTATTTTCCTCTCTAGAACTGGTACTGGTGATTTCATCGTCATAAAATCTTGTATTTATGCCTACTGATTTGCTTGTAATCACCCAGGCTGACTTACCCAAAGACACACCAAACAGGCCAGGTAGACACTCGCCTGCCCTTTGGGCGCTAGCAATGTGATTTCCTCTGTACCCCGGCCTCCTTCCCCTCCCAACACGCACATACTCACCCGTCTTCCTTATTATACTAATGAACATTTCCTCGGTGCTCACCCAAGCTCTGGCTAGGGTGCTCAGTGGTGTCATTTACAACATATTGAAAAATGAAAACGATATCCTCAGGGGGGCGTAATGTAGGTCTGAAAGGGAAAATACATTCCCTGGCCGGGAATTTCTTAAACATTCAGAGCTGGTGAAGTAGTTGTGTAGAGGTTGGGGAATTTCCCCACCCTTCCCCACTTAGCCAAGGGAGGTTAAGTGAGCCCCACTGAGACGCGCAGGCTTCGGGATTTACCTCTTCGGCCACTGGGAGGCCCTCTGCGTTCCCCTTTCTCCGGGGCCTGGCTGCAATTACTCACTCGTGCAGTGGCACCAGCCTTCCACCAGGGAGCCGCGGATCAGCTCTCCTGCCCACCCCCTCCCCCCGCCCCCATCTGCAGCTTGCTGGCTCTCTCTTTCTCCCTCTCTGTCTCACTCTCTCTCTCTTTCTCTCCGTCTCCTGTCGGAGCACAATGAAAGCCTGTGTATCGCCGTGACTCCGGGCGGCGGAGCCAGTGTCAGCAAAGCGGCTAACAACAGACGGGAAACAGAAAGGAAAATACAAGCTACTTTTTTTTTTTTCCCCCATCTATAAAGCGGAGCACTACAAGAGATAGAACCACATTGCTTATTGCGAGTCCAGACCCTCAGATCCACTGGCCGGGGATGGAATGTACAAAAGTGGACAGAAAAGTGGCTGGACATGACTCGGTGCAATTGGCTGGAAGTTTGTAAGTTTGACCATCGTTTGTAAATTACTCTCGGAAGAGTTTTCTCTCTTGATACTGTTAGAATAGAGCCGGGGGTGAGGAAGCCTAAGCGGGAAGGAAAAAAATGTGTTGAAGGATCTCTCTCAGTGGCTAGCGACTTGATCAGACTGCTTTCATTTAAGGCTAGGAAACCTTAGAGGGAATGAGGATTTTACCGGTGATTGGATTAACTGAAGAAAAGAGCATGGTCCAAAAGTCCAATTACTGACATTGTTAACAATTGAAAAGCCATCTCCCTCTTTTGGGAGAAGACAACATCCTACAGTACCTCAAAGAGGAGAAAACACCGGAGCCAAAGGAAAGGGAGGAAAAATTAAAAGCCAAAAGACAGCCTCTCTTGATTTTTGTACATTCTGAACATTGACTTCAAAAATTTTCTGAAACAGCACTTTTTTTTTCTAACCCAAGGAAAAGTAAAGGCTGCAGGTTACATAGACGTGGTAGAGCTGTGTTTCTCTGCAGAAACATCCCCATAAAATTTTTTCTGAAACAACTAGGTGAGGGGGAGTCCAGCTCTCTATTAATACCCCTCTCAATTCCCTTTGCTGTCTGTTTCTGTCTCTGGCTTGACAATCCCTGAATTCTTGCTCTAACCCCCAGATCGTGTGTTTACAAAGTACCTAGTGGCTCTCGTCAGCGTGGTGGGGGGAAAAAAAAGCCCCATCAACTCTGTCCAACTTCTCAAGAGCTGTCAAATGCAATTAGAGTAAGTTGATAAGGGTTTGTTTCCAACTAATCCTCTGCGATTGGTTTCTGTTCTGTCTCCTCACCCTGTTTTTACTAACTCCCCTCCCCCACACCTTCTCCACTGCTCCCCCCAACCTCTGAAGACCTCTATTCATGTGGCCCTGAGTACTGAGCTCACATTGTCAAAAACAGATTTGGCTGCAATAGCCAGCAGTAGCCTCCTTCCACCTCACCATCCTAGAGGCAGCATTGTGTCCAGTAAGATGGGGGACACAGCGCCCCCACAGGCCCCCACAGGAGGGCTAGGGGGGGCCCCTGGGGCGGGGCTCCTTGGAGGGGGCTCAGTCACCCCGAGAGTGCACAGTGCTATCGTGGAGCGCCTCCGGGCTCGGATCGCCGTCTGCCGCCAGCACCACCTAAGCTGTGAAGGACGCTATGAACGTGGTAGGGCTGAGAGCTCTGACCGGGAACGAGAGAGCACCTTGCAGCTCCTGAGCCTGGTACAGCATGGCCAGGGGGCGAGGAAGGCTGGCAAGCACACCAAGGCCACCACCGCTGCGGCCACCACTACCGCCCCTCCACCGCCCCCTGCTGCCCCTCCTACAGCCTCTCAAGCCGCAGCGACAGCCGCCCCACCGCCCCCACCAGACTATCACCATCACCACCAACAGCACCTGCTGAACAGTAGCAGTAATGGTGGCGGTGGTGGGATCGACGGGGAGCCGCAATCACAAGCTTCAACCCCTGGGGACCAGAGGAACTCAGCCCTGATTGCGGTAAGGCACCTGGTTTTCTCATGATTCTGGCTGTGGTCCGGTGGTCATTTGTGAGGGTAGAGCTTGCCTTGGCCTGAGGTGGAGTGGACAGCAATGAAAAGGGCCAAGGTGTTACCTGACTACCTCCAAGGCCACTGGGTAGGCAGTTGGTGCAGTTTTACACTCTTACTCATCGAGTTCTGCTGGTACTCATTCATGGGGCTTTCCTACACTCGTAGGGTGTCGCTTAGGCAGTAGAAAGCCCGAGTTTTCCAGAGGCCCTCTGGAGTCAAGAGGTGGGTAGGCTGGCAAGATCTGAGTGAGCCACTGAGGAAGGCCCTGTCCTCACAGATCCTCCTGTTTTGGCTAGCCAGCTCTGATTAGGTCCAACAAGCCGTTCTTCAGCTTGAAGGTATCTCTCAGTCCAGCTGACCTTCATCGAAGCCTTTTCTTTCTTTTCTCCTTTCCCCTTCCCCCTTTGAAGTGGCCCCTTCTTGGGTTAAGAGACCATAAGTGGCGATCTCTAACACAGAGAAGTTCCATGAGTGTCCCCTCAGTCAAAAGCGAACTGTGGGGAAAACATCCCCAAGACCAGTGAGGGAATGTTTCTGAGAGGCTTGCTCCCTGATTTCCCACGGACGCCCCCACTGCGCCCTCCCACCTCGCTTCTTTTCCCAGGCCCCACAGTCAGGTAGCGCCAGCTGGCAGTGTTCATGACCGTGGGCAGGCACAAAGGGGCTGTCTCCACGCTATCATCCTAGGAAGTACCTTGTCTTCAGCCACTCCTGGTGACAGGACATCAAACCTGAAAGTTCTGATGAAGTTTCTGGCTGGGAGTTCTTCCTCAGAGGCACAGACACACCCCGTCCCAGAGGGAGTATCCCTTGAATCATTGGTTCTCCGTGCCAGTCCGGGTCAGGTGACTGCCCGCCCTGCACGGCTTCCCCCGGAGCTGCCGGGCCAGTGGCCTCTGGGTAGAAGGTGGAGCCCTGCCCCGCAGCCTGGCAGGCTTCCTCCATTTCTGAGGTCTGTGGGGCCCCTGATGTTCTGTGTCCGCTCACAGCGCAGTTTCCAGTTTGCCCAAGCCAGCCCTAATGAAAGTCAGCAACGGGAAATGGCCATGTGAGTCTAAAAGTACTCAAAAAGCCCAAAGAAGAGGAGGGCAGCGCGTCGAACTCCCTTTTCCAAAGGAACTTGAAAAGGAGCTCTAGAAGAGAGGACACCCCCCGCCCCGGCCCGGCCCGGCCTATGGGATGCTTCTTTGTGGCTCCCCCTGATCCCTAGCCCAGGTGTGGGGTGATGAAGTTTCCAGAAGTTCTAGGAGCTAGGGTAGTGGTCTTCTGTCCCACCACACACACATTTTGCTTGGGTCGCCTAGAACTGCAACTTCCTGGCACAAGTTCCAGATGAAAACTAACTGCTAACAGTTAAACTGCCCGGTGTTTGCTGTCTCATCCTTGAACACAGTTAACCTGTGAGGTCCTATTAGAGCGTCAAGGCCTAATTTCCCTTCCCTAGCACCTGTTCCATCCCCACCTCTCCCTGGAATTCCCTAGGAGAGCAGTGGGAGTTTGTTTTGTGAAAGGGAGCTGCTGAGGTGAATGGGAGTGGGGGGTCAGGGGAAGTCACTCGAATGGAGCGAAGAATGACGTTTGTATGTGTGTGTGTGTGTGTGTCCCTGGCATCTGCAGCCAAAAGTATCTAAATGCCTTGATTGTCCCCAGTAAATTTATAATCTGTCTGCAAGTCTCCCAATAATACTGCTTTGTGTACTTCGCAGTCTCCTGGTAAGTGTTTCTGGGGGTGATACAGGGGACGAGGCGCCCAGGCTTTTTCAGTGCAGAAGACCGATCTCTTGTCCTGGGTGCCTGGGAGACTGGAAGTGGCAGTCCTATCCCAGCCTCTGCAAGGAAGGTGGCATATCTGCTTATGGCCGTGTTCTTTTGATTTTTTCTTTTCTCCAACGTGGAAGTAAAATGAGGCTGCCTCTTTTGGGGGGGGTGAGCTTTGGGATGCAAAATGAAACCAACCAACCTCAGTGGTCATTGTAACTTTACCATCGCAATATCCATGCTGGGAGGAAGTGAGAGGACCGGCTCCTGCCTCTCCTGACTGAAGGCTTACTGCTGCCGAAGCCAGAGGTGGCTGTTGTACCACTCGTGCTCTGAGAGTCTGATCTCTCCCTCCTAACCGCCAGCCACCTCCTAAAACGTTGCCTTGGAGGAGACCCCTCTCCGAGCACAGTGATGATGAGAGGGGCCATGTGAGGAATAAAAAGAACAGTGTATTTCTGATGGTTGCTTTTTACTGGAAACGTGTGGCATTGCACAGGTTGGTCCCCCACCCCCCTTTTGGTTATTGGAAATTCCCTTCTCCATTTTAGCTTCTAAATTTGGAGCTTTGTTACTCAGCATGGTACTCAGAGATGGTGATGCAAGTACTGTATTAACCTGATAACATTGTGTTTGAAGGGAGGCCTGGGCATTGGGGAGTGATTCATCAAGCCCATTAGGTCTGCAGGTCCCACTTCACGCGAGGTCCTCTTATTTTCAGAAACACTATTAATTTAAAGGGGTCTTTGTGCAGAATGAGTGGCAGAATTCTTTCTTAATTTTATTGCTGTGTCCGTAACCAGATTTATTTCTGTCTGGGTGTGTTCAGTGTAGCACTTTAATAGTTAATCCGTATGCCATAAGTGGCCATAAAGGTCCTTTCAGAGAGAGAGAGAGAATATTGATCATCTAAAATCAAATATGCACTGCATCCTCAGATGAAAGCCCTGTATGCTGCAGAGTTGCTAGGACAATGCCTAGTATGGAGTCAGTAATATTTGAACGTGGATGGCAGGGAAACTTCTGGTCTGTGGGATCGCGTTGGCTTGAGGGCTGTTGTACTGCAAGAAATATATAATGTCTGAGTTTTTCCCAATAGCCTAAGTTTCAAGAACAATGCAAGAATAACCTCCAAGCCAGTTCTAATGCTCTCCACATTGCGAGCCTAATTCTGCTGCCCTTACTCAGCCAATTTCTTCATTTAGCTCAAGTACAAGTTCAGGGGAAGCCCCATTGCTGCAGAGACTACAGGAATAGGGCCTTTCAGAGGCCCTGGATTATAGGGCTTTGAGCAGATATGCATTTCTAACCACTTGGAGCAGGCTTTAGGCACTAAATCATTTTCTGGTGAAGTATGTTTGAATCTTTGAATGAACTGTGAAACTGAATAATTGCTGGTCCATGGAACAGTAAGGTTTAGAGCTTCTGCAGTTCGTTATTAATCTTTCCCTTTTGCCTGAGACAAGCTCTTTTTTCTGTTGCTTAGACTGTGTTGCTAGGATGGGTAGATAAGTGGTTCCAAGTCATCTTTGGCTTTAGAGATTATCTTTTCTCTAACGTAGTGTGGAGGAAAGAAAGCAGATCAGACAAGGAGTCTGCCTCCTTGATTCTTTGCCTGCTTGATCACTAACCAGCGGGGTGACCTAGGACAAGTTACTTAGCAGTCATCTGTAAAACAGAGACAACAGTATTGCTGTCCTAGCTTGTTGTGAGAAGCAAATGAATGTGTGTTTCTGACCAGGCGTTGGGAAAAGTAAAGCACTGCAGAAACGCAAGGCGTTATTACTAGTATTGCTAATAATAAGCTACCAAGCAACGAATCATAATACCAGTTTTTCCAGGGATTAAAAGTATACTTGAGCTTTCAGCTGTCTATTTTAAATGGTGAAATAGCTTTTATTGTAAATAGAGGGATTGGTATTTCAAATTTAGCTCTGCCGAGATAAGGCTGAGTATCAGTGTGCTTAAGTGTTCCTGAAGGTCCCAGGGACTTAGTTAAAATGTGCAATGTTGTGAAAGTGTTTAGGGTCTTTGCGCGCATGTCCTTTACAGGCCCCTGCCTGGACCAGAGCAGCTTGGGAAAGGTGTGTCCACCAGGGCGGCTAAGGAATATTAGAAAAGTCGTTTGCACAAATGGCATGGGAAAGTTAAATATTTTGTCAACAATAGTCTAAAATGTTAATTGTTAGCTTAAGAAAGTCAAACAAGTTAAATTATTGCCAGAGTTCCCTGGTTATTTTTAACTGATGATAATCAAGTTTCCAATTGACAGTTCACAATCTGAGAGCTGTATGTGGGGGTTTGAGAACAGAAACAGTTCATTGGCCAGATCTGGGTGTCTCTAGCTGTCTACATGATAAATATCCTCCCCAGGACAGTGATAGGAGTGTTTACATTATTTATATATGCAGCCATCATTTCCGTAAGAACTGACCTATTTTTGTTCTGTTTTCCAGAACAAAGTAATAAAGGGAGAGTTCTTATCTCTCCAGGACCTTCCTACTACTTCTTTCAAGTAAATATAATTATAAGATCTCACAAAGGCAAAAGAGTTCAAGTGGAGAGAGAAGTTGGCACAATCCTTTATCAAAAATGGTCAGAAAGCTTGCTTTGACAGCGAGGGCTGTTGTGTCAAGCAAGATGCCTTGCTTGTTTGGGTCAATGTTTGTTTACAGAAGGCATCTGTGTTCTTTGAAATAATGTCCTTGTTAGGCGATGTTTTTCAAACCTTAGTGTTCTAAACCTTGAAGTTTAATATTGTGTGGCTTCCCTATGCCTGTAAACCTTTTGTAAGTTACCAAGACAAACATGGGTTTTCAAATGTTCTAAGACATAATAATTAAATATGACTAAAAGAGCAGCTATGATTAGCTGTTCCTGTTTTTAATTGTTGTTGTGTGTGTTTGTTTTTCACGCTGCTATTTAATCTCAAAGCCTGGATGGAAATTTTAAAAAATCATCCATTCTGCCATGCATGGCAATGAAGCTATCCTGAGTGGATTCTACTACTTCCTTGTTCTTTAATACAGGTCCTTATATGTGTTCATAGGCTGGATCATGTTTAATGAAAACAATTCCAAATTCTTTCTTCTGCATTTTCATGCTAATTTCCCTCACACTCTAACAGGCTCTGTGGGAGAATAGGGAGAAATACTGCTAAGGACATAGTCCTACTCGCTTACCAGTCTGCTGGGCAAATCAAGACCACATCGATAAAGGAACGGTACAAGTACTAACTAGGTGGGTGGACCAAAACTGATGTAGAAAATCAGAAGAAAAAAGGAATAAATATTTATTGAGCCCTCGAATGTCCCAGGCACTTTTTTATATAATGCCTTAAAAAAAAACAAAAACCCTGGTGAATAAGCAACACTTGCCCCACTTCATGAATAAGGAAACTGAGACTTAGAGAAATAGTAAATGGAAGAATTTAGTGCACAGATTTATATTTTGACCTGTATTCGGATCGCACTTCACACCTACTAGCTTTATGAGCTTGGAGAAATAACTTTATTCTTCTTGGGCATCGGTATCTTCATCTGGAAAACAAAGCTAGTGCTCTTTAACAGAACATTCAGCACAGTGCCAGACACACAGTAGGTGCTCAAAATGTGAGTACTGTTAGGAGTTGGTAGGAGAGAGCTTCAGACCCGGGGCAGGGAGAGCTCTGTGTGGGTCAGCAGCAGGGCCTGGGAGGAGGGAGCCTGTGGAAATGTGGGATGGGGTAGCAGAGGGCAGATGGGTATCAACGTCAGGTGTGGGACAGAGTGGAGCCTGACTGACGGGCTTGGTGGTGAGTACTGAGGGGGACAGGTGAGGTTGATCCACTCCTGGAGGGGATGAAGCTCTGGCAAGTGTATGTCAGTAGCCCTGGAAAATGGTAGAGCAAGGAAGCCTCGGAGGAGTCAGCATCTATAAAGCAATAATAATCCTTCATACACTTGAAGACAAGTATTACACTTCCCCTCCAGCAGCCTCTTCTCAGAGCACATTGCCTAAGTGTTCTGTATTACCTATCTTCAAGTCCCTTGAGCTGCTTAATGCCTTGCTATTTACACACTTCCCTTATTCCCGGTGAGTTATATACAGCATGACATGGCCTTTGGCATGGAAAGGAGATGGTTTTAAAAGCACGCTCGCTAGACACAGAAAAGAAACTAAAAGAAGCAGAACCAATGACACACACCTCTCTTCCCAGGCTCACTAGGCCTTCCAGTGCAAGTAAGGGCAAAAGTATCTTCTCTTGATGTGTAAACTTAGCTTCCCAATAAATGAGTTTGCCTTTTTATAAACTTGACAAAAGTCTTTTCATTAAAAAAAAAAAAAATTGTGAGCAGAAACCTTATGAGGAGCTGTGATTCCAGAGGGCCTTTGAGATTTACTTGCTTGCTTGCTTGCTTGTTTTTTAATGCAGATGTGTTCCATATCATGTACTTGTCCTAAGCTTCAGTGGGATACATTTCCCCCTTATGTGGTCCATGTTCACATGGCACAGGGAAGGTACTCTATGGAAAAGATGGCAGAGGAGAAAAGCCAACGCTTTCTGATTGAAGGTATGATGTTGGGATGCTGACCATAGTGAATGGGCTCACTATGGCTGCCAGCTTCCACCCTTTCTACATGTATCTAAGGGGCAGATGTGAAAGACTCAAAGCTGTTCCATTTCCTTATAGAGGGGATGAAAAGAGATGTTCACATATTCTCCACAAGTCTTAAAAAAGGCTAGAGAGTTGGGCCCTGCCAAATTGCTGAAGGAATGGCTATGAATATGGGCAAATAACAGTATTTACATGCACTGTGCTCTCTGTGGGTCTTAATGATTTTAGCAAGGGTCCTGAAATTTTACATCAAGATTGTGGACGTGGGTGCTTTACGGAGTTTGGAAATTATCTATTAATTCAGTAAAGTATTGTTGTGCAGTAATTCTGTGCCATGAAAGTTCATGTATCCATGGTGAGCAATTTGATGTAGCCTTTGCTCTCTTAGTATTTACGGCTAAGAGGGGTGTGGATAGGGTTGGAAATAGAGGTGTGAAAGTTGGCTTAAGGAGGCAAGGTGGCATAGCAGTTAAGAGCCTGGGATCACGGGTGAGACTACCTGGTTTCAGATCACAACTCTACCATTGAATAGCTATGTCTTCTTGGTTAATTAAGTCAATCAAACTCTCCTGCCTCAGTTTCCTCAGCTGTAAAATGGAATTATAGTAATAGAACTACTCTGGGTTGTTGATTAAATGAGGTAATTGCCTGACACCTAGTAGAGTCTCAGTAAAATTTAGCTGTTGTTGTTATTGTGAAAGGTGACATGCTTGAGTCAGATTCATGGTTCTTTCCAGCTCAGGATTCCATCTTTAGAATGTGTGAGAGATGTTTTGTGGGGGCATGGTTTTTCTCTTTAGTATTAATTAAAATGGTTAGCAATGGATGCCATATTATCCAGTTTCTCTAAATAGTTTAATATGGAGGTGTCATCTGGGATAGATTTACATTTCCCTGGCATGGGATTAATAGTGTTCTTCCTGAGAACAGGATCAATGAATAACCCTTCCATTCCTGGGATTCTAGGACCTCTGATCTAGAACTTGACTAGAGTGTTTATTTGACTCCTTCTGGAATAGAGGCTGGTTTTCCATTCAGTTGCCTAGCAAGTGTGGCATATGGGCTTCGTGGGTAAGTGAGACATTTAAACCGTCTATTGAGAGTTTGGAATCATTAGAACTGATTAGTCCACATTTACCAACTTAACTGAATTATTAATTCAGACTGCTGAATAATTCTTAAGTGAATCTGGTCACGGAGTCACAAAGAGTTAGAAGTTCCCTCCTGTGGAGATTTAAAATTATGCTTTTGAAAGCCAGATCCCTGGCTCAAGTCACTAAGGAATCAGTTAACTCCCTGCAACCACAAATGAGCGGCAACAGGAGTTTGTCCTCTTTCCACCCCTGACGTGGGGCATGTGGAAAATTTCACGCCTCGATGTGGTTCTTAGCTTAGACTCTCTTCTTTGCTCAGTACCACCTAAAGGTTGACTCCATAAGAAACATGAGGAAAATGTTGCTAAGGCTTCAAAGCAAGTTTTGTTGAGGACGATTCTTCATCAAAAGTATGATGTTTCTCTGAAGAAGTGACAGGATGAGAATAGGAATAGTCTTGTTGGGTGGATGGTGTTTGGGCAAGGATGGATTTATTGGTTCTCACTCCGAGCAAAGAATGTGGTCAGAATTTTTTTTGTGAGGGTGTTTGTTCCCCATCGTTTACACTCAATCCCCCGCCTCCTCTGGAAGTGTAATATTCTTAGGAAATGTAGAGTCAACCTCGTGTTGGGTTTGTTTTGTTTTATATTGTTTTAACAGTGTTCTCGCTTCCTGAGTTGTCATGGCAGGTTCATACGTTGATAGAGAATCATTAACATTGTCATTTTAAAAAGTCTCTTCTGTCAGAAATATGGCTGGGTTTTATTTGTGGACTATCGCCTGCAGGCAGCCCAACACCTTGAATTCCTCATTGCACCGCAAAGTTCTCTTCAGGTGGTTCTGATGGATTTGAATGGAAAGTTAATTACATGCCTGGGTTTGGTTTTGTTTGTGCTGGTTTTTACCTTTTCAGAAAATTTACTTCAGGCAAAAGTTTGCTACAACTTCTAATAACTTACCAGGAGACTTTTGAATAGCAGTATAATCTCTTAACACCGTGGTAACCAGAGTGCAAAGACGTGGCTTAATTGAATACAGTATGTACCTGTACTGTCTTTGGAATGATGATTGCCATACTTAAATGAATGTGCACTGCTCATTTCTGGAGGTCTCTGGAGTCTCAATTACATAAGAAATGAAAGCATTCTCTGGCTAAGCAGCTGAGACACAAAGTTTCTTGTTGATGTTGTTGTTCACCTAAGTGGACCAATACTTGCTAAACCAGCTAAGGCTTGCACGTTTGATTGCCACACTGCACCATGTAATTTCAGACAGCAAAAGCATGTGCTAGGGGTATTATCCCATTTGGTTGTTTCACAGAAGTGTTGAAAAAGTACAAAGTACAGACATCAGAGTAAACAGGAAAGAGCAGCGGTCCTCCTGACAGAAACAACAGGCAGAGGCAATAGCTGAGTGAAGTTTGCGCCCAAGTCCTGTAGCCACTGCACCAAAGAGAGCTTCCTTTTCTCGCTTAGATTCTTTGCATGTGGATCTGTTTGCAGGCTCCGTCCCCCAGAGAGAGATTCTGAACTGTCTTTGTGCTAAATTAAACATTAGTTTTCTCCTTGGGAACTTGATCTTCCATAGATGAGGCAACAATATCTTTCTGAGAGAGATCCCAGCTAAGCATTTCCCTTAGGAAGAGACCAGCTCAGGAGTCTTTTCACCTCCTGTCTGCTTAGCTGGTGTGAGTGTGTGTTGCTTAGGAGTTGTTATGGCTAACTGGGTCTAGAAGCCCTTAGAGCAAGAACTGGTACTCTAATCCTTGGTATAACACTGAGGGACCCACGCTGGCTTAGCATATAATAAATGGAAATGGTCAGAGCAGCACCCAGATCATGGAAGTTTTTAACCAACCATGGGAAGAGGTAATTCCTTTGCTCACTGCCTCCCAAATTCGGTACCCACAGCAATGAAAGGGAGTATGTTAAATACAGGCCATCTCATTTCTAGTCATCTCTCATCTCCATCCTGCCCAGCCCCCAAGAGGGCTGTTTCATACTGATCTGAAAAGAGGACACTATTTTATCAATTTATGGAGTAGCATAAGCCCTTGGAGAGAAAACAGACCAAATTCTTCACTCACAGATGAAAAAATTAAAGCCCGTTTAAAAGAGTAGTAGAGGCTGGACTAGAACTCAAGTTTTTTATTCTGGGTTATAAAGAGTTGTCCTTTTATTAAGGACTTTTAAAAAAAGTTTGATTGATTGATTGATTTAAAAGATTTTATTTACTTATTTGTCAGAGAGAGAGAGCACAAGCAGGGGGAGGGGCAGAGGGAGAAGCAGGCTCCCTGCTGAGCAGGGAGCCGGATGTGGGACTCGATCCCAGCAGCCTGGGATCATGACCTGAGCCGAAGGCAGACACTTAATGACTGAGCCCAGGCATCCCAAGAAGCCCTCCTTGACTTAACATTTGTTAAGAGGGAAAGTGTTATGTTAAGTGTTCTTACCACAGATAATAGTAAAAATAATAAAGAGGGCAGGAGAAAACTTTGGGAAGTGATAGGTATGGTTATGGCCTTGGTGATGGTGGTAGTTTCATGGATGTACACTTATCCCCAGACTTACAGAGTTGTATGTATTAAATAAGTACAGGTGTTTATATGTCAATCATAGCTCAATAAAGTGGTTAAGAAAGACAAGCTCTATGGAGCACTGAGACCACCATATAAAGAAGGTGGTGTAGCCAACTGGAGGATGAGTGTCCACATGCAGAGGACGAAGGTACCCGTCACTGACCAGCACCAGCTGCCAACACGAGAGTGAGGCCATCGTGCCAGCCCATCCTCCCAACTCCGTGAGCCACACGAGTGAGTGAGCCCCCGTGAAGTCAGCAGAGGAACCGTCCCGCCAACCTAGAGAATCATGGGAAACATCACATCATGATTTGCAGCCAGTAAGTTTTTGGGGTGGCCTGGGGTGGTTTGTAACTTAGCAAAGGTTAAGTGAATTGGAGCTGGGAAACCTTAGCAGGGGTGATGGCTTCATCAGCGCTGGTTACTTAACAGCTCCGAGACTCATTTTCTGCTTTCATGGTGGTAGAAACTGTGCCAAAGCTTGCGAGGATTAAATGAGATAATACGCGGGAGCAGCTAGTGTGTGGTCTGGCCCGTGGGGGAGTTCACAAACATTCCTTTCCTTGCTTGCTCCTTTGTCCCTTCTCCCTGGGCTCTGATTTGAGACCCCCTTCCTTTGTCATCTCCCTTTGTCATCTCCCTTTGTCATCTTTATCACTCTCACTTCATGTGCATCAACATCCTTAGAGGCTCTCCCAGCTTGCCGTTCCTCGGAGCAGCAATTTATTTTTTTCCCTCCTGGATGATGGCCTGGTGCTGTCATTCCTCCTAACTACCAAATTTCCAGCATTCTTGTTACGCTCCAGGGAACACATCTGCCTTCGGTAGTCTCCCCTTAAAATAGAAAAGGGTTAACCTCATAAAGATGTCACTCCCCCTTGTACTGCTATGCTGCCCTTGGGAGAGTCAAACAGCATAGCAAATATAGATGGGCGATGTAATTGCATTCGATCTTCTAGGTCACAGAAGGCTTTGCTAGCTCCAACAGCGTGCGGGGGAAAAGGTAAGCATGTTCCATCTTGAAGAGCCGTGTTTCTGAACTCACCTTTTCTTTTTCTTTTTCTTTCTTTTTTTTTTTTTTGTAGCACATTCTTCCCAGTCCCTCATTCTTCCCACCTACACTTCCCAATAAGTGAATCAACAGAGAGGACATGGTAGAGTGACACTATATTCTACTTACCCATACTTATCAGTGATATGGTCAGAGAGTCCTGGGCTAGGAATTAGATTTGAAGGTCAGGTCCTAGTGATACTAACTAGTCGGGCAACTTAGCCAAGTCCTTTTACCTCCTTGGTACTTACTTTCCTTCTTGGAAAAACAATACGGGACACCTGGTGAGTGGCTTGGATCACCTCAGAGGCCCCTTTTAGGTGGATACACTTCGAATAAGTTCCCTGGTATTTCACTTTTGCTTTTCACATTTCAATCTCTCCTTTAAATGTATCTGTTAGGAAGAACTGAAAGAAGGAAAGGTGACAAGGGGGAGGGTGTTTTGTTTTTTAAAGGAAATACTAGTGAGGAGGGTCTGAAGTAATCTTGGGAGCAAGGTCCAGCTGTGGCAAAGGCCGAGCGCACAGCCCTATTAATTGCTTAACACACTTCCTGGGAGTCATGAACAAATCACTCCGTCGCTGACCCTATTTGTTGGAGCTTAGGGTTTCAGTATGAAAAACACAGTTGTAGGCCTAGAGTTTGATTCATTAAATCTCTTTTTAGAGGAAGTACTATTTTTGTTTGCCTAGATTATCCCAGCTACCCTTGGAACATTTCTGTGGGTAGAGAAGATTCCCAAATGAGTACCCCTGTGAAATAATTCATGAAATATAAAATGTAAAATGCAAAGGAAAAGACTCTTAACGGAGCCCGCCTTCCTTAGGTATTGACTAGTCTGTCTGTCTCTCATATACACACAACTGAAAAGTGCAGATTAATGGGTGGGATTTTATACGTGTCACCACTTCATTTTAAAAATATGTTTCTGCTTTCAAGAGGAACACAAAAGAGAGTCACTGAGAAATTGGTCTGGGGGAGGGGAATTCAATCCACTGCCTCTTTTTTTTTTCTTCTTATCACTAAAACCCTAAGCAGAGAGTGTAATCACCTATTTCCCAAGGGCAGCCCTAAGCCCTTAAAACTCAGATCTGTTTAGGGATTTAATAGAAGTGGAAAAAAAAAAAAAAAAGGAATGCACAGGATCTGCTCCAAACAAATCCACAAAGGAAAATGTACCGAACCAAATATTAAACCTAGAGGATTTCTTTGATAGCACCATTCCCTCCCTCCCTATCTCTTGATTTAGTTAGAGCACAGCTCTACAAATTGCATCTTTAGGATTCCTAGAATCTTTGGGGTCTGTGGAGCCCATCTTGGGCTCCAGGCCAGTCCAGTACATTTTCTTTCACAAACCAAGATGAAACTAGCAGGAAGCCAAGAGGGTCATTTGGTTGTGGCTGTCATTCCATTTTGTTTCCAAGGGTAGACACATTCAGCTTCATTGTCAGTTAGATTAGAGCCTTAGAGATGGTGATTTTGTCTAGTAACTTTTAAACTCCTTAGCTTTTCTTCTAAGATTCTTTTTTTTAGATGAAAATGTCTTGGTATTATGCTACGCAACATTGCTTTTTCTTTTTTAAAAATACTAAGATAGGGGCGCCTGGGTGGCTCAGTTGGTTAAGCGACTGCCTTCGGCTCAGGTCATGATCCTGGAGTCCTGGGATCGAGTCCCGCATCGGGCTCCCTGCTCAGCAGGGAGTCTGCTTCTCTCTCTGACCCTCTTCCCTCTCGTGCTATCTCTCATTCTCTCTCTTTCAAATAAATAAATAAAATCTTTAAAAAAAAAAAATACTAAGATAAAGGAAGTCAAGATGCCTTTTTTCCAATAGATCTAGTCTTACTTTTGCTTAGAAAGCATACCCCAGGTCCCCATTACACACATGTATCTGCACACACACACACCCCCCCACACATACCCTTTTTTACCATGATTATCTTTAGTATATGGACTCAAATTGGTTAGTGGGTGACTTACCAAGAACACAGAATGAATACATTAAAAAGTATGGGAAAGAAGATCAGTTTTAAAGGAAATTGCTCCAGAAGACAAGAGTATGCCAAGTTGCAGAAACTAGGAAAGAGAACATTGTATCATAGTGCTAAGTGTAGAGTGACAAGGCACCTCCATTCTGGTCCAAGTTTTACTGCTTACTAAAAGAATGACCTTGTGGCCAGTCACCCCTCCTTTGCTGCTTAGTTTCCCCATCTGCGACCCAGAAATGTTGGATTCCACAGCACTTTGCTTGGCTGGACTATTCTTGTCATACAGGATTCAGCTCAAATATCACCTGCTTGGAGAGACCTTCCTGGCTATCCTAACTCACGTACACTACACAGTTGATCTCTCTTTCTCTCTCCTCCTCCCCTATCACTACGGAGGTGTTGTCTTCATAACTTTTATCACTATTTGAATTTATGTCACTTCCTTGTTTGCTGGTGCATTTCCTACCTTTCCCCACTGGAACACAAGCTCCTTGAGACCAGGAAGCTTGCCAGTCTCGTTCACTACATGTGCCCCAGCCCTTAGCAGTTCCTGGAGCATTTTGGATCCACAGTAAATATTTGTTGAATGAATGATCAAATCAATGGCTTTGAAACTAGAGATGTCTTTATTTCTTTTTTTTTTTTTTTTAAGATTTTGACAGAAAGAGAGAGCAAGCATGAGTGGGGTGAGGGGCAGAGAGAGAAGCAGGCTCTCCACCGAGTAGGGAGTCCGATGCGGGGCTCCATCCCAGGACTCTGGGATCATGACATGAGCCAAAGGCAGACGCTTAACTGACTGAGCCACCCAGGCGCCCCAAACTAGAGATGTCTTATGAGTCTTTCAGGAACGGAGGTATGAAAGAGAGAACGAAGAACGCGTGGTGGGCCTCCGAAGTCCCCACCTCCTGTTGGATTATGCGTTTTATACATATAAAACTCCAAGTTTTTAATCACACTAAAGTATATATAGAGAGAGAGCCATATTTATAGGTATAGATATCCTTTAATGTGATTAAAAACATGGTTCTAGTGCTACAGCCATTTGAAAGACACAAGAGTGTGATGATCGTTTAAGATTTTTCCCAGATTGAAATTCCAAAGCCCAGCCTCTCCTCGGTAGAAAACCTTGGTACAAGGACAAGGATGATGGAGAAGTTACATATACCGAGTGACTGCTATATGCTGGGTCCTGCGTTAGTCCCTTGCGACACACAGGAGAGACAAAGTTCTTATTTGATGGAGTTTACATTATAATGGCAGGCAGGGGAGGACAGAGCGTAAAACAAAGGAATGAGATAAATTTAACTAGTGATACAGCGCACCGCTCTTTGTTCCTTCAAGCAGCTGATTGGAGATTGATTGGGATTAATTAAACGGAAGCAGATCTGGGAAACACTTCAGGAAGTAGAAAGTGATAAGCATAAACAAACAGCTACCCTCAGAATAGGAGATGGGCTCCTTTGCCAGTGCCTGGACAGCTGCCTGCACTGCGGTCTGCTCTGGCCAGTCTGTGCAAAATGCGGGTTCTCATGCTCCTAGGGCGGAAGGTGGTCATGTCAGCATCATCGTCTGTGCTTTGGAGCTATTGTGATCATTTCGTTAGAAGTCACTGAGATTTGAGAATTAAAGAGGAACTACGGAAAGGCAACCTTGCGGGGAAAGAAGAATATGGCCCCTCCTTTGCAATAGAAAACAAATAGGAAATTAGCATCAGGACCAAAAGGAGGTCGAGGAAGTAGGTCCTGGTTGGGGGGGGGGGGAGGGGGCAGGCCAAAGCAGTAAGTGTAATTTGCAATCTTCGTAATAATACCCTCTTACATGTACGCAACCCATATTGCCCACACGGAAACCCTATGCTATAAATAAGGCAAGTGGACAGAGTGCCTGTGTGGTTCAGTCGGTTAGTGTCCGATTCTTGATTTCGGCTCAGGTCATGATCTCAGGGTTGTGAGATCGAGCCCCCTGTTGGGCTCAGCACTGGGTGGGGAGCCTGCTTAGGGTTCTCTTTCTCCTTCTCCCTCTGCCCTCCCCACTCTAAAAACATAAATAAGGCAAGTGTAGCTTTTTAAAATTTTACATATGGGAAACAGACTCAGAGAAGTTGAGAAATGCTAATAATATCTTACTTTTGAATAGCAGATTTGCAGTTTACAAAGTATGGATGCACCTATCATCTCAGTTTGTTCTCTGGGGCATTATTATTTCCATTTTAGAGACTGGTAAAGGAACTCAAACTGGCCTACACTAACTCCACTAGTGAGCAGAGATACACCCTCCTTACCCCTGGGCCTGTCTGTGCAGGGCACACAGCTGACAAAGTGGAGGAGCTGAGCCCCAAATACATCACTGAATTTGCATCTAAGATGAGGGCATTGAATGTCTTGCGCTTCCAGAAGCATACCCACACATGATTTGAAGCCATGACTCTCCTAGAAAGAATGTCAATCATGAATGGAATGAGGATGTCAGGCACCCAGGGCACATCAAATCTAGAATAAGGGAGGCTGAAAAAAGGCAGTCTTGTTTTTTGGGTTTTTTTCTTTTTAAAAATTTATTAATTTGTAAAAATGAATACAAGGCAAGGCAAGAAAGCTTTTTTTAATTTAGGAAAGCCCACAATTTGCTACCCGTATTTCTTGTGGATCTAGTGAGCCAACTCATAGGTCTTGGGAGAGAGGGCTACAAGGTTGTTATGAATAGAAACTTGATCTGGAATCAAAGAAGCAGCTTTGCCTCTGTAACCGAGATTGGTCTAAGTTTTTCTCAGTGCTCTTGCTTATTTTGGAATGAGTATGTTAGATGGAACTTAAGGGAGAGAACTGCAGCTCTTTGCTGAAAAGTGATTTTTGAATCCATTCAGATCCAAGTTGAATCTGTTTTTCATGCTGATGGGGGTTTTCTCATTACCCGGAGAAAATGCAAGAGTTCGTAATTGATGGGATTTTGCTTCAAAGTGGAATATATCTTATTTATCTTTATATTTCTAGGGCTTGCAACATTGCCAGATACCTAGTAAGTAAATGTTTGTTGAAATTAAACTGTGGGGAGCATGAATTTTTGAAGGACCCCAATCCTTTCTATTTCTGTGACTAAACGTACCATTCACCTGATGTGAGACACTGCTCTTCGAGAGAGCCTTTTGGTTCAGTGTTTGTTTTGTTTTTAAATCACAGTCATTAAGTGTTTAACATGTCGGGGACTCTTCTAAGTGTTTTTAGAATATGAACTCAAGTGTCCTTATAATCACATGATGAAGTAGGTACAATCTTATTTCCATTTGACAGATGAGGAAGGCACATGCCCAAGTCACTCAGCCACAAGTAGTGGAGTCAAGATTTGAACAAAGCAGGATGATGCCACTGCCCATGTGTTTAGTATGTTTAGTTTCCTACTGCATATAGAAGGTCATGATGCAGGTAATATCAGACTCCAGCTCACACATGACTCAGGCCTGGGTTTGGAAGCCCAAGTGCAACAAGGTATTTGAAAGTTAGTGATTAGAGCTAACTCATTGTCTGAGGTGCAGATGAAATTCAGAATGAATGCCTAGGGGCTACAGATTACTCTTTGAGACCGTTTCCAGCCTCCTGGTTTTCAAGAGGTGGAACACACTTGAACATGTAAGGTCTGTGAGTGACAAATAGGTTTTGACTTGCATGCCAAGGGAGGTTGGTAGTAACCCCCTGGAGGGCTCTGAGGAGGGTTCTAAGGTGATATCCAAGCTTGGTGGGAAGAGGGCCATGGTGGTTCATTATTGATATCTGCCGTGGGCAGAGAGAAGGCAACATGGCTGACAAGCCCCTGGAAAGGATTCTTCAGGACCAGGAATCCAAATGTGGGGGATCTTGAAGAGAGATTCCTGGTGAAATGTTAACTCATTCCATGAAGGAATACATCAAGATCTGATGACACCACTTTATGAAGTTAGGTTTAAATAGGTTAAATACATTGTAGCTTTAGGTTATAAGTGCCTTAAAGACTGGTAGGTTCCTTGAAGACATTATAACCTCTGTTCTGAGAGCTCAGGGAGAAGGTGACTGAATTTTTTTTTTTTCAGTATTTTATAAAGTGCAGTGCAAACTCAGCTTCGTTCCCTCCCTGACTTGCAACCAGATTGCCCCTAAGCCCCACTTATGTGGAAATTCTGGAGAGACTATTACTTATGATCAGTATTCCATTTTTTGGTAGAAGCAGAGACAGAAACAGTGTAGAAATGGGAAAATGATGCCCCAAACGTGAGATCACCAGAACTTTCTTTTGGGAGTCAAATTCTATGATAGCTGCCTTCAAAAAAAAAAAAAAAAAATTAGCAAATATGTGTTGAGGTATGATGTCCCAGCCCCATTTTAGGTGCCAAAATAGAGTAGCAATTAAGACAAGTTCTGTGCTCTCTTGGGAAATACTTTCTCATCAATAGCTTCCTTTTACCCTAGAAGGTAAGTGACAGAGCATCTTGAGTATGTCAATTCTCTAAATTAAATGCAAAGTTTTGTGTGATGGCATATATGCATGTGCAGTGTGGACAAATACCATAATTTGTCAGGTTCTCCAAACACTCAAGGGCCAAAGAACCTGACGGTGAGGCTTGTGGTGGCAGGAAGAAGAATCCACTGAAACTAGGTAGTGTAATTCTTCACTCTACACAGAGCAGCCAGTTCTAGGACATCCAAGTGTTTCCTTTCTTTGTGTATCCGTTCATTCTGGTTTTGGGAACCTGAACAGAAAGCACAGGTAGCTTTCTTCATGCCTAACATATTTCCTTCACCTTGGAGTTCTGTTACTTATTTTGTTAGCTATCTAAGCATTTTCCTCTTTTCTCAAAGGCAAGCGGTCTTCTAGCAGCAGCTGAACTCTTTTTGTTCTGTTTTGCACTTTTGTTTTGAGCCCAGTCCAGCAATTTGTTACTTTGTTTTTCAGCGACCTCCTACCATTTTGAGGCTTCCTCCCCTCCTACCTTGACCTCGAACTCCAAATTTATGTCTCCGTTTCATTGTGGGGAACCTCTTGGTGAAAAGGGTAAAGCTGATTTGGAGCTGCATCTGGGGGATTTTCATAGCGACACTGACTCTTTATTATTAGCTGTGCACTCCAGGCTGCTGGAGTTCGTATTTTGGCAGTGGACCATCAAACACCCTATTTTTAAGAGCCTTTAACTTAGTTGTAAACATGTGCTGGGACGGGGGCTCACTTTCTTTACTCATATTTACCAAGAGCAGTTTAACTGTTGAAAAGTTGTTATTAAAAAAAAAAAAAAAAAAAAGCTCAGACTTCAGGACTATTTTTCCACTCATCTAACTCAAAACTATGCATGATCTAAAAAAAGAAAATTTGGCATTTAGTTGCTTAATTTGATGGTCCAGTCATACTGGTAATTGAGGGGGAGAAGAAATGGAACTGCTAGGTCATTTTACTTTGACAGATGCCCATCAAACACGCATGGAGGGAACGATGGCTTCTACACATATTTACATGATCAACCAGAACAGCTCAAAGAGAAGCAGTCCAGTATGCTGAGGAAATAGTTTATGCCCTAAAAGTCTTCTATATTTAGAATAAAAGTGTTCTATAGACACATCTCCTGGGCACTCTACATTCTGGAGACTTTACTAGTTCCATTAGGAGAACATAAATAATATCCCAAACTCTCACTGACTTGTGAATACAGAGATATATTCAGAAATTTGGTGAAGGGAAGCCTATCACAAATATGTCTATTTCTTTTATCTCCGGGAGGAATTTAGGCAAGTGCCACAAAATACATATTAACCTTTTGAGGAGATGGTGACCTACAGGAGTTTCAAGAATTTAAATGTCCAAAAGGAGGGGTTGAACTTTGACATCTTCCTCTTGTGATTTAAGATTCTAAAAGTTCCACTGTTCAGTCAGCGGAACAGAGCTGCTTTGGGGCTGTGGTGATCCTCTAAGTAGTACCTTTCATAATGACTCCCTTCTCTCAGTCTCCTGGTATGTCATCAGACCTTTGATTGTACCTCATTGTTAGTTTTGTAGTGGGGCATTAATTGACCGGTGACATTTGCCAATCAGGTATGACAAGGAGTTAATTCCATTTTATTTCATTTCCCCCCTTGTTGAACTGCAGGCATTCCATAGATGTATCCTAACTTACAACAGTCATTTGATGGAAAAGCATCATGCCGTGAAATCATCTTGCCTAGTTTGCATGTCTCTTATCTCCCTAGGCCATTCCGAAAGCTCCCTGTGGCTTCTGTGGGATGAGCTGGTAATTTTTCCTGATGAATGTTCCTTTTGAGTGAGGTACCACTCTAGGCACTTGGCCGTATTCCGAAAAATCTCAACTGGTTCTGTCTCAGGGTTGGCCTTCTATGTATGAGTTGTTATATGCTCATTGACTTCGTGGTGCTTATTCAATCCGAAACATACCTAATTATTTTGTTTTATGGGTTATATTTCCTCCACTATTGAATGTAAGTTCCTAAAAATTTAAAATAGAATCAAAATTAATTTCATGTCAGCGGGAAGATTTTTTTTTTTTTTCCTAAAAAAATCGTAAGAATATTTCTTCCCTCCCTTGGGGGAGGTGGATACTGTTCCCTACCCTGGACCTTTTTCAGAATAAACAGAACTATAATTCTGCATCTGTGCCCTCCTGTAGTGACATGTGTGTGTAACTGTTCAGTGAGTAGCAAAGAAAAGGGGCCATAGTGCATCAGAAGAAAGAACATGTATTTATGTTTTCAGAACTTTCAGGAGGGAGAAGAATTTGCAGACTTGAGCTCTTAGAATTTCCTATAAAAATTCTTATTACGGTTTTTGTTCAAAAGTTAGATGGTAATTGTATTATCTGTTGATGCATAACAAATTACCCCAAAACATAGCACTGAAAACAGTAAATTTTTCTTATCTCACAGTTTTTAAGGGTGGGGAATTCAGAAAGGTCTCTCAGGAGATTGCACTCAAAATCAGTGGCTGGGGCTGCGGTCACTTCAAGACTTGAGTAGGGATGGAGGATCTGCTTCTGAGCTGATTGACATGGTTGTTGGCAGCAGTCGGTTGGCTATTGGCCAGAGGCTTAGTTCCTTGCCACCTTGGCCTTTCCTTAGGCTGCCTATGTATTCTCAAGTCACAGCAGCTGGATTCCTCCAGAGACAGTGATCCAAGAGAGTGAGAACCAATACATAAGCCACAGTCTTTCACAACCCAGTCTCAGAAACAACAATCCTTTGCTTCTGCCATACTCTGTTGACTTCATAGGCCAATCCTGACACACTGTGGGAGGGGTATGAACACCAGGGAGTAGGTATCATTGGGGACCATCTTGGAGGCTATTGAACATATTAATGTATAAACACTGGCCAGTAGCCCAGGTAACTATGTCCCCTACTATGATTTTGAGGAAGGTTATACCACTGACTATTCTAAAATTAGGCCAACCATTCATTTCACATGTATTTATTGTCAGCTACATACCAGGCACTGTTCCAGGCACTTAATACATCGGGGAGTAAAACAAAGATCCTCACCCTCCTGAGTCTTATATTCTGTTTTATAGTTTGCTTTTCATGTAACAAATGCCTCGGTCAGGGGGCCCACGTGATCGGGGTAAGTACGTGGACCTCAAACCATTGTTTCACGTTGGCTTGCATTTGACCAACTTCAGCAGGAAACCGGGAGGGCTATTTTCCTTATCTGCAAGAATAAGGGGAGGCTTTTTGAAAGACGTAGTAGTAACAATACAATCTCTCCAGTGATTACATTCTTCTGTTAACTGTCTTAAATGATTACTTCTCTGTCTTTGATAGCTAAGTGAGGAAGTAAAGTCCATTACATAAGAATTAAGGGAAGTAAAGTCCATTACTTAAGAATTAAGGTTTGGGAGTCAGACCCTCCTGGATTGGAGTCAGAACTCTCCTGCTTTCTCACTGTGTTACCTGGGGCATGTTGTGTGAATCCGCCGAGGCTCCATACAACGGTGCTAACAGTAGCAGCTACCTTGAAGTCGTAAGCAATAAATGACCGAAAGCACTTAAACCATAGGATTTGCTACAAAGATACCACTCAGTTTTACCTGCCTTTTCTTCATTTCTGACTGCATCTGACTGGCCCTTATCAGAGGTGCTACCAGAAATGACCCCTCGTTCAACCCAAACTAAACCATCCAAGACAGATATGTAAAAGTGCTTTCAATATCTACCTGATGGTTTCCTACTGATGCTGTTTCTGTTGCAGTATTTTGCTAAGTCCTCTGTCAGACAGGGGTCTGGAGAGGAAAGACACATGCGCTCTGGGGTTTCTGCCTTCATCGGTCAATCCCAGGCACCTGAGCCAGAAAGGCCCCTGATTTTCCTCAGCCCAGCACTGAGAAGGAAGCTGCTTCCTGCCAAGGGGGTGCCTGCCTTCCCGAGGCTGGGAAGCCTGTGACCCCCCTCTCGGCTCCTCTCTCATCTTCCTTCCTGGAGTGGTACCATTAGAGAAATTGGTGGTGACAAGGTAGGGACGCTCATACCACCAGCCCCAGAAAGAATATACAAACTGAGCCAGGGGTATGTTTTGGTGGGGGGTGGTGCAGTATATTTTTAGAGATACCTGGTTGTTTGGAGCTCTGTGCATTTTATTTATATTATATATATATATATATATATATATATATATATATACACATATACACACACACATATAAAAACATGATATGTTTATGTATATATATCTCCTCCTAATTTCCCTTTGCCTCCATTAGGCAGGAAGTGTGTGCGTGGCTGACATATAATCCCTCGACTCATTGGAAGAAATGAACAAATGTGACCAGTTTCCAGGGAGTCATGGGCTCTGAATTAGTTAAGAGGAAAAGCATTCTAAGGACACAAGGGTAGAGAAGGCTAGGAGGAAGGAACAGGTGCTTTGAAGACGAGCAATCCTAAGTTTGAATGCTGGCCGTAACATTGTTGGCTCTGTGACCTCGATGGATGGTATTTTTTTAAACCAATCTAGGCCCGTTCATAGAGAGGATGGAATAATATACCAGCCCGTGAGAAGCACATAGCACTTAGAACAATAAAAAAAAAAAAAGCAAAAAAAGAAGGTCCTAGGAAACATTTCTTTTCCTCTCTGAACTCTTTAACAATTTTCTACCTTAATCAAGTTAACACATCACATTGTTTTTATTAAGAGAAGATATTTGCAACTTCTGGGGCTTTCGTTCTCAAACATTACTGTATATAGTAGTCACTGGGGAGTGTGCTAAATTGCTGGGCTCCCCTGGCAGAAATTCAGGAGCTCTGGAGTTTGGGGATTTCTATAGAAGATCCTCAGGCCACATTTGGAGACACAGACTTGGGGGTAACTCCAAGTCTTGGAAAGTTTTGAAATCATCTTGGCTTAAACATTTTAGACATTTGTGGAGGTCAGGTGTGAAACACAACTTTTGAGCTTTGAAGATCCTGAACTGTAGATGTTTCAGAACTATCCGTGTACTCCCACGTGCCTTCTGGGTGCTTTAGAAGGCGCAAAAGCAGAGATTTGCCAGGATGCACCTTCCATTCTGTGGTAAATCTGCCGACTTCATGTGTGACCTGGATGGAATAGTTTGCTCCTTTCCACAGGCACCATATCAGAACGCAAGCAGGAACAGGACACCCAGGAATATGTGTGGAATGCAGGCCTGAGGCTGAAGGACAATTAGAACCAGAGGGCTTGGGAAGATAATGAACGCCGAGACACTGAGGGCTTACCTCGGAAATGATGGTGACTGCCCACCGGGGTGCAGGGGGCTTGGAGCCCCAGCGGCAGACGAGTTGTCTAACTGACTGTCTGTGTCTGTTGGATTCATTTTTAATTCCATCTCAAGACATAGCTCGAATCCCCTGTCTGATCACTACCTTGGCCCAGGTCAGTACCCCCTTGCCCCTCAACTGACGCAACAGCCGCCTACTCCGGCTCCCGTTTAGTACATACCAAGTAAAACAGCAAATGTTGCCTTCTTACTATATAAAGTTGTTCACATCATACCCCTGCTTAAAACTGAAGTAGCCTCCTGTTGTGTTTAGAATCCGAACTCATTCGTCTGTAAGTCCTTCATTCACACACTGTGTCCTGTTCCGCTTTCAAGCCACTGTGCCCTCGCCTACTCTACTCCAGCCCTGTGTGGAGCACCCAATTCCCTGGATGAATCAAGGTCTTTCCTCCTGAAGCCCTTTACTCATGTTACTTCTCTAACTCATCACCTGGCTGGGTCCTGCTGAATTTTTACATCTCAGCTTAAATGACAGCCTGACTAACCGCCTCTTCTCAAGAGGTTTCTCTTATTGCTTTCTTTACACTTATTACAATTTGCCCTGCCTTTATTTATTTACCTATTTTTTGCCCATCTTGGTCCCTTCTCCTCTTTAGAACAGAAATCCATTTTGCTCTCTTCCTCACCAGAGTACCCGCGGTACCCACCCGAGCGTTTGCGCCTACCGGTTGCTCAGTGGTTGAGTGAACAAGTACCGTGACTTCCTGTGTTCCACAGGATAGGGTATGAAGAAGGAGTGTCAGGAATATCTGCTTGTTTTCCAAACAAATTTATCCTTCTAGAATATGACATGGAAGGAAATTGCAGGAGTGTGCAACTAGAGACTCACTCACCCAAACTGAAATTCAAGGAACCAGAGATCCTTTCATTCTGTTTTCCAGGTCTTTCTCTTGCCCAGGTGAGAGCCAGTCTGGGTCCATGTGCTAGAACACTGGTACCTCACAGTTTACTGGTGCTTTCAGCTGCCTTCATGGCTAACATATATAACTGATGATCTGACTATGGGGAGGAAAGGAATTCTGGAGCTGGGTTGTATGAAACTGAAGTTTGCATCAACAGGACCATAGATTTTCTCACAGCCAGCTCCGTAGTGCATGCTGACACTTAAGACAAGATGCACAGCCCAGGTCAGGGTGACAGGGAGGCTTTACGCCAGATGTCCTTAGGAACATGCCACATTGCTCTCTTCTCTCTTGGGCCTCCTGGGTACCAGGAAGGAAGAGAGTGAGTCATTCGGACCTGTCAGAGTAGGTGAGTGAATGTCTACGTGAAGATAAACCAAAAACATTAAAACTTTTTTGTTTTTTTTTTTTTTAAAGATTTTATTTATTTGTGTGAGAGAGAGACAGCATGAGCAGGGTGAGGGGGGCAGTGTAGGGAGAGGGAGAAGCAGGCTCCCTGCTGAGCAGGAGTCCGACATGGAGCTCAATTCCAGGACCCCGGGATCATGACCTGAGCCAAAGCCAGATGCTTAACCGACTGAGCCACCCAGGGGCTCTAAAACTTTTTGATTTCAAAGGAACAAAATCTTAAAAGGGTACATGAAAGAACTAGAAGCATGGAAGCCACTCACAAGATCCTAGGTACAAGGCCTGGTTTAAATTTGAATTTTGATTTGACCATGACAAATAAAAGGTAGTTCTACTTTATACAGTAAATAGTAAGCTTGTGGGAAATCTAATCCCAAGAGGTAGTAGGCTGAATGGAAATATAAGTGTGAATTAAATTAGATGAGACATGAATATATCCATATAATCATGTATGTATATTAGGTGAAATATATAAATACATAAATACATAAATAATCATAATGGGTTACTTAGGGAGTGTTTGGGGATATCATTTCCAATCTTTACAGTTTGTAACAAGGACCACCACGTTTTTCCAAGAACATCCCTTGGTGCCATTTCACCTCTTATCCTTTCAATAAATGTTTATTCAGCACCTTCTATACATATGGCACCAGGCCATGACCAGGGTCAGATGTTGCCAGTTTTCCCTGGGGTTGCCAAACCTGTCTGGTTGAGAATGTCCTTTATAATATACCTGGTAGGACTGAGGAAGGTGGTCCAGGTTGTCGAAAATAGGTTAGGGACCCCATACCGTATATTTTGGAAGCTTTCTAGTGCCTCCTAGGTACTCTGATAGAACTTCTAGAATTGGCACCTGCTGTTTTAAGTAGGACACATGTTTGGTCCTTTCAATTATGAATAAGAACCCAGTTTCTCCCTGGTTGCTGTGAAACCTGCTTCCAGCTCAGATTGCTGACTTGGTTTGTCTTCTGGCCTCTAGTCTGGACGTCGGGGGACTGGGATGGAACCATGCCTGCCCCGGCCACTCCTCTGGCAACTTCCCCTTGTGGACCGTACTGTGCCAAATATTTATTCTGGGTACAAAATGAGTCTCCGTTATCTTCTCGACAGAATAATGAAAAGTTGACACGGGGCAAGAATTTGGGAGGCATCTTGGAAAAGGGAGAAAAAGGTTGAAATCATCTGCCCCGCTGCCCTGTTTCCCTCTGTTTTAGGTTATCTTAGCAGGAGGTGAAACAAAGAGAAGGCGGTGACAGTGCCACTGTGCGGAATGCTCAGTATGCCTCTTAGATACGGCTCTGGTCACCAACCCACGGGAAGGATGCTGTCATTGTCTGGGAGTGGGTGAGGCCTCAGGAAAAAATCTGTGGTATGAGGAAATGTTAAACAAACTGGTCTTGCTTTTATTAGGAAAGAGGGGGCATAGCAAGATGACATAAAAATGATTCCAAACTACCACTCAGAGTTAAAGGTGTTGTCTTTGAAATGATCCAGAAAGACTCCATGTTGGGGCCTAGCAGGTCACACGCTGTAGCCAGCAGCTCTGTGGCTGGGCGGGGTACGAGGTCACCTTTGACTCCGTGCCCTTCTGTGGCATTCATTTTCATCTTTAAAGCTTGTCAGCTAGGGCAAAGCTGAGCAAGATCTCCTCTGCACAACTGGTCCCAGAAGACCTTAGAAAATGTCCTTTCTTCATAAAGTTCTGCTTCAGTTTGCCTCAAGTTTTTTCCTTTGCTTTTGGTATCTCACACCTGCCCCCAAAGACCCCACTGTGGGAAGAAAACAAGCAAATTAAAAAAAAAAGAAAAACTGGGTGAATTGCCATGTGCTCCTAATCAGAGGACTTCAGAGCATGTTTTCAGGGTATACAGATCACCTGATTCAGGCAGCAGAATCACCTGGAGTGTTTCATGAAATGCAGGTCCAAGGGTCCTATCTCAGATCTTGAAAATCGACATTTCTGGCATAGGGCCCAAATACCTGCCTTTTCCATAACGTATGAGGGCCTGCATGAGGCTAGGTATTTTACTGTCTTTTATTCATGAATGTATCCCAAACATCTAAATCACTTCCTAAAAACACCTGAGACAGGATGGAGCTCTGTAAATATTGAATGAATGAATGAACGCACCAAAGCCTAATAGGATCTGTTAGGGTTGCTTTTCAATTAAACAGTAGCAGAAACCATTGTCAGGAGAGAGGAGTCTTTATTGGGAGGAAGACAGACTTGAAAAGAGGAAGGAGAGAAGTCGGTTTGAAGAATGGGGCAATTTCTGAGAGGTGGGGCAATGAAACAGAGAATTCATGCCACAGAGCATGGGGCGGCACTTGACAGATGAGGAAAGAAGGTTGAAAAAAAGGGAAATGCAATGAGGCAGTGGTTAGAGCAATGGTTCTTAAACTTTAGTGAGCCCCCCAAATCCCCTGGGAGGCTTGCTAGCCCACTGAGCGCTGTACCCCTCCATCCTGAGTCTGTGATTCAGCACATCTGGGTGGGGCCTGAGGATTTGCATTTGTGACAAGCTTCCCAGGGGACACTGATGCTGCAGGAAATCTGCCTTGTGAACCACTTAGATTGTTACTTTCAGAAGTCCGATGGGCTGGGGTATTAATCCTGGCTCTGCAGAGTCTTGTGAGCTGTGGGACCATGACGGTTTATCTAGCCTCTGGATCTCAGTTTCCCTCACATGTAAAATAGGGATAATAACGACGATTAGGTGTTGCAACGCCTACTGAGTTGATTCATATAAAATATTCAGCAAAGTGCTAACACATCCAAGCACTTACTGTCCTAAAAATTATGACTTAGGGGGAGCCTAGGTGGCGCAGTCAGTAAGCTCCCAACTCTTGGTTTTGGCTCAGGTTGTGATCTCAGGATCGTGAGATCGAGCCCCGCGTCAGGCTCCCCACTCAGTGTGGAATCTGCTTGAGATTCTCTCTCCTCCTCTGTCTGCCTCTCCTGCTAGTGCTCGCTCGCTCTCTCTTTCTCTAAAACAAATAAATCTTTAAAAAAAAATTACTTTGTCCATTGTGACCTCTGTAACTCTTAGGGAGAAATGAAGCATAGAGTTGCTCTTCCAATGAAAGAAGAGATAGGGCTTTGTAGAACCAGCATAATATTTAATGAGGATGGACTAGTTCAGATTCCAGTGCTATTTATTTCTGTGCCACAGCATAGTGGCCAACTAGGTAAAATTAACTCCTGATAGGGAGGTGCCCAAAGGCTAATTTTTGCAGTTTGGCCTAACTGGAGACGGATGGTGGTGATAGTTATACAGAAATGTGAACATACCTAATGTCACAGAACTGAACACTTAAAAATGGTTAAAATGGTAAATTTATGTTATGTGTATTTTACTACAATAAAAACAAATGCGTATGGCCCAAGTATTACTTTCGGCTCTCTCCCTGATGATCTTCTGTAGGGAAATTCATTTTAGCTGTAATTTAGGAACTGTTGTTCAAATGAGCCTACTTAGCTTGAAGGGTGACTACATTTTGAAACCCATGTTGTCTATCTTCTGGGGCGAGCTCTCAGGGCCTGCCATTGTCAGTGCATTCTCTAATAAATCAGTTTTAAAGATGAATCCAGTGATGTTTTAAGGTCCTAATGTTGAATTGCAATCACTTCTCATGCACAAAAACCCACATTTCTGGATTCTCATTGGGTAATTGAAAAAGAAAATACCCTAGAGGACTTGGCCTAAAACAGCCTATCTTTTGCTTTGAACTTTTCATTTGTGAGATGATGAACTTGGTTGAAAATATAGGCCATTCCCTCATTCTAGTTACACAGGCCTTTATCTGGTGTCTGAGCCTTCTTTTGATGGCTATAATACTATACTGGCAAGGAAGGATACCTTTGTTCTTAAAATCAAATACTATACCAATGGGGGGAAAAAAGGCCTCCTAATAAAAAGCATAAGAAGGATCTGGGGAAAATCATTTAGAAAAGCAAATGTAGACAACTTTCAATTGCCCAGGTCAAGTGAAACTCCACATCATAGATGTGGTCCCCCTATTATAAGCAAGTTGGATTCCAAAAGCTTGTCAGTGGGCTGTGTATAAGGTGGCATGCATTTTCCTATAGCACCATCTCTATATGTAAGACTGTATTTTGCGCTCCAGCATGGTACCTGGAAAATCAAGAAGAGATGTCTTTGCTGGATTCAGCCATGGGAGTCCTGTCCAACTTCCACAGTCTAGCTGTATATTGCTGTTGCCATCCCCATGGGAGGAATGTTGCAAGTTGTTCTTTCCTACCTCAGGGATGACCAACGTTCAAGGTTGGAAATAGTCCAGAAATCACAATGTGATTTTATAAGACACTTTGCAGAGCTATCTTAGATAATAAAGATTTCTGATGGCTTTCTAAAGAAGAATTAAAGTGTGTTGTGACTGTCTAGCTTCTTCTATTTCTTCTCACTCTTCAGCTTCTTCTTTTGTTTCCTTTATCATTCTCTTGCATGCCAGAGGGGGTTTATATGATTTCTCAAACTCCTAGCCAACAGAAATAAACATATTGAAACATAGTAGGTAACTATTGAGACCTGGATGTGAGTTTCTAACCTTCCTTTTGCTGTGAACTCTTGAACAAATTACCTGACATCTCTGAGCTACAGTGTCCTTATATAAAAAATGGAATAATAACTCATAAAGGGTTACTGTGATAATTAAATGAGATAATACATATGAAGTGCTTAGCCTAGTGCCTAGACATAGTTGGAATTCCATAAGTGTTAGCCACTATTATTGTTACATGCTTCCTATGCTCTTTATTGTTATTTTTCTGGCTATAGTTAATGCACTCATCTGCATTTGCATAAATGATATTGAAAAATGTGTGTCCCAAGCATTCCATGCATTTGCACAGCAAGTTATAGTTTATAAAGTAATTTCTTGTTTGATCCTTACAACAACCCTGTGGAATCCAAAGAGCTGGAGATATTTCTTCTTTTCACACGTGTGGGAAAGGGGTAGTGGCTTGGTCTGGATTGGCTTTGGCAGACCAAAGAGTCAAACCAGAGTCAAGACTCTTTAGGTCAGTGCTTTCTGTTATGTAGGAGAAAGGATCTTAGAATTACTGATTCCATACTATTGCCAACCTAACGACTAGGGAGAAAAGACTGACGTGTCTCTTGCTTTAATCATTTGCTTTTTAGAAAACATATCCAAGAAGCCATGCTTTATGAAGAGAGAATGTTTATTTTCTTCCATGTACGAAAATTTTTCGGCTCATGTGCAGCAATGTGGTAACTTGAAAGCTCTTTCCAGGGATTTCATGCTTCTGACAGTTTCAGGTCAGGTTAACATGGGGGTGGAATTTGACAAACTCTAGTCATTCCCAAGGGAATAATGGGGTTGACGAGATGGTGGACATCCTGAGGAATTCTTAAGCAAAATGAACTTAACAGGTTGTTTCAATATTTTTATCGCTTTTAAGTGACTCTGACTTTCCACATCCCGATTTCTAGATGAGTTTTAAAAGAAAAACAAAAAAACTTTCAAACTTCTGGCACAACAATAGTAGTTTTGGCGATTTTCTCTGGATTTGCAGATCTCCTTTGCATATCGATTCTTACATATCTATAGTAGAATTTCCTTTTTGACATAATCACAGCATAAGCTGAACCCTTGTTATGACTTCTTGGCTCCACATGTGACACTAGTTTTTAAAAGAGCAAGAAGCGGGGCACCTGGGTGGCTCAGTCGTTAAGCATCTGCCTTCGGCTCGGGTCACAATCCCAGGGTCCTGGGATCGAGCCCCGCATCGGGCTCCCTGCTCAGCGGGGGGCCTGCTTCTCCCTCTCCCTCTCCCCCTGCCTGTGTTCCCTCTCTCGCTGTGTCTCTCTCTGTCAAATAAATAAATAAAATCTTTAAAAAAAAATAAAAGCAAGAAGCAAGTGTTCTCCCTATTTGTGATAATAGGCCCCAATTTTGGGGCCTTAAGGGTCTTGACAATCATCCAATTGGGAGGTAAAGTATCATCATACTTAAGGCCTTGGGCACTGGAATCCAAGCTCTCCCATTTATTAACTACAAATTGAGGGAAATGGTTTCCTTCTAAGGCTTTAATTCCCCCCTCGATGAGATGGTGACCTGATAGAACCTGCCTAACAGGGCTGGTGTGAGGATTAAGTGAGAAGGCGTAGTGATGGTGCTCAGTGGTGGTTAGATGCCATCATCCAGACACCTATCCTCCACATCATCTCAGTAATCTAGATACTGGGTCAGATGCAGCTATTTGTACAGATTCCATGTTTGTAGGTGAGAACAAACCACTCATAATTATGAGCAGAATAATGTCCAATAAACTTGAATCATGCAGTTACAGAGTCTTTCTACAAAACCACATCTATAGGGTTAAACCAAAGGGCAGTTTGAAACTTTGGCCTCTGAGTGTGAATGCATTGTCAAGCATTTCACAGTAAAATACAATAGCATTCCAGATCTCAGTATGATGTCAGACACAATGGATTACTCATTTCAGTGGGAGTTCATTCTCTCTGAAAACCCAAAAACATTCATCTAGAAATTTCAAGACATACTGATGAAGACATTTCCAGCTAACTCCACCAGGGACCCTTAGTTCTATTTCTTTCTCCCTTAGCTGTATATTTTACTGAACTTAAACAACAAATTATTTTTGTTCTATTTTATCTCTTTATCTCTTTATGTTGCAGCGTTTTTACATTTGGACAGGAGTACGCAGGATGGAAAAGAGCACATGTGTTCACTGTTTGTAAATGAAAGATTCATTCATTCAACAAATATTTGCTCAATAGTTATTGTTCCAAGACACTGGGTTCAGTACATGATCCCTGAATTCAAGGACTTGAGATTCTAAAAGGAAGACAGAGTAAAAACAAGCAAACATATCAAAAGATACTATAGTAGCAAGTAATTGTTGACCACAGAGCCCAATTTACTTTAGACTTAAGCTGAGACATAAAGCGGAGGAATCAGCCATGGAAATCATTTTGGAAAGTACATTCTGGAGTGATAGAGCACCTCTGATCCATACCTCAATACTTTATGTCTATGGTTAGGTTTCTTGCTGATAAAAATTATAACATAAATAGATTGTGGAGTTTGGAAATGATTGGATAATAGGGAATAAAACATAATTGAGTATGTACTAAGTAAAAAGCTGATACCGGAGTTTATAGCAATACCATAATTATTTAAATTGTCACTAGAATAGATTTTGTGGGCTAGCATTTAAACACACAGAGAGTCTTGAATGACACAGCAGTCACCCATATGTATGTAAAAAAGACTTCTGCTACATCTCAGAATTCTGCTGTTTAGGAAATCACTTCATTTTGTTTCCCTCCTGGTTTAGGATATCACTGAAATACCTTGGTGTAATTACTTCCATACTTTGTCATTAGTATTTTGTATTTTTTTATTTCATGCACTAACCCTCCAAATTGTGGCTGCGCTGAAATGAAGCTTCCTCTGAAATTTTGATTCTTATTCTGAGGTACCGGGAGGGGGGGGCCCAATGTAATCTATAGCACTGTATAAGGTTTGAGTCTAGAATTATAAAGTCCTCCGTGAGCATGTGCAGGCTACTCTGTAATTCAGAGCGGAACAATCAGCATTCAGAACCACGCGAAGCTAGGACTCTCTTCCTTGCTCCCTCCCACCCCCCCCATAAAGTGATCCCCACCCATGAGTCCTAGACCATTCAACCCTTGCGTTTGGTATTCGTTCTGCTCCTGAACTCTCATGGGCCATCCGTGGATTGAAAATCAAATTAATACACAAGGAGAGATTATCATTGCGGAGGATTTGTGGGAGCCCAGACACTTTTTATGAGAAGAGACTGTCACCCCCAAGGATGTTATTTGAATCTGAAAAGAGGTGGTTATAAAGGAAGTGGCTCTGCTTTAATCTGCTGTGGGGAGTGCAACCCGGCTCTACTGCTAGGCGGCCTTCCCGTAGGAGCAGAATGAGCACTCGCTGGAGAAAGCAGCTGAGGTTGGGAAAACAGTTGCAGTTTTGCAGTTTCAGGAATGTGTGGGAGCTGCAGCTTTAAGATGGCATCCCCCCCCCCCGCCCCGCCCCGCTGCTGTGGAGAGAGCCCAGGCTAACGTGAATGGGGGTTTTGTATGAAGGTTGCGGGTGAGGCAGAGCCACTTGGTAATCAGGGCAACAAGGCACATTAATCCTTAAGGAATATACTTTACATACAGCCTCTCTCTTTTCTCTTAAAGTGAAAGCATAAGTAAAACTTCCCTGTGCTCCCATAGTTATCCTGCCTTTGATCTCATTTGAAGTTCAGTGCTGAAGGCAACTTGATCTCGGACGCTATCTCCTTTCATAGATGATAATTAGCCCAGTTCTAGAAGGCCGGCTGCAATGATATCCTTCGCTGTTCGAAAGGAGACGGGGAGTAGGGATTGGAGCAATTGTTTGCTGTGTTGATGACTGTGTTGTTGCCATGGGAAAGCTCAAGACTTCAGGAGAGTTTGTGTTTTGTTGGGCGAGGTGCCAAGCTGTGGTGACTTATTACAGCGGCGCGAGTGAGCCATACAGAGCAGTATCCTGGGTAGCAATTCAAAGGGCAGGAGCGCTTTAATCAGGGAAAGATAGAGCGCTGGGTATCCACATTATGCTTTATTTCAACTTGGAACCGATAAACAAACCCAACATTTTAAAGGAGTCTCTGGGTTTGGTCTTTTCACTTTGGAGGAAAAACAAGTCAATTCTTCCCACCCACCCCAGCTAAAAGGCAAAACAGAAAATGCTTCTGCTTTACATATAAAGACCCCTTGTAAAGAATGGAGTGTTCTCAAATAACAGCTCTGCTCACAAAGGCGAGTTAATCTTGACTCAGTCTCAAGAATGGCAAAACTGTACAGGCTAACTTGATTTGGTGTGAAAAGCAAAACAAAACAAAACAGGGGAGGAGATTGGGAAGGTTGCTTCTAAATTCAGATTCCAGACACTGCTTTGCCTCACTTCTCTGAGAGATTCGGCCATTTGTGCCCCCAGTCCCATGCCTAACAAGCCCTTGGCCCAGCCTCGATGTTTAGTCGTTGTCTAGCCACACTGAAGACAAGGAGTTTTCCTTGGGGTTGAAGGAAAAGTTGCTATATAGATCCATAGAAAGGAAAACTCTGGAGCTTTGTGAATGATTTTGGCCTTTCAGGTCACAAAAGACTGGCCACAGCCGCTCTTCCTGCCAGTAGTCAACATAGCCCTGATTCTTTAGGAAGATGCCAAATCTCCCTTTCTTTTTCTGCTGTGTAGACATTGCCTAGAAGTTCCCTTGGTGCCAAGTCTTTTGAAGCCTCTTGATCCATTCCAGAGAACTCTTGGAAGAAGAGAGAACAACTTCACAATTTCCATTTTTAGCCTAAAACAGATGTCAACATGTTAACTCTTCTTCATTTGGTATTGTGGGCCTGGGCCTGTGTAGGGATCACAGAGGCACAGTGAAGCTCCCTGTGTTTTCCGGATAGATTTTCAGTGGCAGACTTGTGAGAAATATATGTGTTGCAGATCAATGAGGCAGCTATGTCTTAGAGCATAAAGGGAAGACAGGTATTTTTCTTATTTTAAAATATTGGAGTAAAAGTTGCGTGTGATACATTTTAAATATTCATTGTCTGTGTTTTTTTTTAAGATTAAAGCCTTTATTAGGTGGACGAATAAAGAAAACATAAGCTTTTAGTAGAAGATGATTTGTCTTCTCAGCACACTTTTTTTTTAATGTCCATTTTCCAGGATTGTTTTCTCTTATCTTTTGGAAACACTTTTCAGAGTGCTTATACTTGTGTTTGTTACTTGGTAGTTTTTTTTTTTTTTAAAGAATTTGGGTTTTATTTTTTTTTAAAGATTTTATTTATTTGAGAGAGAGAGAATGAGAGACAGAGAGCACAAGAGGGAAGAGGGTCAGAGGGAGAAGCAGACTCCCCGCTGAGCAGGGAGCCCGATATGGGACTTGATCCCGGGACTCCAGGATCATGACCTGAGCCGAAGGCAGTTGCCCAACCAACTGAGCTACCCAGGCTCCCTGTTACTTTGTAGTTTTATTTGGTTGCCAGATTGGCTATTTTTTTTCACCCAGTTTGACCTTAAAGAGACATACTTTACATAGAGGCAGATGTTTTCATCTGCCTTAATTTTCAGTTACTATATTTCCAAGTTTTGGTAACATTCAGAATAGTTTTTCATATAAGCTGTGGACATTTTTCTAATATAGAAACAAATTTTCTTTGTGTACCAGAAGACTCAAATAGTAACTTACAGGTATCTAGGCCTTTGGGAATTAGGGAATTGATGCAACTTTCACCGCAGAGGTTTTCCATATAGTACAGTTTCATACATATGTTAATAAGGATACATCCTGTATCATCATCATCATCATCATCATGGACTTTTTTTTAAAAGATTTTATTTATTTATTTGAGAGAGAGAGAGAGAATGAGAGATAGAGAGCACGAGAAGGAAGAGGGTCAGAGGGAGAAGCAGACTCCCCGCCGAGCAGGGAGCCCGATGCGGGACTCGATCCTGGGACTCCAGGATCATGACCTGAGCCGAAGGCAGTCGCTCAACCAACTGAGCCACCCAGGCGCCCATCATTATAGACTTTTAAATAGACATTTGTTTTTTGTCTTTTAAACTGCTTTATTAATTTCACAATATATAATGAACATCTTGCCATGAAATAGGGTGAAACTCCCTTGCTGACAGAATCTTATATTTTGGGTCAAAATACAACATTCAATTGGAAGCTGGTCATAGGAGACCCACAAGAGACATGTAACACCAAAAGGTTTACAACAAATGTACGTTGAGAACATTAAGTTTAGGAAGCAGGTGTGTCCTCCTATTAACTTCGGGGAAAGCATCAAGATTCAAGGCATAAGGCAAAACTCATCATGATGGTCATGGTGAGGAGGGTCAGTGCTAACTGCCTGCAGACTATGACTGAATTGCTTTTCCCTCAGCTTTTCCACCAGCTGTCTCATCTCGTCCCCAATCCTTTCCATATTCTCCTCTCTCATCCTTGCCTGTGGTTCTCCAAGCCTCTGAATCAGGTCCCACCTATACTGCAGGATGGGCTGCCTAACACAGAACCGCCTACGATTTACTCTCGGCACACAATATTCACCAGCTTCCAAAGGGAGGGCCAAGGGCTCTCCTTTATTAGCAACTTGCTCCTTTTCATCCTTTTTTTCATTTTCCTGTTTGGCATTCTCCACGTTGAGATTTTTTACTGCTTGTTCCTCTTTGGACGCCATTGCTCCTGGACCTATCCTCGCAGTCTCCTCCTGCCAATTCTCCCCGAAGAGTGTGCCCCCCACGGCACTTAGACCTGTACACCAGCTTCCCCTCCGCCTTGGACTCTTTGGGGCCGCCTCTAGCCCGCACACCCTCAGGGCCACCAGGAGCAGGCACCGAGAAGCAAGTGAGTGCAGGCCGGCTCTTAGACTTTGTTTATTTATTTTTTAAGGTTTTATTTATTTATTTGAGAGAGAGAATGAGAGAGAGAGAGTGAGCGCATGAGAGGGGGGACGGTCAGAGGGAGAAACAGAGTCCCCGCTGAGCAGGGAGCCCGATGCGGGACTCGATCCTGGGACTCCAGGATCATGACCTGAGCCGAAGGCAGTCGCTTAACCAACTGAGCCAACCAGGCACCCTAGACTTTATTTTTTAAAGCACTTTTAGGTTCACTGCAAAATTGAGGGGAAGGTAAAGGGATTTCCCAAATGCTGTCCGACACATCAACATCCCTACCAGAATGGTAAATTTGTTACAATTAATGAATCTACATTGACACCTCATTAATCACCCAAGGTCCATAGTTTACATTATTTGGGTGCACTCTTGGTGTCGTACATTTTATGGCTTTTGACAAACATATAATGACATATGTCCCTCATTATAGTGTCGTGCAGAATGGTTTCACTGTCCTAGAAATCCTCGGTGCTCCACCTGTTCATCCTTCTCTCTTTCCTAACTCCTGGCAACCACTGACTTCTTTACAGTCTTCATAGTTTGACCTTTCCCTTATTATTTTAGAATGCAATATCTTTAATTTTAAAATATTTCACTAAAATTTGAAAGCTGCTTAAAAACGGATGAGTGGTTAAAAAAAAAAAAAACACCTCAGAACCCTGTTTTTGCATTAAGGATTTGTTGCAAATAGACTAATTCCTTCACCGAAAGTGAGAATTCCTCGACCTAATAATATATCTGAATGCTATCCTCAGTCAAAGGAATTACAACTTTCTGGGACTTTGGAAATTTCAAAAGTGATTGAGTCAGTAGCTCCTTGAATAGAAGGATAAAGAGCAGAACACATAAGAGCAAAACATGGCACAGATGCATTTAGCCTTTTCTTTTTGAATGACTCCTTTGTCCAGGGATGACTGTAGCGTGGTTTCATTGTGATCGGAGCTGTGTTTTTGGAGAACTATAGCAGTTAGCTATTCGGGTTTCCATAGCTCCTCTGTCTTTTCCAAGAAGAGTTTTTATGAATACTTTAGTTACTCACAGATCTATAAAAGGTTATTAGGGAAATTAGGGCCAATAGGAAGCATTAAAAACTTTTGAAGTGGATGCCATAAAATGTAAAAGATGATCTGGATTTAAAGCAAGTCTTGGTGCCACGTCTCAGTACTAGATGGATGGGGGAGGAGACATTTCTCTCTTTTCTAAATTCACCTCAGCCCATACCCCACTCTGTGTTTGGACTACTGCAGGACTTCCAAACTGGCCTCTTACCGCCTCACAAATCCTCTACCCTCTCACCAGTTAAATATCTAAAAAGAACTCCTGTTTTATTAAGTCCCTACTTAAAAGGCACCTTTAGCCTAGAAAAAATTCTAAGCTTCCTAACTGATCCTGAATTTTGTGGACCCCAGAGTTAGGAGGATTCTAGGCTTGTTACTGGAAATATAACTGTGGTAGAAGCCAGCCAGACTTTTCATTCTGAGGGGTGAGAGAGTGAACCCTTTCTCTGTGGCCCAACAGAGCCAGAATCCCCTCCTCAGAATGGGACTCTGTGATCAAGGAAGGCTCGGAACTGACTTGCAAGAATGAGGGTGGAAGAAGCTTTCACAGATTCAAAGGACTGGACCGGGTGGGTCCGATCAAAGGCCCCAGACTGGGGAAAGAGGGGCACACACTGATGGGGACCAAGGACCATTTGGGTCCTGGCGCCCACTTCCTTGCACATAGTCATTGCACAGGAAGAATTTGACGTGGGATTGGCTGAACACAGTGGCAATTCTTATGCTTTTTTTTTTTTTTTTTTTTTACTTAGATACCTAGGTCAGAGTTTAAGTAGGACAGGAAAGGTGTCAGCTCTAGATCAGAGCCTATGGCAAACCCAGGAGTCATAGAAAAAACCCTGCCCTTCTGCGGGTGCCCACAAGGGCAGCTTGGGCAGTATGTTTCTTGTATTAGTATATACTTGTATCAGCACTCATGGAAAACTGGTTCCTACTGGCTCCTTGCTCTGTGATCCATTCCTTAGGAAGAAATTGCTATTTTACTATAGAAATCACTATAATTCAAGCAAGATTAGCAAAGGAAACAGCATCAGTTGGACTTACATTTTGACACTGCAGTAATTTCTATATTGGGAAGTTATGTGATACTTATGTAAACGTTAAAGAATATACCACTCTTTGTGGAAATAATTCAGGATGCCTGAGTAGAAATTATTATCTTTCCTAGAGAAAGTGTGAATCATATGCTCCATCATTTCAAGGAAAGTATAGAAAACATTGGCTGAAAAATGTCAAAACTACATTGATGGTCGACATTGACCAGAAATGTGATAAAAATGGGTTCTTGAATTCATTATAAATTGGCAGAGCCCTTTTAGAAAGCATTTTGGCAATATCTTTCAAGAGCCATAATAATATCTGTGCCCTTTGACTCAGTAATTTCACTTCTGGGAATCTCTCAGAGGAAAGAATCCAAAATATGGAAAAAGCGATATGCATGAAAATAATCATCGTAGGATTGTTCATAATAATAATAAAAACCATCAGAAACACCCATGTGTACAACAGGAACCAAAGTAAGTGACTCTTACCTATGTAAAAATATGAATATAAAAAAACCTGGCGAGTAATACATGTAAATCATAATGGAAGTATTAAGATGGTGTGTATTCATATATATTTTTGGGTTGTAAGCAACAGACACAGACTCTGGCTAGTTTAACCAACAAAATAATTTATTAGAAGAACGTGGGACTGTTTGTAGAATGCACAGAAAGTCTGAAAAACCAAACCTTGGAAGGGAAGGGGAATCAGGGCAGCTCTGAGGCTCCAGGTAGCAGGAACTGGAAAATCTTGTCTGTAGGGTACCTCCTCAGAGGACAGTCAGCTCCATCTGGCTTCTGTGTCGTTGTCCCCAGCCTCCAGGGAATGAGAATTTCTTTGGTCAGTCTTGGATCACATACCCACTCGGTGACAGGAGGAGAGGGCACCATGATCAACTGTCTCACCCAGAGCAGACACAGAAGGAGGGGTGGTCTCCCTGGGCAAAATGGGGGGGGGTGGACATATACAAATAAGAGAGAAGAGATGTCTAGGAGGCCAGTAGAGCAGATAAATAATACATAGTGGGGTTTTCTTCTCTTCTCTATATAACATGAATTCTCTTACATTTTTAAGTCAATGAATTTTAATCAACATAATGTATGTCTGAGAAAGTCAATATGGATAGAGATAGAAACATTTCCCATTATATTATTGCAAATACTGACCGTATGAAGCAACACAGATAGCTGGAAACAAACCCGTGTCTTTAACAGTGAGCTAAATAGCAATTTCTTAATATCTTAATAAATGGAAATACCTGATGGGGCTTTGATGAGGAATAAATGAAGTAGCATATGAGAAAGGACTCTGCAGAATGGCTAGCACATGCAATAAAAGTGCATATTAAACTCAAATAAAGGCTAAAAGGCGTAAAGAATGAGGTCGCAATAGCTCTTCAATGTTTATGTTGTAGCCAAAAAGCAACGGTTAAGTTATATATAGTGGCAGGTGATAATGATTGTAGAATGTGTGAATTATGGTTCAATTTAGATTTTCTTTTCCAGTGCTATTAATTTGTGTAAGTAAAAGTGTCAACACCTGAATGTATTATCCAAGTATGAGTCCAAGAAGCACAGTTCACGAAGGAGCTGATTAATTTGCCTAGGTTTGGATTTATTAGGATGCCATTGATCATGACATACATACTTTAATTTAGAACAGTTAAAGGATGTACCATATAAGATAGGAATCTGTTAGCATATATAAACTGCAGTGAAACGCTGCAAGAAATGTAGTATTTGTTTCTGTCAATTAGTCATGGGCCATCCCCATGGGAGCAAAGTAATCATTCTGCATTTACCACATATCCATGGACTATAATCAATTGGCTTGATCAGGGTCTGGGTGTGAGCTAGTTCTCCATGGCAGTTGGAACAACTGATCTAGTCTAAATGGGGATACTGACAGACAGAGCGAGGCCTAGAGTAAGGCAAGAGAGCCATGTAGGGTGCACTCATTCTCAAGTCAGGCACTCATTGAGTGTGAGTGGCTTACATCCTGTGCCTCACGCTAGTCCTGGGCCTGGTGGCAGAAAAGTTGGCATGTGCCTCAATTCAGAATTTATAATTTCTGGGAACAGGACTCTATGTTAGACTGATAGCTGTATGTGTGTGTGTGTACAATTTTTGCTTGTCAGATGTATAATACACGGATCCTCACGATACCTGGGATCCTCAGTCAAATGGTATTAAAATCTTTTGTACCAAAGGATTGGTTCAGAACCATGCAGCTAGTTACAATAAAACATACTTAACTATTAAAATGTCCGTATTACCCACAACAATCTACAGATTCAGTGCAATCCCTATCAAAATTCCAATGGCATTTTTCACAGAAATAGAACAAACAATCCTAAAATTTGTATGGAACCACAAAAGATCCTGAATAGCCAAAGCAATCTTGAGAAAGAAGAACAAGGTAGACATAACACTCCCTGATTTCCAACTATACTACAAAGCTGTAGTAGTCAAAACAGTGGGGGTATTGGCATGAACACAAACATACAGCCGAGTGGAGCAGAATAGAGAACCCAGAAATAAACCCATTCATATATGGTCAATTAATTTATGACAAAGGAAGCAAGAATATACAATGGAGAAAGGACCGTGCCTTTAAAAAATGGTGTTGGGTAAACTGGACAGCGATATGCAGAAGAATGAAATTAGACTAGTACCTTATACCATGCACAAAAATTAACTCAAAATAGATTAAAGACTTGAATATAAGACCTGAGACTATTAAAACTTCTGAAAGAAAACATAGGTGATGAGCTCATTGGCGTCCATCTTGGCAATGATTTTTTTTGGATCTGACTCCAAAAGCAAGGGCAACAAAACAAAAATAAACAAATGGGACTACATCAAACTAAAAAGCTTCTGCACAGCAAAGGAAACCATCAACAAAATGAAAAGGCAACCTACTAAATGGAAAAAATATTTGTAAATCGTATCTCTGAGAAGGGGTTAATATCTAAAATATATTTAAAAAAAAACAACTCACAACTCAGTAACAAAAAAACAAATAGTTCAACTTTAAAAACGGGCAGACATTTCTCCAGAAAAGACATAAGATGGCCAATGGACACATGGAAAGATGTTCAACATTACTAATCACGAGGGAAATGCAAATCAAAAGCACAATGAGATACCACCTCACACTTGTCAGAATGAATCTTACCAAAAAGAAAAATAGCAAGTGTTGGCAAAGATGTGGTTTGCCATGGGAGCAAGGTAGTCATTCTGTGTTTACCACATATCCATGGACTATTGGTGGGGTTATAAATTGGTGTGGCCACTATGAGAAACAGTACGGAGATTCCTCAGAAAATTCAAAACAAAACTACCACATGATCCAGCAATTCTATTTCTAGGTATTTATCTGAAGAAAATGAAAACACTAATTCAAAAAGATATATGCACTGCTACATTTATTGCAGCATTATTTTCTATAGCTGAGATATGACAAAAACCTACCTGTGTGTCTGTCAATGGATGAATGGCTAAAGAAAATGTGGTATGCTTACACAATAGAATATTACTCATTCACGAAGAGTGAAGTCTTGCTATTTGTGACATTTTACCCCTTGAGGGTAAAATAAGTCAGAGAAAGACAAATACTGTATGATTTCATGTATATGTGGAATCTAAAAAAGAAAACATATGAACAAAATGAATAGATACAGAGAACAGACTGGATGTTGCCAGAGGTGAGGGGGATTGCAAGGTGGGTGAGGGGGGTCACGAGGTACAAACTTCCAGTTATAGAATAAGTCATAGGCATATAATATATAGCATGGTGACTATAGTTAAAGTATTATATTGCAAGTTTGAAAGTTGCTAAGAGTAAATCTTAAAAGTTCTCATTAGGAAAAAAAAAATTAACATTTATTATATGCTGACTGTGAGCCAGGAGTGAAACTAAGCATTTTATTTAATCCTCAAAATAAGTCTATGAGGTAACTATTTCTATTATAAAGACGGGGAAATGGAGGGATCGCAGTTTAATAATATGACCAAGATCCCAGGATCAGTAGCAGACCTAGGACCTAACTCTGGGGTCTGTCTCCAAAGTCCACGCTCTCAAACACAGGATTCTGCTGCCGTCATCCTGGCCTTTTACCCAGTTATTCTCACCGCCCCCCCTCCCCCCGCACTCCCTCTGACTCACCGCCAAAAGCTTTTGGGGTCATTAATTCTCTTATGATGTCATCCAATGCAGAGACCCTCCCTTTCTTCCAACACTTATCTTCCTTTTGCTGACTTCCCTTTTAGCTCTTCCCACTGTGCACACTGAAAATTCTTTTCCATTGTTAAAACAAAACAAAACAAAATCCTTCAGGCCTTCAGTGAAACCCGGTTCTCCCCTAAGAACATTTCCTTACTTGTATTCCTCTTAGGTAAACGTCGGAGAAGCCCTGGGAGCATACCTCGAAACCTTTAGGAAGCAGTGTCAGCATTATCTTGGTTCCAAACCACCTCTTTCAGCTTCTTCCCCCTCCTTTGAAATTTGCACCACTTAGCTTTTCTTGCCTTCGACGTGATCTCTCATGGCCGTCTGCCTGTATCCTGGTCACTTCCGCTCTAGACAGCTGCCTACTCTTCTCTTCTTCCCAACTCCTGCCATCGTCCCAGCAGATTTCAGCCGAAGGAAACACATCAGACGCTCCAGCTGTTAGCTTCCTGACCTCCAGTTTCATTAGCATTCCCTTTGGCTCCACTGGGGAAGGATTCCCATGGCCTCACCCTTGACCTTATCACCACCTCCAACTGTCCTACCAGTGAAATCTCAAACCCAGATATCACGCTCTCTTATCTACTTCCACCTTCCCCATTTCCTCACTCCCGCTAATCTGTCCTTCCTTATGAAGACCTCAACTCTCTTGACCTCTCTGCTGTTTCTTACTTTCTGCATGTCCTCTTACTACTGTTCTTTTTTTGATTTACCCAAACTGAATCTCCCGGTTGGCAGTTGGGATTACTCTTCTCTCATCAACACCTTCAGTTTCTTGATTTCTTTATCCCATCTTCCACTGTTTGGGTTCTGAGTCTCCAGAAGTGGCTCCTGAGGGATTGAGCGCAAGTCATTTACTCAAGAGGTGATTCTCGGAAGCACGTGTAAAGGCGTTGGCCAGTGAGACAGAGAAGGGAAGGAAGAAACCCCCCTGCAGAGTGTGCTAAGAAGCAGTTTGCTTCTGTGGGCAGTGAGGGCTCCATCTGACCATGAACGTGTCTCAGAATCGCCCTTCCACCAGAGGCAGGGCAGGTAAGGTGTTTATCCGCCAACATCCAGGGGCCAGGGACTGAGAGTTCTCCCAGAGGAACTCCTTCCCTAGAATTCCTTGTTTCCCTTTTGTCTGAGGGCCAAGCCTGCTTCCAAAGCTGGAGAAAGGCCCCAGGCAGAAACACTTAGCTGCTTGTGTTGAGAAGCTGTCAGCATACACAGGAAATGTGAGTACCAGGAATATATGGATGAGGCACTGGCAGCATCTACTATGTTTATCTATCATGCAAACCTCTCAGTACCAGATTGATCTGGAAAGCTGCTTTCTGATTACTGACCGTATTTTTGTGCTATGATTAATATATAGTTTCTGATCTTGGCAGGAGCCTTCATTGACATTCTATGATCTTTTAGCTTGTTGCCTTTCTTTCATTTCTCTATGAAAGAGAAAACTCTGTATTTACTTATTTATTTATTTATTTAAGATTTTATTTATTTATTTGACAGAGAGGACGAGAGAGCACAAGCAGGGGGAGCAGTAGAAGGAGAGGGAGAAGCAGGCACCCGGCTGAGTTGGGAGCCCGATGTAGGGCTCGATCCCAGGTCCCCAGGACCATAACCTGAGCCAAAGGCAGACGCTTAAGCATCTGAGCCACCCAGGTACCCCCAAATTCTATATTTAGAGTTAGGTAGGGTGAGTTCACATTCAGGCTTGGCCACTTGGTGAATTTGGGTAGATATCAAACTTCTCCAAACCACACTTCCCTCTTCTGTAAAATTGGGATATTAATGTCAACTTGATTTTTGTTATAAATCATTTGATAAAATAATAAATACACATAATAGGACATGCACATAGTATATATAACATAAACATATTTCATATCATATAGGTATGTCGATATATATATCCTGTCACAATGACTAACACATAACAGGAACTCATTAGCTCTTTATCGGCTTAGTCATCTTCTCTTCTTCAGTCCTGATATTCTTAGCAAATGGCCTTGACTCATACTGCTCACAGAGAAAACAGACCATCTACTCCTAACTCCACAACTTTTCAACACCCTCCCAACAGAGAATACCTGTCCTGTGTTTACACATTCCTTGAGTCTCCCAGGGAGGGATGCTCTTCCTGTTCAAGAGTAACCTTTCCCTTAGCTCTTTCCTATTCCTCCAGAACTTCATATTATCAGTTACCAGCATCCCCCTGCTGTACCCTCAGCCTGACGATCTTCACTATTTTTCTTCAGAGGGCTTTCTTTAAAGTGTTATAATCACTTGGCTTGTATGTACCTTTTCATTTTTACTTCAGCCCAGTCAGAATATGTAGCATACTGTGTATTCATTGAAGCAGAAGATGTCCTTCTATCACATAGCTGCCGAGAGGGCAGTCGCAGAAAGTCATGTTGTTTTCAACATGGTCAGACCTGAGAGACAGAAAACTACACTACTTCTATTCCCTGGGTATAGTAGGTTTCTGGGAAATTGGGAGAAGCTATGAGAAGATGAAGATGGGTTGTGGATGACAGGTAAAATGTGGGAGTTAGGGAAGGTGGTAAGACTATTTTTAAAGCTGATCTTTAAAAATTAAGGAACAGAAAATCCCTAGGTGCACTTAAAAAGAAATTTTAGCATGTGGGGTATTTCTGTATTTCCCTCCATTATACAAAACATCATTGGCATACCAAAAATATTTTTTATAAAGTGTTTAGACTTTAGGATGATGAAGACAAAAAACAGGTTGACAGACTGTACATAAAACTTTAGTAGGAGTTGCTTTCTATGGTAAATAAATACACTGAAAAAAATCTGTTCCTGTTATAGGTGCTGATTTACCATTAGTATTATTCTTTTTTTTTTCTGCAGATACTTATTGAGCATGTAATCTGTGTCCTTTCTCATTAAGGCTCTGCCATGCTCTGCATAGATTATGAAAAGGCAAGAACAGTAAGAAGTTAATATTAGACTACACCATGTATAGAATGAATAACTGGTCAGCTCAAACTTGTTCTTTTGATATCCCAGATGCTAGAGGCAAGGTCAGATCACTGTTTCTCCTTTAATGGGAATTAATGAAGCATTTTCTGATGCTGACCAGACTTGTAATTGCTGTCATTTCATTGGTGATAAGCTTTGCAATTTTAAGAAGTGGAACGTGTTCTTTACTGTTTTTAAAGAAAATGGTTAACAGAAAAGAGAAATATTTCAAGTGACATTCTTAGTGGAATACAGTCCAAAATCAGAAACTGCAGTGAAATCTTAAATTTTAATCAATGGTTGTATTTTGGTAGTAACGTTGTTATTATTTTGTAACTGTTTGCAGATATTATAAGATATAACAAATACCTATGTTAATATTCTTGGGAAGATGTTTTAAGATAAAGCAAATACCTATATTTTCAGCCCAGTATCAAATCAGAAAATCCTGTAGTATTAAATTTGAATTGGAATTCATGATTATTTTTTCCAAAAGCATAATTCTGTCCACCGAAGAGGGGAACAGTGAACACTCCTAATGCCTAAATTGTGGTCTCTTAATACCATTTTTACTAAAAGGAATAGGGGCTTTTTCACTAAAAGGTATCAGAGCGTTTTGGAAGAAGGGGCCATTCCAGAAATGTGGCCATAAATGTACAAGATGCACATGGGTCATCTTGTGTTACCAGTAAGCAAGGAAGACATTAAAGACTAATCTTACTAAATGGACATAGAAGCCAATGTGAGGGGACATGGCTAATGATGCAACAATGAGGTTATCAAGAATAATTACAGTAACAGTTATTTGAAACACACTGAATACATAAAAATCCAAATAAAACAAAACAAAAAAACTCATTGTTTTCCAAATTATTAATCCGGAAGTTGGCAGTTAAAGAGAAAGACCTAAGCATTTGTCCTGCCTTTCCTTTAGTAACTATATTTCTGAGTATCTGAACAATTTAGTTGCGAAGAAAGTTTTTCACAGTTTTTTAGCCAATAACTATAAATAGGGAGAAGAATTAGGAAACCACCATTTTGCCAACCCTTATGTAATTGATGCAAACAAAATCATCAGTGAATTAAACTGTTAGATGAAATATTGATAATTTTCCAATGGCTGGATTAGGCTGTCGCCACCTGAATTCACTGACCAATTATAGCTTCACAGTGAGGCATCCTAACATTGTGTGCCTCCTGACATGGTGTAAAAGAAACAGCACAACTCATAAAATATTCTTGCCAAAACAAAAAGTTGACCTAGAATCCAGTCAAGCATTTAAAATGAAATTCTGTTTCGTGGGCAATTGGAGATAGAGGAGTAAGTTAAATGATCCTTTAGCAAGTAAACAGATGAATCTGAATGTTGGACATTTTATAGGAAAACTTCTCTGATTTCTTCTGTAAGTCAAATGTGTATAATAAAATTAATATTGGGATCGAAAGGGGAGTGCTGCTCTGGACTATAAAAACGTAGGACATGTGCTAACCGAGTGTGATGTGTGGACCCTGTTTAAATCCTGATTTTAGGAAACTAATTAATACAAAACAATCTTTGAGACAGTCTGGTAAATTTGAATGTGGCTATATTTTAGAGGACACCAGATGATTGTTAATTTTTTAAGTACAGTAATGACATTGTGGTTATATAAAGAAAATATATTTTTAGAGATGCACGCTAAGTAAGTAGGGGTGAAATTATATCTGGGATTTGCTTAAAAATACTTCCACTCCACCAACAACATAGAGCACTAATCAGAGTGCAACAAAATCTTGATAATTGTTGAATCTGGCTGATAGGTGTATAGGGGTTTATTTTAGCATTCTCTTTATTTTGTGTATGTTGAAAAGGGAATGGCCAGAAATACAGGTCTACCTTTCAGTTTTGATTAGAGTCTCAAGTGTTTAACATTTGAAATGAAAAGGTATTCTAATAAAGCCTTTGAAGCCTCACTCTGGAAAGTGTTTTTGTTGACTTTGACTCCCCATCTCAGCTGGGGTCCTGGCCCAGCCTCAGCCTTTCCCCATGTTGCAGTGGTTGTCGACATCGGTGATACTTTTGCCAAAAAAGCTCATAGAGCCTGCTATGTGTGCAGATGGGTGGACAAGACTCATTGCTTTTAGTTATAGAAAAGCTTGACGACGTTGCCTGGGCACCGCAATAAGGATTCAGTTCATATGAGGATTCTACTGGGGACTTAGAGACTAAGCAAAGGAAGCATTTATCCTCTTTTGCCTCAATTTTCCTATCTGCCCAGTGGATGTCATGCTATTTTTCCTTTATCATTCAAGGGCCAACTCAAATATCTCAAATACTTTCTTGGCCACCAATCCAAAGAATTTTTTTTCCTTTGCCCATTGAGATGTGGAACAATTAGCAAGGCTCATAGTTCTGCATTCTTTAAACACTACTTGAAATTCATCAGTGAGTAAAATTCTCCCTTCTTTTTCTTATTCTGTATTTCACCCTGAATTTTTTTGACCATGAATTTTTTTGCCTGTCAGTTGGGCACTTTGGGATGGCATTTTTCAACTTGTTGGCCATGACCCATTAGTTGGTCATGAAATCAAATTTGTGAGTTATTACCAACATTTAAAGAAATTAAATAGAATAGAAATTAGTATGTTGCATATAGGAAGAGTATTATTTTCTGAAATTTGTTCCAGTTGTGTGTATGTGTGTGTTCTGGGGTATGATCTAAGGGGTATCTCTTGCTGTAGGTTATAGTCAAAACCGTTTGAAAGCCACTGTTTCAGGGGGATGCAAAGCCTACAAAGAAGAATGTGTTACAGATGAATGATTAACAATATGCTCGAGTATTAGTATTGAAGCTACTGCTTTACAGTTTCTTTTTACCACCACCATCAAACAGCCCTATGGTGCATGTATGCTCGTGTGTGTGTGTATGTGTGTGTGTGTGTGTGTGTGTGTTTCAACAGCAGAACAGTGGTAATTTGAATGAACCACAATGTAGTTTAATACTCAGTTGGGATTTTATCAAATAACATGACTGCACATTTAAATTACTATTGTGCCGCCAGGTTAAGTAATAACATAGGCTTCTGAGGGTCTTGGAATAAAACAGATTCCAGATGATGGGCATTTAGTTCTCAGGGCTTGTATTTCAAGAGAATTCTGAGGCCTTCAGCAGCATATCTTAGTGTGTATTGAGTTCTATTTACAGCTCATCTCACTTGGGCATGCAGGAAGCAGTTTTGAATGTATTTGGTGTGAATCTGGGCTTACAAATGAATTCGAAAAATGTCAATTCATTTTTGTTTCTAAAGATAGTAAAGCATTTTAATCCTCTCTGTTTTTATTGAAAGTTTATTCACCTGTGGTTTTTCTATAACTCTTTCAAACTCTCTTAAAATATCAGTGTTTTCAGAAAAATTCTGACCATTGCAAAAGTGAATTCGTAATAGAAATTAAATTTACATATTTCAAAGTTAATTCCAAACTAAATAGGGCTTTCATTCACCTGGTGTTACCTCAGTTTTGGTGGAGTGTCTGACTAAATTTTAGCTGGACAAGATCATGTGAAAATGTATTTCTATAGCTGGGAGAAATTCCTAAATATGCCCTTATGATGATGCTATGGTCCTCTCACTGAATTGGCCAAAGGGAACAAAGTTAATTTGTTATTCAGGTACCTCACTTCCGAGTATATTTTCTTGGTGGTTAAATATACGAAACCTTGGATTCAGACAGCCTGGGTTCCCAAATCCCATGCCACCATTTATTAGCTTTGTGACAGATAGCAATTTTCTTAGCCTCTGAGCCCTATTTTCTTCATCTGTAAAATGGAGATAATTAGAGTGCTTATGTTATAGTGTTGATAAATTGAGACAATGTGTGCAAATATGGTAAGATCTCAATAAATGCTACCTCTTTGTTTATTCTGGGGGAGATTCTGTTCATCACAACTGTATTAGAACTAGGTGAAGTTGAAATTCTTGACCTGTGCAATATTTGTTCACTGTACCTCTGAATAAAGAGTGAGCTCCTTAAGAATAGTGATCTCTGTCATCTTTTTCCTTTGGAATTCCCCACAGTTCTCCTTGTAAAACTGCACACAGAAGGTGCTCATCATAAGATGTTGATCATTGAATGACAACTAATGAAAATGTGCAGACTTTTTTTTTTTTTTTTTTGAAGATTTTATTTATTTATTTGACAGAGAAAGACACAGCGAGAGAGGGAATACAAGCAGGGGGAGTGGGAGAGGGAGAAGCAGGCCTCCCGCTGAGCAGGGAGCCTGATGCAGGGCTCGATCCCAGGACCCTGGGATCATGACCTGAGCCAAAGGCAGACGCTTAACGACTGAGCACCCAGGCACCCCGAAAATGTGCAGACTTTCACAAAATGGTGATTTGTTTCTTTCTCTTCCACCCCAAGTTTACCACGTGGCTTTGGTGTTATGCGCAACCACCTCTTCCCAACTGATTGATGTGCATTAAAAAAAAAAAAAAAGTAAATGTTCTCTTACAGTGGGTTACGTCTGATAAGAGAACATCCTCGTTCCAGAGGAGAGAAAATTCAGTCTCAGCTGTTTGTAACGTGTTTCTGGAGCTGGCATTGTTTGCAAAAGAAAAATATTTGAGCTTGGCATTTGTGTAAGTTTCCCTTATGATGTACTTACTTCTAGGGGACAGGGAACTGCTTTGGGGCGAGGATAATTAAGAATGAACATATCAGTCTTTTGAAGAACTGTTTAAAAATGAAAGCTAAGCTAATGCTGAAAATAATACTTAAAATTCACTGGTCTCCCTCCAGAGTAATTTCTGAACTTTGGGCATTCAGCATTTATTTTCTAGCTGCAACTGGATAGTCAGCTCTTGCCTGGACAGCCAAGGTTAAATAAAGAGCTAAGAAAGGATTTGGCCACTCTACTTAGACTGCTAGACTCTGGATGTTTGGGCCATTTAGAATTCACTGGATCTTTCCATAGTTTTCATCTCTGCTACATATATAAGATCTGCAAAATTTTCATCTTTATTTGAAACATTGACCAGTCTGTTCACATGTGACTCTCTTTCACTGTAAGTCCCTCAGATCGGGCTGCCACACCTGAATGGCATGCTATCGAAGTGATCATTGTTCTGCAGAATGTTCCTGTGGGCTGTGAGTCTGTGTCTAATTTTTTCAGCCTGACATTTTTAAGGGTCCCTACTGCTTGGATCTTAAAGGTTGAAGTTCTGCTGTTGTTGCTATTTCCTTTGAGTTTGCTATGCTTCAGACTTGATCTTTTTAGTAAAGCATTTGACATTTTTATAGTTATTATCTTAATGTGCATCCAAAAAGTTCTATGATTTAACATGCTTCCGACGACCAAAAATGCAACACTGTTCCCTGACTCCCCTTTCAGCAGATGAGAGACTGAGGAAAATTATTCACTCTGTTGAACGGTTTCAAAGATATAACATAATTTTACAGGATAGGATTACAGTAGGGGTTTTTGTTTGTTTGTTTTATCAAAACACTCTGCCACAGGCTCACACTTGTATCGAATAAGTGGATTAAAATGGATATGCTCCAGATTTTTAGTATGGGTAATACTTTTAGTGAACTGGGCAGAAACTTTGATTATGGATGCTTTAGTAGGGACATGACAAAAGTCACATCATGTCCATTTTCATGAGAGATTCTTTTTAAGGTTGCATATGACTTCATAGCTGTTGTTTGAAAAATGTCCATATCCTAAGTTATGGAGAACCTTTTCAAGCATGCTATACATGGTAAATTTTTACTTTTTATTTGAAAGGCAGTATAGTATTGGAAAAAATCGAACGTAAAATAGAAAATCCACAAATAAAGATCTAGTCCTGTAGTGGATATGATTTCTCTAATTTGAATTGACCCAGGGATGCCCCCTTTGTAGTTTGGAGCTGCCTTCTGTGAGACAGCTAGACTTTGTTCACCATTTCTCCACTTGTCTTTATATCCCATTCCCGTAAACTCACACTGGTCTGTGAAAAGAGCAGATTTATTTATGAATTTGCCTACCATCATGATAGCCATATATTGGTGCACTGAAAAGAACAGATGAATAGCAAAAGATCAGGTTGTTACTGCAAAGGGACGGGCTAGTCTTAAAGTGTTGCTGGGAATGACTAACCCAGCTAAATGAGTTTTTGGCAACAGATGTCAAAGGAAATTTCTACATAGGAGAGGCATGGTGGAGTACAGCAGTGGAAAGAGCCTGACTGTCAGAGTCAAATAGACCCGAGTTTACATAATGACTGCTCTATTTAATAGTTATAGACTCGGGCAAGATGAATTAATTATTCCTGGTCTCAGTTTTCTTATGTATTAAATGGGATAATAATATCTGCTCCACATGATTGCTGCTAGGATTAAATGGGGGGAAAAAAAGTATAGCAGTTAGTCCAGTGCCCAGGCCATAGGGAACATTCGGTAGATGAAAATTCATTTCCTTTCCTTCACAGAACTTTCTTCTTTTTATGGAATTTCCATATTCTTGCTATCCAAACTATTATTTTTAAGACCCCTTAGAGTGCTAAAATTTTATATGATTCCATGATAAAGCCTATTTTGTACATTGGACCAATTCTATCATATGCCGCCTTACTGAACAGTAAATATGATCAGCTGGAAGAGGAAGGAACTGATTGAGCTTAGTTCCTTCTGGGGGTGACAAGAGTAGCTTTGTGCTACCGGGTAAGATTGTGCATGGTACCAACATGCAGGAGATCATTTGTTACATGCATTTACTAAGTGGTGAGACAGCATTAGTACTCAAGTATTCCTAAAAATTCCTAAGAAGAATGTTTCTCCTGATATATAAATGCTAAAATAGAGACTCGCATGCTGCATAAAGATATTCTTCAGCACACAGATCGACAGCAGGAGAAAACCAGCCATCCCAGGATCCAAAGGTGATATGCATCCAGGAGGTGAAGGTCATAATAGCAAATAATTGTCTTTTACAATGATAGACATACCATACCCTTCAAAGAGACCATGGTTAGCAGTATTTTCTGAATAAAAAATTGATGCATGTGCTCCCTCCACACACACACACACACACACACACACACACACACACACACACACACACACACAAATATCACACATATATACATAGACAAGATGCAGAAGGCAGATATAAATGGTAAATATCTGCTTCCAAAAAGAGGCCTTCAGTAAAATAATGCCAATAAAAGTGAAAATAAAAACTGTAGAATGAAGGGGAAAGATAATATACTAAAGGCAGAGTTTTAAGTCACATGAACTAAGATTTCACTTATCTGGACATTATTTTTCCTAAAACCTCAACAGCATAGAATATAGCTAAGAAACAACCAGTAAGCTTGTGAGGAACTAATATAGATGCCAGCCATACATTTATCAGAAAACCCAGTTCTGTTTTCTAAATCCTTATTTAGCTAACAAATTTTTATTTCATTTTTACTTGCCTTCAGAAATTAGATGAATTCACCCACAAAAAGTATCCTGTGATACAACCTCAGCAAAAAGTGACAAGCCTGTTAAGATGGAGGGAGTCAGAAAAATTATAAAAAGCAAAATAAAACAGAAAAACCCAGTAACCAGAAACTATGGCAGACGGCGTTACAGGTGAACTGTGGGGGCCATTTTCCGACATGGTACAATAATTATTGGTAATAATGGCGGTTCGAGTTATTTAGACATAGGTTATATTGTGGTCAAGATACTCCTTAAGAAAGTAGGCCGTTATACAAGACCATTTCATTTCACAAAGGTCTCCACCCCAGTTTGTGAAAGGAAGAAAAGTTGGCACTTCAAGGGTAAATAGCAAATACCTAAAAATTTTATTATAGGAAATAATATCTCATGAGGATTTGTGAGGATTTATAATGCATTTGTGGGATTAAGGAGGTAGAGTGTTGTTCAGGCAACATGAAGCACATGAAGACCTTGAAATCTTGGTGGTCTCATGAGTCCGCTTGGCCGCTCTGCTTCCATCAGGCTAGCCTGGCCAATTGACCATCTATGGGGATGAACTGTGCTTATTCTCAGTCTCATACAGGAAGCAGAATGGAAGCAACACTGTTATTTTGGCAGCAGCACTAACATTAATAGTAGCAGTAGCATCAATTACTATTTAATGAGCCACATTCTCCCCACTGTCTCTTTCAAGCCACCACGGTACCATTTTGTGCAGTAGAGTGGTAAATCAAATGGTACTCTACTGGGCTGAAAGAGTAACTGCATCTCCCCCAGAGTTCAACTTACTACCTGAGAGCCAGAAAAGCTTTGGGGGGAATAAAGGCCATTAAGTACCCCCAGGGTGTAAGATATTGCCCAAAGCACCAACATTTCCCCATTATTTTATAGGACAAAATGGACATCAGTCATCAAGAAGAGATGGTTGGAGGGTACTTGATATTCATTCTGTGCTAAAGGCTAACAAAGTAATAAAAATCCACTCTAAGTTTCAGAGAAGTGAGGAAGGTTAGAGGACTTTTCCCCTGATTCCAATTATTAATTTAGTTTGGATTTATGCCCAGTCTCCTCCCAAGCATTAAGTCGTTTTCATAATAAAAGGGACATTAAATGATAAAAATGCTTCAAAATGATCACAGAAAGGAAGTTCTGCCCCTTTGAATATACGATGTGTATACCCAGTTCAGTGAGAATGTTAGACATGCCAAATAAGTACAGGAGGCCAAATAAAAAACATGCTCCGAAAAATCAATAAAATCAGTCTAGCCATATTACCCTGTTCTACCTACACTTCATATTCTACTGTTCTCTCAAAACTGCCCCAGGTTAGCTAGGTTTATGAATTTCTACTAATTTAAATAAATACCCAGAGTAAGATGTTTAATAACTCTATGACTGTAAATATAGCCTGCTCTTAAGAAAAGTTTGATGTCTTTAGGTTTCTAAAGGAATCAAGAGGGTTTGCATTTATGGATATATTAAAAATCTGGATTCTATATTTCAAATCTATCAGCACCTACAAATGATTTATTCATTCATTCATACGTGAGTTATATGGAAGTCCACAGACATTTATGAATGCCTACTAAGATTCTAGGCAATGTAAGTATAAGAATTTGTTCCTTGACATGGAGAATCAATATTTTCCTGTTAATTTTGTCTAATCCATCTAATCATATAAAAGTGCAGTTATTCTTGCCTAATCAACTCACAGTTAAATCCAGACGCAGTCCCTTAGGTGAGATTAGATTCTTCATAGAGTTAACCAGAAAGTTTCAATCTAAGCTCAGCAGTCTTTTCCCAGTCATGGTTTTAGAAAGTCAAGCTTCATGTAGAACTGAGTGCTTTGTTATCCCCCCAAGCCTTTTTCTATTCTTCTGCCATTGCATGACTAAAGTACTCAGGTTGAATGCAGGTCTCAGAGATGGTTAGAAAATGAAGCAGGCTTTATCCACATCACTTCCACCTTTCCCCTTGACAACTTTCTGTCCCTAAGGGCGTCGCTACAGCCATGCAGGTGGAAAAATACAAAGTTAGTTATCAAAACACGTATATCAAGAATTCAACATGTGCTGGCTTGGCTTATTAGTGGGAAAATTATAATTTTAATTGAAAAAAATTTGATTCTGCATTTAGGTATCATCCTTCCAGAAAAACCTTCATTTAAATGTATAGCATGAAAACCTTTTGAGTTTTGCCAAACTTTCTGGAGATCATTGAAGCCAACTTAAATTCATAATACCCAAGTGTTTGTATGCCGCATTATTTACCAGCCTCATAGCTTAAATTCGTATTGTAGGTTAATGAGGAGTCAGACCTGATATTACATGAATAATCATGGTATTACCATTTGCTACTTAGTGGTTTGATTTTCACTGTACAGGCCAGTTAGAAAATGTGCTTGTCTGTTTTATACCTTGTTCTAGATGATATCCAGTTAACATAATCTACAAAACAGTAGATAGCCTCAAGTAACGGTATCCTGATCACATTAGAAGATACTGCACATTTGCTCTGAACTCTGAATTCTTTCTTTTCTTTTTTTTTTTTTTTTGGCCATCAATTATTTCCATATATTAAAGAGGGATAGAATATTTCCTGTGGTTTTCAAGTGGTTTCCAAGATTTGTCATTCAGATTTATAACACCCAATGTAAAATATTTCAGTGACAGCAAAAAGGATACTATTCCACTTAGTCTAAGAGTTCACGTGGAGCCCTTTTGGGATTCAGTGTCTCAGTTCCACAAAAATTGCAAGCAGTGATGCAGCTGATAGCCATTCCTGTCATGCATTCTCTGTGAGTTAGTATTAAAATGAAGGTTTGGTTTTTCCTTAACTTTTTAATCTGTTTAATCTCCTCACATGGAATTAAACAATACAATAATCACAATAATATTTATATTACAGATATACGTGACTATAAATAAATATACATAAAATAGAAAATGTTATCAGAAGAAGAGTATTATAATGGCAAGAACATCTAGAAATAACACCGATGCTTGATTCTTCCACTTACTAAGATGACTTTGAATATTCAGTTCTAGTCAAAAGGCCCCTGGTAAGGCACTGGCCATTAGAAAGACAACCAATGCTGAACTTTGTTTTGCTTTAAAAAAAAAATGTATCCCATCCAAGGATGGAAGGAGACATATGCATTCACATAATCCCCCTTACATCCTCCAGAGGGTTTTCATCAGATGAATTTCCCCCAAAGGGCCTCTTAGCTACCAACAGTTTCTCTTTAGGACACATATATTTCTGACTGTGGTCATTTGTTAGAGAATTTTAGCAGATGTTGCTAATCAAATACATTTAAGAGAGCTATTGCTTTTCATTTTCTCCCAGGGTGTAACACTCTTATAATAACAGGTTGTCTGGGGGCCCCTTTATGAAAATACCTGATGACAATAATCTTTATTCTTCTGAGTTCAGTTAACGTCTTTTCTGTCTCTGATCCGATAAGTGCTAACTGTGGGTATCTTTGCACAATATCTCCATTTAAGTCCATTCATTTTCAGCCTGGGAACAGTCCATTAGGCTGTGCTGTCTTGTGAATTCACAGCCCCTTTTATTTGGCTCTAGAGTACACAACTATCCATGACTGCAAAATTTGGGGGCCACATCAAGATCACTGAATGATACGCCGACCATGTAAAGATATGTTTAACTTGCCTAGGTCCACGCTGGTATGGTTGAATGAATTTTTGTTCCAGAGATTGATTAGAATGCTTATACAGAACAAAACTTATTTGCCATTCTTGCCACATATTTTTCATGAGACCAGGTCCTAAGTAGATGCATTTTGACATACTGGGGAATTAGCGTAGTCATTTATTCAACAAACATTAATTAATAGCTTGCTTTGTGGCAAATCTATAATAAGAATGATAAAAATGAATGATATTAGCTACAATTTATTGAATGCCCACTACATCCCAGTTTCTAGGCCCTTTTTATATACGAAGAATAACAGTTTAAGAAATGATATCTCTTCTTCCCCTAGTGGGGTTCACATTCTAAGTGAGGAGACAAGCACAAAAGCAAATATTTGTGATATGTGCTAAAAGAGAAATATGAGTGGAGGTGGTTCTGTGTTTTGGTTAAGTAGCAGAGCATTAGGTGTCAGAATGTTGGTTTATGTGGTTGGAATCCTTGCTCAATACTGGCTTTGTAGCTGTGTAGTTCCTTAACCTCTCTCTGTGGTTGAATACCTTCACTGGTAAAATGGGTATTATCAGAGTCAACAGATGGCCATGTAGGCCGTGCACTGCACGCTCCCTGTAGCCATATATGGCATCATTCAGTAGTCAGCAGTAGGTACTTCGTAAGCTAGTGATGACGATTAACGGGACATATTTTAAAAGTGCTTAGACAGTGCCTGGCACCTTACAGGTTCAGAGTAAATGGTGATTATTACTGTAAAATGATGAGTTAGGGGAACCGATTTATTCTTCATCAGGGAAAAGTATTCATGGAGATTTATTTTTAAGACAGAGAAGACATTGATCCAAACTCATGTCATTCTTTCATCAATCCCACCACCGTGGGGGCCACTCTTCCCGGAAAACTAAAGCTTCATTGCTAGCAGAGTTCTAGTCCTACATAGTTGGAGCTCAGAATCTGTTTTTAAGCTGAACTAAGTGGTCTCCCGGGTACTTTAGCACCATCAAACTGGCGCTGGCCCTCAAGGCCCAGAAGAACCATTGCAATCATAAGGAAGCAGGCAGATTCACTGTTATATTTCCAAATCTCACATTTGGAAAATCGCTTATCAGTTCAGTGTTGAGGACCAAGAGGAAAAAAAACCATTATTCATCTGGAAAAGTAAAGCCATTAAAAGAAGTGAGAAGACTGGGATAGGGGTGGAAGACAGGCTAAAGATGGCAATGTTTGATTTGGAATGTGTGGAATTAGAGGTATTAACAGGTGAGATAGCCAGGTAGAAACATTTGTTGAGCAGTTAAAATATGGACCCAGGCCTCTGGAAAAGTTTTATATCCAGGGACAACAATTTAAAAGCTACAGACGTCTGTGAGGTTGAAATTTGTGGGGGTGGAAATTCTTGCTAAGTAGATAAACTGAAAGTGGTATCCACCAGGAATTGCCTACATTTTGAGGGTATGGGTAGAGAAAAGGTTTTCCTTTCAACTAGTAGGCAAGGGGAAAAGGAATCTTCAGGACAAAGGTAATATATAGTATCAAATGCTACAGAGAGATATAAGAGGATGAAGACAGGAAGAAAAGCTTGATAATTAGAAGGACATATATGACCATCTAGAGGGCAAAGTGACAGATGATTTTAGTCAAGTTTTGAGAATGGAAGATAATTACAGACTGAGCAGGAGATGAGGAAATGGAGACTGAATTTGTAAAGAACTCTTTCAAAGATTTTGAAGGCATAAAGAGGAAAGTAGTCCTCAGGAAGAGAGGTAGAGACCAGAATCTCATTTTTTTTTTTTAGGTTAGAATAATGAATACATTTTAGGCACAGCTAAATGAGCAAGTAGAGAAGAAGACTGAAAATGTAAAAGAAAGCGAGGATAAATCACTAATGTACAACAGCTCAATCAAGAATGATCAGTGACCCTTGAATCCATCTGGGCTTTGGGACGTAGAGGGCTGATGTTGGTTGGTCTAGTGGGTTCATGAGCCAACATGTGCCTCTTCTAGCCTCTTAAATGGCAGGCTTCAATCACATTTCTCACCCTATTAATGACTTCTCCAGCTAGAGACTCAAACTCAGTAGTTCTTAGTTCTTTTAGGACTAAAGAAGTTATTCATTAGTGTTAATTTTTACCTTTGGAGAAAACGAAGATTATAGCACCCAGTCCCTGCATTTTATTTTTATTGGTATAGGGCATCTTGATATTCTGTTTCCATTACTCATGTTAAGTACTCTGGTAGACATCATAAAAAATAACACTAAAGTCACACATCTACCAAAAAAAAATGTGCTGGAAAATGAATGCCCTTACTAAAACTCTGGTTAATGAACTGATGCAGAATTAACATAGATAAGGAGGACTGTGATTGTGAGTTTGGTGTGGACAGCAGGGCCAATGGAGAGCACAAAGCTGAACAATTTTGCAGTGAACAGAGAAGAGAAAGAGCTACACCTTGACAGTTACCGTCTCTTTAGTTTATGGCTTATTTAGCTTTCCGTTTTATAAGTGATCAAAAGTTAAAGTTTGTGGATTACACAATCTTTTGTTTGCCCTTGTTGATGGATTGGTTCCTGCTTTCCTGAGCTTTTAGTGGAAAAAATTATATCATATAAGAAACTATCTCACTTGTTTCTATTCCCTGGCATCCTATATGGAAAAATACAGCAGTTAGTTGAATTGTCTGCTAGAAACTGGCCTTTAAAGGAGAATATAAGAGGAAGAAATTTTGCAAGTGTATACTTTAAGATTGAAGTAAAAAGGGGAGGGATGATTGAGTTCACATTCCACTTTTTGAAGGTTATTTACTAATTCATGAAGGAAGTTCCAATTACCTCTGAAGTGTAGTATAAAATTTTTGAGTTCATTCAGATTTGAATTATAAAACTCAATATGATTACAGATTGTAGGAAGATGATATGTGACCTTGGCTAAATTGTCAAAGCAGAATTTTCTGCCTTATTTGAACCAAGAAGACTCACTTTTTCCTAAGTAATTGAATTGAATATTTCAGGCAAGAGTGCATCTTCTAATTTAACATTAACATAGAGTCATTTAAATAGAAGGAGTTTTAAAAACAGAAAAAGTAAAAAAATTAGGAAAATGGATGCAAGCTTCAACTCAGCTTTGATTTTGAAAACCTGGCCTGGCCTGGTCTGTGAGGGTGGACATCAGTATACTTTGTTCTACCCAGGCAATACATCCTAGAAAAGTTGTATTTGAAACCAATTTTCAGATTGAAAAGGAATTAAAACCCACTCCAATGGCTTGAGTTAAAAGAATTCTGCTGTGAGTCTCTTCCATGGCAAAGACTGCCTTCATAATGGTCCCTCCCCATCCCAAATTCATACACAACCATTTTTTTCTTTAAAATTCTGATTTGTTTGGGGTGGTGGTAGTTTGTTATGATCTAAAGGTCTTAAACTGGGGATCCGCTCTGCTTCACTGCAAAGCTTAGTGATATTCCAAAACATCAAAGGCGGATTGTAACATTTTTGGTAACCAAGGTTGCTAAGTCAGTTGATCAACATGGGTAAAAGCCATTGCTCCTTTTCTCCTAACTGGTGCTTCCCACCACCATGTGATTCCAGAGCCTGGGGAACCCTGGGTGGATACCACTGGGGTCTACCCTAGCCAGCCCTCTGCAGCTCCCTCCTTGCTTCTTCCCTCCCAGCCAAAACAGATTTGGATCCTGGAGGGATACGCGTGCTTGACAGCAACACTAGCATTCTCTGGACAAACGCTCAGTGTCTCATATACCACCTGCCCTCTCCCAACCCTGCCCCGGGGTGGGGGGGAGGGGCTGTCTTCTGTTGCCTGACACTCCCCAGGAATCATCCTCACGTGGTGACTTAATGGGAGCTCTGGTTCCCAGCATCTTCTTTTGGATTGTTAAATATTTTTGAATAATACTCCCAGTGATAGCCACGTTGAATGTTCAGTTTTGTAATTCATTTTAAAACAAAATTCATAAGTGTGCATGATTTGAAAAGCTTCACAGAGTAAGTATAATTAATTTTGATTTTAATACCATTGTTTCTTAAATAATGTACTCACATTTGGAACTACCATTGTAAACTTCAGTTCCTTCGTCTAAGAAGTAAATTGATGTACTAAGTTCTGACAATGTATGCTAGGTATGGTACAGAAGTAAAGATAAAGTACCTACCCCACTGGGAGCTCACTGGGAGTTGAGAGTGGGAAATGTGTGTGCTAAATGAGAGAGGTTTATACCACAGAATAAAATTATGTAGATCAATTAACCAAGTATCATATTAAATTACACCAGAGGGAAAGGACATTTAGCTACCACTCACCGTTATGACCCAGTATAATGTTCCAGATTGTGTTGCAAAAAGAGCAGTACCCTGGGCATTGTATGGTGATCTGTAAGTAATGAAATAGCTTGGTGTGCCGTGCTGAATCCTCTGTCATAAGGAGGGTTCAAGCCGGGACCCACTTGACCATCTGTCAGGAATATTGCTGATGTACTCAGATCCCTTTCAACTGCAAATTTCCATAATTCCATGAAATCATCCCTGACCTCCTAGGAAGGAGATGAAAAATAGAGGATGCACAAGTGGAACAAAGCAACCAGAAGAGTAAAAACAGAAGTAAGAAAAATAGAAATGAATCTGGGCCTTGTACCGTTTAGGAGAAAGAAAGGATTCAATAGCAGTTTCAAGGTTTGTAGGTTTGCACTTGGCAAGGAACAAATTACTGTGAGTTTAGGTGAGGAAATTACTGGCTATTCATTGCCTGCTTTTATTTATTTATTTATTTATTTATTTAAATTATTCATTCATTCATTCATTTAAATTGATCAGTTAATTAATTTAAGCCCCAACTCAGGGCTCAAACTCACTACGCTGAGATCAAGACCTGAGCCGAGATCAAGAGTGGGACGCTTAACCGACTGAGCCACCCAGGAGCCCCTGTTGCCTGCTTTTAAAGTCTTGTTTAAAAAAATTAAATAATTGTAGACTATTGCCCCCTTTCCGTGAGAAATAGAAGGCCAGTTAAACGGGCACGCATCCTAATTTTTCTGTTTTCTTTTTACTCTACCTGCCAACTGCATGGTGTCTTCTTTCCAAAATTAGTTTGAAAGCTCACAACCTGTGTCTGAACTGGGTGAAATAGCGCAGCAGTTCGCACTTGGAATGAAAGAAAGATTGTGTGGGTCTGTTAATGGCCGTGTAGAGCTCCATCTCTATATGGATCTATTTATAAATATATGTTACACATGACAGGTGTATTTAGTCTTGAACTGATCCCAGGGTAAAACAGCACAAATAATATATTATTTTTGATAAGGCACTCACTTGTACCATTTTCTCTCTGACCTTTTTTTTTGAAATGCAGAAAACCCCCATTATAAAGTGCCTAGTTCCTCCAGGGACACAGACATGCTGTGAGTTACAACACATCCTTGTCTGCACCCAGGGGTACATGAGATAGCTGCTCTCAGCGGGCTGGCTTTAGAGTTCTGCAGTCATTCACGCTGCCACAGTTCTAGATCGGCTGAGCCGGGAGGTCAGCAAAAACACAGGTGAGCCACGGGTCTGGCACTCCCATAAAAAGAAAACCAAGCTTTCATGCAAAACGTACAAGGGGATGTCTGACTGACTGAGGACCGGGAGAACTAGATTCAGTACCCTAGTTTTTGGTTAAACCCCGAGAAGCTTGTCAGTTGTCACCTTCTTCCTCTCCTTGTGTCTTCCCTTACATTTTATGCAGTGCTTTGTAGTTTGCAGAGGGACTTTGACATAGGCTTCCTTGTTCTTATGTGTACTGAGGGTAGAAATGAACAAAAGGTCATCATAAGGACAGATGGGAGTTTATGCACTGCACATTGCAAATGACCATCCCAGCGATGAGGAGACCCTCCTGATATTGCCTCTCTCCCTATAATGAAAATATGATCCATAACCAGCTTTGTAATTGATCTTCTCACTCTGTGCACTCTCCCGGGTGACCCCGTATAAGAACCAGGGTTTTACGACCTTCCTCCTGTGCTCTGTGCCCATATATTCAACTGTGTAATGGCCATGTCTACGTGGATGACACACAGTCATGTCAATTTCAATGCCCTAAACTGAAGTTTCCCCTCCAGATCTGCTCTTTCTCCTATATTCTTTATGTCAGTAAATGATGGTCTTTCATCTCAGCCAGAAATACAGGAGTTCTAGTGGATTCCACCCTCTCAATCACTTCTCAGTTGTTATAATGACCCCCTTCCTATACTGTCTGCTTCTTTCCTCTCTCCCCTAGTCCTCTCTTCCCCTATACCCCCACTGCCACAATGTTAGTTTTTCCAGATCCCACATTTTCTCACTTTTATTGCTACAGAAATATCCCAAGCAGTTACCCAGGCTCCAGGCTAATCCCTCCAATATGCAGCTGCCAGAAAGATCTTTCTAAAATGTTCTTAAGTTTGTCATAGGTTCCAATTCATTAGCAAAGCACACAAAGACCTTTGTGATAGAGTGTCACTGAAAAAAACCATTGGCAGCCCTAGAAAGACAAAGTGCATTTGATGGTGCTGTGCTGTTCCCTCAGCCTGGAATGCCCTTCTGATTTCTGTTTTTAAAAAACTCCTATTCATCCCTCACTACTCAGTGAATCGTGGGTCATCCAATTTGGAAAGCCTTTGTGATCCACCTCCTCCCCAGCTGACCATCCTGAGTTGGTTCCTCTTTTATGAACCCCTCTTAATACGCCTTCGGTTATGGATAAAACATAATCCATCCTAGCACTTAACACATTGAACTCTAATGACCGGTTCGCTGGGCTGTCCACCTCGCTACAGTGTAAGCTCCATCAGGGCAGAGACCCGTTCTGAGGTGCTTAACACAGTGACAACAACAGAAAAAGAAGTACTTAGTAAATGTGGAACAGAATCTGTTTTACTTTTTCCAGAGAACAAAGCATGCGTGAAAGCAGTTAATTTACTCTGCATGGGAAGTTGTTGCCCAGGTTTACCAAAAGGTCAGGTCTATATAAAGTGGTGATACTTTTATTTCCCCTTTCCTTTAAGACATAAGAAGAAAAGCACAACTGAAAAGCTGAGACTTATCTCTGATATGGAAGATCACAGAATCAAGTTCATATAGCACCCAAGCTCTTCCCTAGGGCTGTGGTTTTCAGAAGTGTGGTCTCCAGAACAGCAGTGACAGACAGCATCACCTGGAAACTCGTTATGAGCAAATTTTGGATCCACTCGCCACCTGCTGAGCTGGGGCCTGAGCATGGAGTTTAGTGCTCTGTTTTAATAAGCCCTCCAGATGACCCTGATGGTCACTGTAGCATGTGGACTACTGCCCTGGGAATTAAAAACAAAAAGGAAAATACAAACAAAAAACCCTACAGAAGGATGTTAGCATTTGTAGAGCACCTACTGTGTGCCAGGCCATTTATTTCGTTTACCTAATTAACTTTTTCAGAATACCAGATTAGTACTTCCAAGATTTAATTCTGCTGAGATACCTTTTAGTCTATTTAAAATTATTTTAGAGGCATTAGTCTTAAGTTTGCTATAGTATCTAGCAGGTAAAAATGGCACACTCCTCTCCAGTGCTTTCTCCCAATGCTTTCCAGGAGTGATTCCTCACTTTACACTGATTTGTGGCCCTGAAGTGACACTTAAAATATATTGCCTTGAATCATACTGGCTTATCTCTCATACTGTTGAGTTTTTACAAAGCATAGGCCCTGTTTTACGGACAGAGGCCTCCACCCAGCTTCAGATAGTACTTCCCACGTGTGAGCAAAACACTTGATAAATATCAATTGGATGAATGAATCAATCTTACAACATTTATCACAGTACCATCCAGATGTAGGTGTGTACTACACAGGGCAGGGATTGAAAACTTGCCTTTTTTTTTTTTTTTTTTTTTTTTTGCCTGGAAAGCTATGTCATCTGCTTATATGGAAAAGAAGGGGAGAAGGAATTGTGGAAATGGGGAACTAACCATATTCTTTTTTCCCCTTTTCGACTTGCTAGTAGCCATTTCTCAAGTCGTTTCAGCCTAATTGGTATTTTAAAAACAATGGACATTTAAGTGTGGGGGGTAATTTAACTACATGGATCCAAGAAGCTAGTTTTTACCTTGTTTCAAGTATGGAATCTTGTTTGGTTGTAACTGTGGACATCTGTACAGGTTGGCGTGACCCTCACAGCTTTGGAGGTCCTCTGTTCAAGGACAGACAGGGACATTTCACCCCTTAAACGTGGCCCCCTGTCACATTGTGGTTTTGGAGTTTAGGATTAAGCTAAAAAAAAAAAAAAAAGTTGGGCAATGACTAGAGGAAGAAACTGTTCTTGCTGTCATCTCCCCAGAGGCAAAGAGATTATCCTTTGGGACTAGAAAAGGCATTGTGCCTGTTCAGTTATCAGTGATCGAGAGTGAATATGCATAGCCTCCCATGGAGTACAATGAATTGGTTTGAGGGAGAGAAAAATAAATCATTTATCCCCCAGTTAGGGTCTTCTCTAGAAATGGAGAATGGATCAAGAAACTGGTGGCCGCTTTGTTATTATTTCACATTTCTTTTTCTCAAGATTCTGTACCTATTTCCGTGGACATGATATATCAAAGCATCTCAGGGAAAACCACGATTTCCCTGCTGTCCTCCTGGCTTGAGAAGTATGAATTCTTCACATATTCACCGTGTTGGACGTTTTCTAGTCAATGTAAAATACTCTTTCTGAAGGAGTGTATATTTCTAGAGGTCTGCATGGGTTAAAAAGTTTCTCTCTCACCCATAGTGAAGAACTGATGATATGGAGATATTGCCAATTATAATCCTCCCAGGTAGTTACAGCAGACATAAGATAGATGAGTGAAAACGGAAAAGAGAGTCTTTATTTTCACTGGTTTGTAGCATAAGGAAAGATTTTTGTGTAAGTGCCACTATTTATATAGCAGGAATGTTTAACTTAGTGAAAATTAACAGGTCAGGCAACACAGTCTCTGTGCTCTTGCAGTGTCCCACGTGAGAGATGCATGTCCAACGGCACAAATACGTAACCTCACATTAAGGCGTTGCGTGGTCCAAATTCTACCACAAGAAAAAATAATCCCTTAGTTTCTGGATAAAGAGGAAAATGTAAAAGTTAGAATGTGTTTAAGAAATGTTTCATCAGTTATGTTTTTAGCCATTATTCTAAGGGGATCTGGGTATAAAAGTTACTCTCTGAAGCACTGTTTGTAATAATTAAAAGCGGGAACTAATCTTAGTGTCCACCCACAGAGAATTGGCTATTATCACAATGCATCTGAACACCGAAAAGTATGCAGTCGTTACAAATTAGGACACAGTACATAAACATGAACATGGAATTAACTCAACAAGACAGTAAATGAAAAAATAGGTTTCAAAATATCATCTGTAATATGAACCCACTTATGTGAAATTATACATGTCTAATATACATGTACTTAGGTGCAATGAGATTAATGACAGTTCGAAATATTTATAGTAACGATCTCTAGGTGATTGGATGCAGGTGATATTTACTCTTTTTTTGTATTATTTGGATATTTACAAGAGGAATGTATCTTTCTAACAAATTAAATATATAAAAATGTAAAAAAGAACAGGCTTATGAGCTATATAGGTCTTTTGCAGCTTCTGTTTCAAATTACATTTTAATTTTTCCCACGGAATTCCACATTTGGTGTCCTTTTCATTAGAAATATGTTTAATTGGTGGGTGACCTGATTTAATATTTCTGACTTAAAAAAAGTTTCACAATAGAGGGGTATCTGGGTGGCTCAGTTGGTTAAGTGTCTGCCTTCAACTCAGGTCGTGATCCCAGGGTCCTGGGATCGAGCCCCATGTCCTCGGGAAAACCTGCTCCGCAGAGAATCTGCTTGTCCTTCTCCCTCTCCCTCTGCCCCTCCCCCCAAATAAATAAATAAAATCTTTAAAAAAAGTTCACAATAGAAATAAGTACATGATTATAAAGAATAAGGAGAAGTTTAAGAAATGCACTACAATTTTATAGTTAGTAACGGAGAAATAAAACTATAACAACAGGAAAACAATAGTAGAGAGAGCTATAAGTAAAGAGGTCTGTAGAGGAAAAAGTGAGAAATGCTTAGAAAGAGAACTGAGACTAAGTGAAAATACCAAGAAAGATTGCAGCAAAGAAAGGAGACAGGACAATTGAATGATACTATCTCATAATGAGCGTGGATTACATATTATAAAAATGTAAGCATAAGGATTTGACTCCCACAACAGTCCTAAGAATTTAGTAGATTAAAAGTTTTTCATTGTATGCATGAGAAATAAAGGCCTGGGAAAGGCAAGCATCTCACTTTATGTCACGGATATAATACGGCCACTGGATCTCCTTGCTTTTTATGTAGCAGGAGGCCCAAGACTTAACCTTGTTTAGACCACAGTATAATCTGCAGGAGCATCACCCCATTTTGCAGCTGAGAAAACTGAGTCTCACAGTCACAAAGTAGCTTGCCCTAACCCACAGAGTTACTACATAGAATAACCTGGACTCAAATTTAGATCTTTTACCCCTAAATCCAGTGTTTGTTTTTCTTTTTCCTTTTTAGCACTATGGAGAATAATTTGCAATAGAAAGAAAAAAATATAAATAAGACAAACAAAGGGATAGAGATGCAAGCTTCAAAAGAAGTAAAACACTTTCCAAAATTAACAATCGTTTGTGTAAATATATGAAAGTAAATTACTTTCATTTGCATGAAATTGCTATTTTGGGCTACCGTAGTTTTTTCCCAAGTCAAATATTGATGGAACCCCGTGAATTCTGTCCCTTTTAATCTAAGTCAAACTTTTCTTTTTAACTTTTCAAGAGGTAAATAAACTATTCTTCCAAAACCATTTATAGTCTCTTTGGGAAAGTAAGAAAGGCCATACGGGAGAGACAAGATTATTACCTTGATTTACAAACAGTACAGGATTCAGATGGTTTTTCATTGCTATCAAAACAGCACCATACTTTCAAGGCAACTTGATGCCAGGTTTGATTGTGACTGTCCTCTTGTTTCTATGGTAACAAACTTTCCTGCCATCAGCACTACATAGCAACTTTCTTCATTGCAACAGGCAAGGGAAAAACAATACCTGCCTCTGTATGCCTGATACACATAGTAAAGGCTGAATAAATGTTTACTGAATGGAAGAGTAAAATAGAAATAGTCTCAGTGATACAATGCTATGCTAATCAGATGTGGTGCTAACATTTGCATATGCAAACATCTTCAATAGGACAGAACAAACTTTAGCAAAACAGTAAGGTGTAGGCTTGTTTTTGCTTCACTTAGACCCAGATTGCAGCACAAAGAGAGCTAAGTGGAAGGCTTAAATAGCTTAATTGTGTAGCAAGTTAGAAGTTAAAGGGTCACGGTAATGTTAAATAAATGAAGCTGTTTTGGAGAAAACCTGTAATGCCGCATTCCAGGTCTCCAAAGGCACAGTGCCATTTTTGTGTGTGCTAAATCAGTTTAAGGCCAAATACTGCTGTTTGCTGACTTCCAGAGAGCTTCCTTATGTTTTCAGTCTTTGCAAAAGCAGTATAGCCAGGCACACGGTATCTAAATCTAGTGGGCTGCTTCTGAGATTTTGCTGGGAAGCTATTTAAATACATGCTGTTGGGTTTTTGCTTTCAGGTCATAATCTGACCCGTTTTTAAAAGACTTTAGGTTCTGGCGGTTGACCATGCACATTTTAAAAGATGTCTGAGAATTCTGACCCACGTAAGGTGGATGCCTTTTGTGAAATCACAGAAGCCTTTTAATATGGAAGAGAAGGGTCATATCTAGATGTCTAGGAGAGTACCAAGCGGATATCAGGTAGAAGAGAATTCCAGGCAAGCTAACAAAAAGTGCAGAGGGTCTGAGAGAGGAGCATCCCACATGTTCGAGGAATAAATAGCAAGGTGGTCAGTATGTATATGATCAGGGGAAAGAGAAATAGGAATTTATGTCAAATCAGTTATTCAAGGCCTGGGAGAAGAAGTAGGAGGCGGATCGCATAGGACCTTGTCGACCATCGTAAGGACTTTTGCTTTTGTTCAGCATGAGATGGGACTGAAGAGAAAAAGGAGATAGTATAGGAGATTTTCACATTAATCCAAATAAGGAAGGCTGGTGTCTTGGAAAAGACTGGTGATGGCAGAAGTGGTGCTATTTGTTGGATTCTGGATACCTGCTAGAGATGACTGCACTTTTGATGGGCTGGGTATGAGGTGGGAAGGAGGAATCAGCTATGGCGCCAAGTCATGGGGTGCCTGGCTGGTTGAGGCAGTGGAACGTGTGATTCTTGATCTCAGGATTGTGGGTTCGAGCCCCACATTGGGTGTAGAGTTTACTTAAAAATAAAATCTTAAAAAAATGATGCCAAGTCTTTTCACTGGAGCAACTAGAAGGATGGGGCTGTTGTTTACCAGGAGAGACTGTGGAGGATCCCCAAGTTTTGGGGAAAAGGTTAGGAAAAGATTAACAGTTTTGGACATGTTAAATCTTAGGCATCTAAGAAGACATATCGTTTGGTTGTATGAGTTTGGAGATGTCTGGGTTAGAGATACAAATTTGACAGTTATCGATGACTAGAATCCAAGTCATTATTTAGAGCCATGAGGCTCAGTGAGAGGTCTGTGGACTGAGCTCTGGAACTCCAAACATCCAAAGGTCAAGGAGATAGGGAGGAACCCCCAAAAGGAGACGAGGAGAGGCATGTGAAAGAAGAGAACCGATTGAAGCCAAATGAAGAATCACTGAACACTACATCAGAAACTAATGATGCACTATATGGTGGCTAACTGAACATAAAGAAAAAAAAAAAGAATACATTTCAGACAAACATGAAGAAAAACAAGAGCTTCTTTGTGGGTTACATTTATCTACCAGGATTTGCCAAAGTGAGTAGAAATATGAGATCGTTAACCTTGGTCCCTTCAGTAGCAGCCATGCCTATGGCATAAGAGAGTCCTTTAGGCTAAATGGAGAGCTAAAGCAAACGCATACAGTGATGATTCATGTGCCTGGATGCCCTAGGAGCCTCACCACATTCACACAATTGTAGATTCTTACTTTAGGAAAGACCTGGAAGGAAACCTAGCGTGAGCTGCAAAATCCCCACAAATTCACCCAGTGATTTTTCTTAATCATCTCCAGTAACAGGTGACTTCAAATTTCTGAAAGCAGTTTGTGCATCTTTGAATTCCTCTAATTAGCAGCTCTAATAAAAATGGCCAAGTCACTAGCACAGTACATGAATGAAGTGGATTATGATGCCAACGTTGTATTGATTCTTAACTTTTTGAAGCCTGTTTCTGAATTTTCAGAGATTTATCCCAATCCAAATACTCATTCATTCAAGCCAATCACCATTTGCTTGATTTACATGCTAATCTTCCTCCAAAGTCAAGTTTTTGATTTTTCAAGCGTTTGTTTCTTGGAAAGCTGTAAGGGAGAAAATACATTTATCGACTTTATAAGGTGTATGCTTAATGATGCTGTGGTAGAAGGGGAAATGGAAAGTTAAATAAAGATATCCAAATACCATCATGGCATCCACTTTCATAATAAACTACAGATCAGACATCTTACTGAGTAGGGAGGGTGTCCTGGTTCTAGATGTATGTGCCTGTCGGTAAGAGAAAGCCACCTCTGTGTTTCCAGAGTCACTAGGAAATCACATTTCAGATGGTTTCAACACATGCCAGAGGTTGAAAGTCTCTTCCTATCGGAAAAAGGGCTGAGTTGTTGCCAACAGTGCATAAAAGTAACAAATGGCCCGAATGAGCAAGGACAGTGAGGTCCCAAGAGGTGTAACAAAACAAAACAAAACAAAACAAACCAACAACAACCCAGATTGAGCTTCTCCACCAGTACCTCCCACCATGCTTGAGGGACAGCCCTGTCAGAAGTAGACTTAACTCACAGTCCCAGTCTGGAGTGTGGCTGGCTGAAACCAGCCACTTGAAGGATGAGTCCCTGTAAGGGGGACAGAACAGGTCGTGCTCTCCTTCTCCTGCTGCCTGCCAATGGTTACCCCTGCACGGAGATTCTGTTCCTACCTCCGGGCAGCACAGAGCAGTTAATAATGCACGTCGAAGGTGAAGCACCAACAAGCACCACTGTGGTCAGCAGTAGGTAATTCCATATCACCTGTTTAATTAAGTTTCACTTTCTTGTTGCCTTGGAGGAACTGTTAAGAAAGGGTTGGGTTTTTGTTTTTCTTTTTCTTTTTCTTTTTCCTCTGATGCTTTTTTTTCTCCTAGCTGGAAACTGAGCAATTCCACATTGTATTGAAATGGATAGGCAGTGTTTGTGTTGGCTGAATTAAGCACATATAATCATATATTTCCTCTCTTTTGTCTCTTTGTGCCACATCCTTAATATGTGGGACAGAAATTTCATTTAATGGAGACATAATTTTTTTATTGTCTTCGGGCTTATTTAAACTAGCTCATTCTCCATTAGAATATTTCTGTACTTGAGATCAGCTCAGCACTGATTCCGTCATTGGAATTCCACCATCTCTTTATTTTTTTTATTTTTATTTATTTTTTAAGATTTTATTTATTTATTTGTCAGAGAGAGAGAGAGACAGAAAGAGCACAAGCAGGGGGAGTGGCAGGCAGAGGGAGAAGCAGGCTCCCCGCTGAGCAGGGAGTCCGATGTGGGACTCGATCCCAGGACCCTGGGATCATGACCTGAGCCGAAGGCAGACGCTTAACGACTGAGCCACCCAGGCATCCCCCTACCGTCTCTTTAAATACCATGTATTTTCTGTAAAATTCCAAGTAGCTGATGAATCTGCTACATCAGCAAAGAAATCTGCCCATTTCTCCTAGGTTTCATGCACAGACAAATTGTATATTAGAAATGCTACACCTGGGGCACTGGGGTGGCTCAGTCGGTTAAATGTCTGCCTTCAGCTCAGGTCATGATCTCAGGGTCCTGGGATTGAGCCCCGCATTGGGCTCCCCTTTCTCTCTCCATCTGCCTCTCCCCCTGCTCGTGCTTGCTCATTCTCTCTCTCAAATAAATAAAATCTTTAAAAAAAGAGAGAGAAAGGAATGCTACACTTTTCCTCAGAAGGTCACATGGCCATTCATTCATTCTCTTAAAAATTACCTGTGTACCTACTATGTGAAAGAATATGTGATACACTGAATGGGAGATTTACTTTTCGATAAGATTATGCTGTAATAAACCTCAAAATATTTCTAAATTTATATGCCTTGAACATTCCATGACAGAGGGGCCTCACTCTTACCTTCACAAGTGTGGTATTCACTGAGGCATGTCCTTTGGAACACACCTAACCAAAGAAGAGTGAAAGCCTAGCATCACACAGGAAACATAGAAAAAGTGCATCCTGCCACTGAACTCCCAGGTATTAATATCTCAGTCAGTATTTAGCTTCTATCCTTGAGGTCAAGTCAACCTTTGAACCTTGTAGACTATTTTGAGATATAATTAATTAGAGATGCGGTCCATTTCACTTTGTCAGGGAAGCTCAGAATGACACCAATCTATTGTTCTTTAGAGACTGTCATCTTCTTAAAGCCCAGCTGAGTACTGACCTAGGAGGGACACAGTCTTTCCTGCTGGGCTGTCTGATCCTTTCCTCTTGGACGGGGCTTCCACTGTGTAGACTTCAGTACCGGGTAGCTACCTCCGAATCTGTATCTAGTCATTCCCTTGAAAGACTACACCACTTACAGGAGTGATTCATGGGGAAAAGGTATTGTTTTTCCATCACACTTCCTGCTTCTCTACTCACTCTCGCCTCCTCTTCCCAGCACTGAGGCTGAGAAAGGGCCCCTGCCTTTCTCCCCATTGGTATCAGCTGAAATGCTTTGCACCGAGCGTGGTGCTTGGTCTGGTAATTTCTTGGCCTCCTCTATAGCTTGTCCTCCTCTGTGGCAGTCTCTCCCAAGTTCCTAATGAAAGGCAGCTGATGCGACGTGTTTGATGCATTAAAGAGTAAATAATATGGTTTGTTTATGTAGCAATCCGAATTCATTGATTTCTTCAGGTTAATATTACAGCCTTAGTCTTGTTAAGCCCTGGCCATCTGCTAACTTTGTGAAAGCCAGAAGGCTTCGCTCCTCAGCACTCCTCTCCTGACAGACTGTTGTATGTTTGTGGCGGAGGAAAGACATAGTTAGCATATTAAAGATGCCGATGATTGGTATTACTTTCAACCTGTTCGTTTCAGAAGCATCTGTAGAAGTGGTTTGGTGATGCCCGCTCTTACTTCGTGGCAACCACCAGGATAATTTCTAACCCATAACTCTATTAGCTTATAAGATAGAACTTGAAACTTCAGGAAGGTAGAGGAGATTAGGAGAGATTCCAAGACGGAGAAAATAAGGCTGAGGGAAATTAAAACGGCTTGCCCAGTGTGACTAAGCGGGTCAGGAATAGAACCTGACTCCTAATAGAACACATTTTTGTGTGGGTGTCACAAAAGAATGGGACATGTTAACAATCAGAAAGAACTCAAGTTCAGCCATCAAGCATATTTGTACACACTGTTGCATATTGCGTTGGAATGACTTATTTTTGCCTCAGTCTGTTCCACTGCACATTCCTGCAGAGGTAGGTATTGGTTGGGAGGTCATTTTTCTTCCTCCAGCAGCATGCAAACATCAGAGTTTCCAGATAGGACTGAGGTGTAGGGGTAGGAATGATGGGCTCCACGCCTGGTCACCAATTCTGCAACAACTGGCAGCATCTTGGTTTGTGAGGGGACTTTAACTGAGGTTAGGGACCGGGCATGGCACCTGCGGCTGGTTTACCTGGGGATGAGTCGTTGCTGAGGCAAACGTGGGCAAATACAGGACGACAGCCTGGGCGGGAGACCCTCAGACGTGCTTGGTCACAGCTCGAGGTATAGGACCTCGCGAGGTGACCTGGTCCTTGTATGAGTGATAATTACAACCAACACTTATTTCAGAGGAATTTCCAGGCACTGATTCAGTTTTTCCCCACAAAAGCCCCCAAAAGGAGGTATTTTAATACATGAACGTTACATGTATTTTATGAGGGCGCGAAGAGGCTCAGGGAGATTGTGGCCTGTCCAGGGTTACACTACTGATAAAGAACACTGGACATACATTCAGTTCTCTTGACTCCAAATTGGGTGCTCTTTTAATGAGACCAACTACTTAGACTATTCAAAGGGGTCCCGTGGCCATCTCAGGCTTGCTCCACACCTGCAGAGCCCAAGTACAGGCAAAGTACAAAGTACAAAGTACAGTCCCTTGGGGGTGTGTGGAATGTCAGGACCGCGTTCTGCCTTCCCTTTCCTTCTCAAGCATCTCAGCTCTCCCTTGGGGTGAACGCGTGTCATCAGTGTGGGGTCATCTCCCTCTGAGGCCCTCATCTTTCACAATGGACATCGGACTTCCTTTTAAGGTGCTGTGTATGATTCACTAATAGTTTGATTTTTTGCAAGATGCATGAACATTTTTTGATTGAGAAACGGTTTAGAAACGCTGAACATACTATTGTGATGAAATAACAATGACTAAGATTGTTATTAAATTGTTGGAATTATAATGGCTTTAACCTTTTTTTTTTTATTCGGGTGTACTTTAATTTGTTTTATCTTGCCTTTTAAATGGCTTACTGGCTTTGCAACGTTAACAGACCACGTTGTTCTTCCCCGTAGATCTGGTTCCTACTTTTAGCAGCCATAGGAAGTATATTTAAAACATACCTGCATTAGACATGGCATTTTGGAGACCATTTTCCTGACAGGTAGTAAAAGTTGAATAAATCCCAGTGGATTAAAGACGTAACAGTACAGCTAATCTGAGGCTGAATAAAGTACTTGAGAAGTAAATTGTTTATGTAGACATTGCAATACAGTGTATACTTAACCCGATCAGATACAGAAACACCAGTAGAAATTCCTAAACGTTTTTTTTTTTTTCTTAACTCCTAGGGAAGCAGTTTACTACTAGAGTGTAATGATTACCATCAAACCTAGCCAAACAGAGATCAATAAACACATAGATGCAAAATAAACAAATTCTTTGGTTTATTTTATTAATGGCTGACAAGATGGAAAAGAAGGCAGAAAATGCAGGATGGTGATATTCAGAACCGTAATATTCTAGTACACCATAAAAATATGGCCCTTGCCACCAGTGGATCTAAAAACTTGTCATTTCTTGGGTGACAAGTGAGACAGAGCATTAAAATAAGGATGAAAAACTGGATTAAATTTAAAACAATAAAAACAAATGGTGACTGGCAGGGATAAACAAGAGGAAGCAAAATGAGTGGTAATCAAAGTCCTGGGGGAAGTGTTTTCACTTTGATTTCTGTGAATTTTATTTATGCGGCAGATAATGCAATTTGATGGTTAAATCTCTCTCTGCATACATTAAAAATTACTTTAAATCGGTGCCTTCAGAACAGTAAAGAACTGAATTTGTGACTGAACTCTGCTTTATCATTAAGACCCTAAATATAACTTTTAATCAGCTCAAGTCTCAGTTTCATACTTTGAGTGACATTTACTTTCAGATCAGTGGTGCTCAAACTTCAGTGCATGTCCTATGGCCCAGGGTGCTTGTGAAAAGTGGGGATTTCTGGGTTCTGTCCCCAGATATTCTGGTTCCGTAGACCTTGGGTGGGACCTAGCAAGACGCAAGGACTTCAGGCCACCTTTTGAAAACGCTGAAATAGAGACTAATGAGCCCGGAGGAAGGAGAATGCCATTGGTTTTTATGAACTCTGACCCTCGCCAATGTAAATTTTAAAATTTAAATTTTTGTTCATGGTGATAGATTGGAAACGTGACATATAACATGTTGGTGACAAAAAGAATTATAAAGTTGCCTGATTAGATAACTCGGTTGCTGATAATCAAACTTTTTCGAACGTAAAGCTGAAGAGTGACCTAATGCTACTCTTCATTTTACAGATGAGCAAGCTGAGGCTCAGGGGGTTGAAGTCACTTGTACGATTTCACATAGCTCTCTAGTGACCAAGCAAGGCTGTTTTGCTCTTTCCATTCATTATGTTGTATTTCTTTTAACATTTCCTGACAATAGTTTAGTATTGTAAGAGGACTGAGGGTGAGCTCAGTTCCCCATTAGTGCTTTACACAGAACACAGATAAATAAGGTTACAGACTTGTATAAACATAAATACAAACAGTTAACAGGAGCAATTGTATTGTTATGACAATATGATATGTCTTGTCCTTCATTTAAATAAATGTCATGAACCAGTGGATGGAGAAATGATGCTAAGTTGTTGTAGTCATAAAATTGGAAATAAATTACGAGGCTCCAGGATATGCTAAATTAGTTTTACCTTCTGAAGGATATTCAGTTTTGCTTGGGTGTTTCAAATTTCAAAACTGCCCTCTCCCCAAAAAGCTTTCTAAGAATAAAGAGCTTCTTGTTTGATCTGCCTCCCCTGCCAAATCAACTAGGAATGGGGCGGGGGAAGGCGGTGGAGTACGGGCTACAAATGACTAACAGTGTTTGAAACAAATAGAGATTTTTTGTTTCCTCACATCACCGTGTTTCTGGAGATAGGTCATTGCTGGTATTAGTTTAGTAATTCAGTAATATCAAGGCTTGGGGTCAGTATCTCTGTCTTTGTCTTGTCCTTACGCTCACTCACATGGTCTCAAACTGCAGGTGTCACATTGGTGTTCCAGGGAAGGAAGGGATGGGTGGAGGACCAGGGGTTGAGAAAAGGTGGTGTGAAAGAGTGCCACTCTCTTTTTTCGCTCCTTCCACCACTCTCCTTCTGGACTCTGTTACTTTACCGCCCTCTCCCCACACACCACACGGAGTGACCACAGGCCCAGGCATCCCCATAGTCAGAACCTGCCTGTTGGGGAGTCCCCCAGCTGCCAGGAATGTGGCACAGGTGTCCCAGGATTAGAGTGTTCTGTTGTATAATCTTTCCCTGTGTGTCCAGCCACCCTTCCTCCCTGCTTCTTTAAAAGAATGATTGAATCCAAACATGACAGACTGATGTTTAAAAAAAAAACAACAAAAACCCCGAAGTCAGTATCTTGAAAGCATATCCCAAGGCTTTTTCTTCAGGTCACCTTTATATTGAACCATAAAAAGAGTAAAGATACCTTCTGCTGGACTTGGGCCCTGTCCTTCACGTTGAGATTGTTCAGGAAAAGAGGTGCTGACACCTTTACTGAGAGGAGTCAAGGTCTCCCGAGCAGGAAACTGGTTTGATGACAATACACTGACTTGTCAGGTAAGCTGGCGGCTCCCCTTGACATCAGAGATTGGCTCTTCTTGACTTCTGCCTTTTTTTGTGTGTGTTGAGGGAATCTTATGAGTCATGGTTAGCCTTTCCAGCCTGATTGAGTTTGAAGGAGCCTCTAGATTGTTGCATAAAATGGATTTTGCAAACAGTTGTCTTCGGCATACCCAAAGGAAAAGGGCAAGTCGGTTCATAAATGGAAATTCTAGACAAACAACTGAAGTTAAAGACACCTCTGCATGTAAACGCTTCCAGATGGAGACAAGTTTTTCACTTCACTCTCCACAGTTTTCATGTTAAAGGGTTATTGAGATGGAAGCATTGGAGCAAAGTGCATTAGAATCATTTGCCCCGGCTCCCCTTCCGAGTGAGGCCGACTTACAGTTGCAGGGGAAAACACTGTCTAAAAAATAAATCTTAATTCCCTGTAGTCTATCAACACATGCTTTTCAGAAGAAGAAAAAGGAGAAACATCTGAGGGAAACAGGGCTGAGTTGGTGGAACATCTTGAAGGGGCCTGGTCTCCTCTTAGAAAATTAAAAAGACATGTGGGTAGCCGTTAGGAAGAGTCTGTGGTTGTTAAGTAGAGTAACATAAAGGTGGAACTTCAAGATACAAGTTTAAAACAACACTGCAGTTATTTGGACCATAAGGTCATTGGGATTGTTTTCACCCTTTGAAAGGGCTCTGAACAGAGTTACAAATAGTTTAAAAAAAAAAAATCACTGGGCCAACAGAAAATGCCGTTTGGCCCATAAAATATTCTTTGCTCCCACCCAGCAAGCCCTCCTCCCATTTCCTACCAGTCATCCTTCCCTCCTTCTACAGCTTCCTGTACAAAAGGCTAAGATACCAACATCTGCCTGAAGCAAAAACACCCGCATTTCAACCAAATAAATAAATAGGAAAGAACAAGAGTCTGAGTAGACCATGTTGCTCTTATTCTCACTGGCTGACTCCCATTAGGCCTCTCGTTATTGTTATAATTTCTTTTAGGCCCTGGGCAGATGGGCCTCAGCTCATGGCTGATTTAGAATCTCCTGATAGTGGCGGGAAGGAAGCATATAGAGAGCCTTTTAAATTTCAGTTCCAAGCTCAGTGGATTAGACCACTGTATTCTTGGGTTTAGATGTTTACTCAGTAAATGATGCTCGTCAGTGGTGGTGCCTGGTCCATGGCCCAGCCATGTCGAGGGGGTGACAGTGAACATGACTTTGCTCTTTAGAGGAGGCCTCTGCAAATCAGAGCTAATGGGACCCTAATGAGAATGTTCACCTCCCAGCTTCTCCGTGCCAGGGCTGTGGATAACAACAGGATGTGGGTTTCAAGCACGTGCAAGTTTCTTCAAAGCTGCCTCTTTCAGTTTCATTCTTTTTCAAGACACTCGAAAACACAATCCATATATTTGAAACAAACATTTTTTTCTTGCTACTCATGTGCTTTTTGTCATGGTTCTATCCCATGTCAGGACTGGATTCCATTCACATGTCTGCAGGTAACTGAGTTGGTACCCGCATGTATATGATTGGTGCAATATGCAAATGAAAACACGGCTATTTACGAAGTAGGCGGATTACGATGTGCGCTACCAAAGTTTCACTTTCTGTAAGTGTGAAAATGGATTGCATTTATCAACCATTAAGAGTGTTCCTAAGGCTTTGGTACTGCCCCACTGTGCACTTAGCTGGTGGTTTTAACAAACGGGAACAAAAGATGTCAAAAACCACAAGCTCACTGTTGTCAAAATTAAAGACACTTGGTTCTAGATTAATTTTTCATAAAAAAGTTATGAAAACGGAGTTATGAAATTAGGATCAAATAGACAAATGTGCATACATTTTAAAAAAGGTTTTATTTGTTGATTTGAGAGAGAGAGAGAAGAGAGAGAGAGAGCACAAGCCCCGGGGGGGGGGGAGGGGGGGAGGCACATGGGGCTCGATCCCAGGACCCTGAGGTCATGACCTGAGCTGAAGGCAGACACTTAACCGACTGAGCCACCCGGGCGCCCTGACAAATATGCATGCATTTTTATCACAGACGAGAAATTAGAGCCTGGAGAAAATGAGAGGAAATCCACTTCCATTCTGTGTATCTCCCGTTGTTATTCCAGTCCCCACCCTGTGCTCTACATCCAGATCCATTGTTTTCCTGGCAGTCTTTCCTGTCCCATCTGTCTCTCCTTCTCTTCTTCCCTTGCCTTCTCCTTCTCCTCAGACCTCCCAGATATAGAGTGAAGAGAGAACACAAAGGATGGTCAGGACTGGTGAACAGAGAAATAGCGTGGGGTTCTCTTTTCACCTCAAGTTTTGAGTTGCCTTTGCACTTGAAATATGCGCATGATAAAAAGGAGGTTTCCATTTCAATTCATATTGTTTTGAAAATGCAAAGACTCTTCTGGTTTTTCTCCATAATGAAGACTTTGTTGGATTGTGGGCTCTGTAATTATGCTCGCTGCACAAATACCTTGAAAGAGAAACAATTCCAAGTCATGTATCAAAAATTCAATTTGACGCGTATTTACTAAATGCCTAACATGCCTATGCATTTTGTTTATTCATTATCATAACAAGATATAGAGAGTTCGTATTCTGTGCCAGCACAATACTCTGTTAAAAATCCAAAATTAAATACAACACCAGAGTCCTACCTTCAAGAATTTACAGCAGAATGGAGGAGCAAGTATAAAAAGATCAGTTGCAGGGTGACAAGAGAGCGTTCTAATAGCACAAGGAAATGTGATTTTGAAAAGATGATACAAACCAGTTATCTCTTGCTTAATGGATTAGACAGGCTACAGGAAATTTGGCAATAAAACAAAGTTTATATAAATTGAAACATTTTCCTACAACTCCACTATAAAATTGGAAACATTTTTCCCACAGAAAAGCCTCCCAGAATGCTGAATGCAAAACTTGGGATCACAGAAAATATGATATGATGTCTATATTTGGCCTGCTGAAAATTGTATTTTTGCAAGGTAATCCCAGCTTTCGTTGGTAGCTCCCATCCTGACACACACTCTTTTCTTCTTGGAGTACTTTTCTAAGTCTGGGATTGCCACTGCCTTGGGACTTTCTTTCTTACTGGGATCTGTTCTGTCTTAGCTCTCAGCCTCCGGACCTCTCAGTTTGCGTCCTTCCTTTCTATTGAGATATTTTATGGCGGTTAAATAGAGTCGAACAAGATGTATTCCAGCCTGATGTGCTTTTGAGGTTGCAGATGTGTAAGATGAGTGACTTCCTATCTCCATCTGTCTAGCTCAAGAATTAACTTAGGGTGACGAATGCCTACTTTGGTCATCCATTTAATAGATATTGATTGACTGCCTGCGGTGTACAATCAAAACACAGTTTCTGACCTCGTGAGCCTACCATGTCGCTTGGCAAGGTGCATTAAATACTTGTTTATTTGTAATTGCGGTTAAGTGCTACAGAGGACACGTACAGCTTCTATGGGCACACGTTTAGGGGACCTGATTTTGTCTGAAAGATGGAAAAAGATCAGGAAGGGCTTCCCTGAGGAGGTGATGTTCCAGCGGAGATCTGAAGGATAAGTAGGGATTCCTCCAAGCAGACGGAAGAGCAAAGGTTTGGGGGCAGGTAGAAACATGGTGGTTTTGAGGAACTTAGAGGTCGGTGTGGCCAAAGCCAAGACAGCCCAAGGCAGAGTGAAGCAGGAAGGAATGGGGTTAGGCTCCCAGGCTCTGGAATCAGATTTCCTGGTTGGAATCCTGGTCTCACAGCTGTGTCAGTTAGGAATACCTTTGGCTCCAAGTAACAGAAAGCCTGCCTCAGCTAGGTTAATATGTAAAGCACAGCATATTTTCTCCACGAAACAAGGGGTGAAAAGAGGCAGTCTTGGGTTGGTGCAGGGGGCCGGGCTCTTTTCATCTTCTGCTCTGCATTCTGAGTTTGCTGCTTCACCGTTGCTGAGTCTCGAAGTGGTCCCCAGGCCCGATGGCCCCCTTAGAGGCAGGAGGAGGGGGAAGGATGTGCAATAGCAGGTTCTTTCATTGGAAAAGCTTAAAGCTCAGAGGTCGGCTGGTGAACTTCGGCCTACATTGATCAGAACACAACCCAAATGGTACGGAAAGCAGGAGAGTGAGGAAGTGGATTTTCCAACTCTACTACTAGAGGCAGCCAAGTGAGAGGGGTTTGGAAATGTGTACTGATTTCCTCCATAAACAGTGTCTGACACAATCACTCTCTAGCTTTCTGATCTTATCAAGTACCTCAGCTTCTCTAGTTCCTCATCTGAAAAATGGGGACAATAAGAGATCGGTGTGAGCTCCGACATTATGCTTGACAGACATGCAGCAACCAGGTCATGAAGAACTTTGTAAGTCATATTGATAATTTTGTGTTTATCCTTAGTACAATGAGAGGGTATTAAAGGATTTTAAGCAGGGAGGCAGCATGATCATATTTCTGTTTTCAAAAGAGCCTTCAGTTTATCCTCTGTCAGAAAGAGCCCATTTATTTCGTTACCCTGTAGAATTTGGGCACAGTGCTTCACCTAGACCTGTCTTTGCTCTCTGATGGCTTTTCTGGCTTTTCTTTTCATTCTTCTTTTGGCACTCTAAGTTGTTTTGAGATGTGTGAAGTTAGAACCTCATGCAGGTGTTTTGAGTTTCTTTGATTTTATTATTTTATTATTTTATTTTTTTTTTAAAGACTATTTATTTATTTGACAGAGAGAGAGAGACAGCGAGAGAGGGAACACAAGCAAGGGGAGTGGGAGAGGGAGAAGCAGGCTTCCTGCCGAGCAGGGAGCCCGATGTGGGGCTCGATCCCAGGACCCTGGGATCATGACCCGAGCCGAAGGCAGACGCTTAACGACTGAGCCACCCAGGTGCCCCTATTTTATTTTTTTAAAGCACTTTTTTCACTCGGGGCAATTTAATGCCAGAATACCAACAGGCCTTTATCAGGATTTTCAAATCTATTTGGCTGATAGTTGTACCTACAGGATAGGAAAAAACGCATTGCAAAGATTTTGCTTCACTTGCTTGAACTACTGCCCTGCTGTTAAAGGCGACAGCAAGCTTACGTGTTTAAAAAAAAAAAGAGCTATAGCATTCCTTTCTCACTCCCACTCGCCCCTGAGGTTCTTCCACTTCCTTCCTATGGCTTTTTTTAGAAGCGAGTGTGTTTTTCTCACGTCCGGCAACAAAGGATGTTTTGTGCTGCTACTGAGGTTTGTGTGTATGACTTACTTTAGAACTCTTTCTAGAAAGTGCTATTACTATTTGCATAGAATTAGTAGAACTTTATCTTGAGTGAAAGTCTCGGATGGCTATTTTTGTTTTTGTAGGTAGATTTGCCACTATTTCACTTCAAAGGCATTTTCCCTGTGTATTTTAAAGTGATCATAAAAGAACCTATCAAAATTCCTTCAGAAGTCCCACACCAGTTCTTATCTTAAAAAAAAAAAGTTTAAATGATTCTTCCAGTTTATTGTATTGAGTCCTACATGCCTTGTTAAAGAGTTTACCATCTCTTCCTTAGCTATGTCCTAACGAGAGGGGAACGCAGTGACTGCCTCTAAGCTTTGGTGATTTTCACCGAGAAAAGTATTTGCCACAGTTACGGTGTCCCATGCTGGAGCTAGTAGATGCTTTGACGTGAGGTGTTTCCATCTAATTGTAATTCTCTGAGCAGTGAGACAGGGTGAAATAAACAGAGCTCAGATGGCTGAGAATGGTGCCATAAATCCTGTACAAGAATGTACCTTTCCATCGTCACAAAATATAAATCACTTGAAACACAACACAAACGGCTTCACCTTTTCCTGACAAGTGGGGTTTGCATCCCAGGTTTTCCTTCTCAACCAAGAGAAAGGTATTAAGTGAACCCCTGAAGATTTTCGACACATTTGGTTGGCTGGTTCTGTGTACTGCCAGCAAAAATCCCGGTAATTGATATCCTAAAGAGGCAGCCATTGTAGGGATGTAGGGAAGTAACCACCTTAGCTGCTTGGTAAACAGGATCGCCCTGGAGATGCCTGTCTGCATTTGGGAAATGACAAGCCCCAGAGTCCAGGTATGATGGATTCGGCTCCATGTGGATCTCGTGATTTCTCTCCTGCTGGAGTTAGAAGGGGAGCTTAGATTCCAAGATCAATTTAATGTCTGAATTCCTTGGCATTTGTCATGTTAGATCAGCACATCTTGGGTGGCTTTCAGTAGTTATTTTAGCACTCATTCTCCTCTAGCAGAGTAAATCAAAGGAAGATTTAGAAAATCAAAGTCAGTTTTCCTTGGCCTTTTCTCAGAAACCAAGGGAAGCTCTGGTGTTGATGGGGTTTTTGTTTTTGGTTTTGGTTTTTTGTTTTGTTTTTGCTCATCTTCACCTATGATGCAAAATCACTCTTTGTGTGAGTCTCTTTCCTATGGCGTATCTACTAGAGGCAGAGCCTTGGGCATTTCCGTGCTTGGAGGATTATGCAAAATTGTTGTAAGGCACACCAATAGACTTGGAGGAACTAAGTATTTCAAGAGGTAAGATGTGAGAGTGGAAGTTGTGGCAGTTTGTGTTGTGAGAACCCAGGCTTTCACATCAGCACCCCAGGATTGGGTCCCACCTGAGTCCCAAGCCACCTCGTGCAAGGGACTTCATGTAGTTCTTAACCTGGAAAATGGAGGTAATGGAGGTGCTTGCGTCATAGTCTGATGTAAAAATGGCGCAGGCCTTGGCTGACTAGGGACGCGACCAACACCAGACTGCTTGTGTTTAGATCCCAGCTGTACTGTTTGGAGCTGATGGGACCTTAGGCAGGTCTCATACCTGCTCTGTGCCTCAGCTGCCTCACTGGAAGGTGGAGAAGGTGCTGGTACCCACTTCTTAGGGCTGTTGGACATCTTAAAGGAGCTAAGGTAAAAGGCTGAGGACGACGGTACCTTGCACAAACAATTACATAAGGGTTTGCTTTCATATTTGTGGGGATCAGATATAAGGCACGTGAAATGACTTCATACATAGGTAGGAGGGAATTCGTAACTATTACATTATTTGGAAAACTCAACCCAATGTGTAGTACATTTTCAGTGTTCAGTAAATTTTGGTTGACTTAACTATCTACTGTGAATATCTGTGTGTGTGTGTAATAAGAGAGAGAAGCACATATTCCCCAACAACATAAAACACACTTATGGGTCAAAAGATGTGGGACAGAATGGATGGTAGTTAGGGCATTCAGCCAGGAGAGTTCTAGCTATATTATCTGGTGCTTAAATTGTTTGTTTGGTCCTCATTTGTAGGCTTATTTTTTTCCATTGATGCTTCTCTAACATTTTCAACTGTGGATGGAACGTCTAATACCCCGTAAATGAAAGGGATAATCACTACTGATTGTTTTTCACCACCATAGATGGTTAAAACATACTTGGCCTTTGGACCTGACTAGAAACCCAATTAATAATAATTGCACGCATTTTCCAATTCGTAAATAATTTATGTTCCAAAAAATTCAGTTTTGAAGGAAGAATTTAGATCTCACAATACACTTTCCCATAAAAATGTTACGAGAGATCATTAAAATTAGGCCTAATTATTCCAGTATCTGGAAAAGAAAAAAAAAACAACAACAGTACTATAGAGCCAGTCACCGTGTATGAATCAAAATATGTGTTTTGAACTCTAGCTCACAGAGCTATGAGAAACACATGCCCCTGTGAAAATCCTGGGGATGGTGAGGATCAAAGGATTGTGCCCCACCTGTCCCCCACCACCTTTAGTTTGCTAAAGAGAGATAGGAGTTTGGGGGACCCGGTTTTCACAGGGCAGCTTCAGCCTTGCTTTTCTGGGCAAATCAATGGCAGAAGAGAAAGAGGAGTGGTCAGGAGAAAATCACCTTTGTTATGCGTATGTAATCTGTAAAGGCGATTTTATTGTTAAAACCTTTGGCATATGTTTCATTGTCCCCTACCCTACCCTCCCTCCACCCCACTCCACCACTTCACAAAACAACCAGGGCCATGGTCCTATGGGATAATTCCAGTTCTTTCCATTAGAATTCTTCCGCACATCCCCCAAGTATGAAATCGAAAGGGCTTTCAGATGAAGACATCCCTAAAACCCCCCCTTTTAAAAAGGCAATATCAAAAGAAAAGAGTTTGCAGTATCACCAAAGGAATCACTATTAATTCTGAATTGAGTCCTATTTAGTTGTTTGGCTAGGCCAAAAGTCCTCGCTCACTATTCGGTCTGTATGCAAAGGCAGCCTGACAGAGAAATAGAATACTTTGCCATTTAAGATGTATCTGTCACTTAGCACTTTGCATACAAAACAGAAGAGGACAGTAGCTTTCTTTATGATCCAAGGCTAGTAGTATGACATCAGGTTCTGCATTCATTCAGCAAACATTTACTGAGCTTTGGGTATGTGCCTCTTGCTGGTGCTAGATGTATAATACTGAAAAACAATCTGCTGAGGCTAGGCAGATGATAAATATACAAACAGATAACAATATAGTGTATCATATAGTGCTAAATGCCAAGGAAGGGATTAATTTCATATAGAATGGTCTTGCAGGAAAGTCAGGGAATGAGCCATGCAACCATCCGGGAGAAGAGTTTTCAGGCAGAGAACAGCAAGAACAAAGCCTCTGAGCCAGGAGCACCTTTTTGACAAAGATATCCTAGCTGGATGGGAGTAATCTAAGGGAGATTGGTGGGAGAGGAGGTCAGAGAGGTAACAGGGGTACCTTGTAGGGCTTTGTAGACCATTAGAAAGACTTGCTCTTATTCTAAGTAATCTAGGATATGTTCTGAAGCTAGAGTCCATTGGAATGCCAATGCACTGGATGTGGGGTATCAAAGAAAGAGAGGAACCAAGGGTAAATCAATACATGTGACCCACACAACTAGAATTGCCATTTATTGAGCTGGGGCGTATTCTTGGAATATCATTATTGGAACAGGGAAAGAAGGGAAGGCAGGGAAGTAAAATTTTCATTTTGAACATGTTAAGTTTGATGTGCTTATTAGCCATCCAAGTGAAGATGTCAAGTAGGCATGGGTAGAAGTAAGCTGGGATTCATGGGCAAATTCTGGCCTAAAAGTCTACCTCTGGGTATTTAAGATCATAAGACTGAAAACATCAGAGAAGAATTGTAGATAAAGAAACAAGATGTTTGGACTGAGTGCTAAGACTCCAATATTTAGAGGTCAGAGAGATGAAGTGGAGCTAGCAAAGGAAACAGGGAAGAAGTGTCCAGTGAGGGAGAAGACATAGGAGAAGATGGTGCCCCAAGAGGCAAGTGAAGAAAAGGAGGAGGGAGTGTCTGTCCATATCAAATGCTGCAAATAAATTAGGTAAGTTGAGGACTGATAAGGTTTGGTAGAGGCCATTGGTAACTTTCAAGCAGTGCTTAGGTGGGTACACTGGCTCTCCTGATTTGTAGTGTCTACCAATTTCCATGTTGTAAATACTCCCATCATAGCCAATTTCATGCTACTAGTCAATTAAGAAAAGCTTGCAAGATTCTTGAATATTTAACAGTTGGCTTCTGCTAGCTCCAGCACACATTGCCTTGACGGGAGCCATTTTGGGGGAGTGGGTGGGAATTGAAGTACATTCATAAGAGATGAAACAAAAAAGAATTGTGGACTGAGTATAGACAATATTTTTGAGGAGTTAGAAAGAAATGAGGTAGTAATTAAATTGAGATGTGTCATTAAGAGTTGTTTCTTTTTAAATGAGAGATAGAACAGCATGTCTGCATGCAGATAGGAGTGATCCAACTAGAGGGGGAAAATTGGTGAAGAAGGATAAAGTGGTGAGACATGTTGGAGTGAGGGCTATGAGTGGGAGGGAGGAAGAAGTTCTAATGCACAGGGAGGGGGGTGGCTCGGTCTTAGCGAACAACATGGGTGGTTCCTTCACGGTAATAGGAGAGAATAGAGCAGCACTGTCCGAAGCAAATACAATGTGAGCCGCCTATGTAATTTTTAAATTCTAGAGCCACGTTAAAAAAAGAAAAGTAAAAGGATCAGGTGAAAATAATTTTCATGACTATTTGAACCAATATATACAAATTATTACCACTAAAACATCTATTGAATATGAAAAAAATTATGAGATTTTGCATTCATTTTTTTTACACTACATTTTCAAAATCCAGTGTATTTTATGCAAAAAGCACCTCTCAGTTTGGACTAGTTACATTTCAGGTGATCAGTGGCCACCACACGTGACCAATGACTACCATACTGGAGAGGGCAGGGATAAATGATCAGTTAAGTGGGTGCACATGTTGGTAAGAGGTTGCAGAAGTTCTCTTCTGTTGGCTTCTGTTTTCTCAGTGAAATAGGAATCGCTTCCATTCAGTGACTTAGACTAAGAATGAGGCCGAGTGGGAGAGGTGGGAAGTAGTCATGTAGCAGGATGACAGAGTGAATGGACCCAGAAAACATACTAGAATTGGGCAGCACTGATGGTCCGCTTGAGGTTAGTGGGCCAGAATTTACAGGGCGACCAGCAACCCCGGGAGCGCGGTTTTCTCCAGCTGCCTCCTGCTCTGTGAGGCACAGCGGGGGCATGGGCATCTGCAGTGTGGACAAAGTCGGATTTAACTGGGCTGAAATTAATTGGAAAGCCGACGCCAATCTGCCAATCCAGCAAAAACATGCTAAACCTTCCCCATAGGAACTTGCCCTTTTCCCTTTCTGATCTAGGCTTTGTGTGTTGGGGAGGGGCGGGGTTGGGTGGGAGTGGGAGATGTTAAGCAACAGTGTGTGGAAAGAGTTTAAAAGCATAGACTTTTTTTTTTTTTGCCACTGAACTATCTCAGAATTCTTCTCTTAGCAAGCCCTCCTACCACTTTCCCTAGGGTCGCTTAACCAAGCTGTATGTGCCCTCTCTCTTTGCTCAGAAGTCGTCAAACTGTTTACTAAGGTTTATTATTTTTGCGTGGTCTGAATCTGATACGTACTTGTCAAGACTAAATGGGTGTGTTGAACTGACTCTCTGTTTGTTGGAGGCTAGGCAGATGTTAATGAGGGCTCTCTGTTCCCTGCTTGTAACCTGAAGCTGGCAGTCAACAGAACAAATCAGAGGGTTTCCAGCAGCACACTGAGGTCCTTATGTAAGGAGGATCACACGCAATTTTTGTCTTTGCAGAATTCCTCTCTGTATAATTATTCTTTTGATCATGCTACACATGAAAAGAAAGGCAACTGGGGGTATGAATCATGTCCTTGTTTCACTTGGAATTAACAATTGAGACAGGGTGAGGAGTCTGTGAGAACTGCTGGTCCGAGGGAGGTGGTTCTCTGTTCTTAATTGACAAACTTGGTGCGTGTCCTCACTGGTGTCCTCAGAGCAGACCTCAAACCTTACATGTCACATTGATCGGTCCCCATGGGTTAGCTACATTCCTGGGTGTGATACCGCAGTAAGAGCGCAGTCAGAGTTTTCTCTGCTAAGCCAACAGGAATCCTTCCTTCATCGTTCCTCCCCAAATAAGTTAGCTACATTCGATCCATCAGGACTTCTACCGAAACACCGAAGGTATGAAAAGGATTGAGCATTTGCTATGAAAAGGATTGAGCACTTGGTATGAAAAGGATTGAGCACTTAATCTGTATGGTACACCAGACGGCTTGTGGGTGCATTCAGGAGGTAGCTCACATGTCTTCTCAGATGCCTGCCTCTGCACCCCAAACAGAATCAGTCACCTGACCGCTTGTGCTTTATCGCATTTTGTACACACTTCAACCACATCCCTGAACATGGAATCCCTTTCAGAGTGTAGTGCTTTTGCATGCGGTGTTTCTTCTGCCTTCCTTACCTGTAAACACCTCATAATCCTTCAAAATCCAACAAATATTTGTTGAGTGGATGAATGAGATGGTTTGTAGAGGAGAGGGCCTTCCCTCAATTGATCACTCTTGCTTATGAGTCCCCACACATTTGAGTTCTGCTTCCCGTTTGGCCCTAACTCAATTCTTAGACTGATTCACCTGTTCTCTTTCCTGAGTCTGTAACTTTCTCCAGCATAGGGACCGTGCTTTTTGTGCTTTGGCATCCCTAGTGCCTGGCATAGTACCTGGTACATAATAAGCCCTCACATTTTTGTTGAACACTGAAATGCAAAGAATTAAGCATAATAGTGTGATTCAGGTGAATATAGAAATAGCTTGAACTGAGTCACAATTTTGTAGCCCATACGAGCTCACATTGAAGTAAATCAAGTTGAGGCATTTCAGATGAAACCTCAAAATGAGGATGTATTGGTTTTAGCCCAAAGCAGAAGTTTATATAAAGGATGTATAACCTTTTGCCCTCCACACTCAGGATTTAAAATAAAAGAAATCTAAAAACCCATTTATAGGTAATTTCAATTTGAGGCTTATAGGTATGTAAAAGGGGTTTATTTGAGGTTTAATAACCAAGTTTCATGTGGGTTCTTGTTTGGGAAAGAAAACTTTCACATGGCATTAATATACAGTAAGTTGTGATTTACAAAAACATTTTCACATCCTGTCTAGGGTGAAATTTTAATTTGTCCATTGAACTTTCCACTGAAAGAAAAAATGGTAAAACTGGCAAACTAATCTAGCTATGCACATTTTGTTTTGGAAACTTGCTATTCCCAAATGTTCCCTGAATGTATTTTTGAAAATTCTTTGGAAAATTTAAGGAAAAACTGGTCTTTTGAGAAATACCTTGAATGTTATATTTTGTATGTCAAAGGAGTATTGAATTTCTTGTTGATAGCAGTTTGGTTGACTTTTCAATTTATTTCTTCTTGAACTATTCATTGTTTCTACAATTCAGTATGTGAGTATTACTGTCTGATGCCTGACATTTTAAGATACTGCCTGTTCCTTACCTTTCAGTTGGATAGAATAGATGTATACGTTAAAGGAATTTTGGGGGGTGTGTACAACTTATCTCATTTGTTTGATTGTGTCTTCCAAATGATGGGCATTTCATATTGGGTGGATGGATGGGTAGATGGTCCAATAGTGTCTATATGCTTTGAGAGTCCAGGTGTTGGGTACAAGTTTTGTTTTTTGCTACCTACTAACTCTCTGGCTTTTAGCAAATTAATGATCTAAACCTGTTTCTTCAAATGTACATAATCATAGCTCTACATAGGGTTTGGGGAGTTAAATGAACTAATGCTGTAAAAATAACTCGCATCACAATTGGTACATAGTGAGTGCTCAGAAATGTTAATTGTTGTTATTACTATTATTAACGTAACAATAAATGGCTTTATAGCACCCATTTTTTAAAATTTAAGGGTGAATAATTACAACCTGGAGAAATTATGAGTGTATTGATTGTAGTACGTTTGGGAATACCAGTAATTTTCTAATTATTACAGCTCAAGCTCTTCTGTCTATAAGAATGTGAAGAGTGGAATAACCGGAAGCTTCCTTATCTACTTACAGAATTACAGGCCTAGCTTAGATAATGAAAATTCTTAGGCTGCACCATGATACAAGAGCTGGTTGCATTATGTACCATGTCTTAGCAAAGTATCACCATTTTGTCCAGTTTTAAACGTTTATAAATTCTACGTGAGCATTCTTAAAGCACGTCTTTCCCATGACTCTGAAGCCCTTAAAAGTGGTATTTTAAAAGATCTGAAATAAGGTTGAGATCATTAAGCAGCACAGCCCCAAGTTTTACTGGTTTTTTGTTTTGTTTTTGTTTTACTCCAGAGTTCTGTAAAGAAACAGCACGGTTTGTAGGCAAAGGGAGAAGCCACTGAAGTCGGCCCCTGGGTCCGTTTCCCAAAGAGGAGACCGTGGGGCAGCGCAGAGGCAGGGCGGGCGGACTCCAACAGGGCTTATGCTATATGCAGAGAAGGAAGGCACTTTCAGCTTCTCTCAGGGCCGTAACGTGTGGGCCACGCTTCTGGCGGCGTGGAATAAACACGGGTCTGAGGATGAGGGTGAGGATGGGGACGGGAGGGTCGGGGGGAAGACTGCGGATTCCGCGGGGGACGCTCCGGCGAGGCCTGCGCTCCGCTCAGCGCCGCGGAAGCGCACGGATTGTTTGCAACTGGAGCGGCGCCTCCGGCTTTCTCTCCGCCCGATTGCTGTTTGCGGGGAGCGGGCCCTTTAGGGGCCGGAAGCGCCGGCCATGTAAGGAGCGCGGGCCCTTCCCGACAGCCGGGCCCCCCTTCCCCGCCGCCGCGGGGCCGCCTCCTCATTGGCCCGAGGGCTGGCCGGGGCTTCTCCCTGCGAAGGGCCGCGTTTTAAAAATGTCTTCTTTTGTCAGCTTGAGATTTTCCAGAATTTAAAAGCGGAAAGGAAGAAAGGAGTACAAGGAAGCTATTAAAGATACATTAAATAAACTCTACTGGGAGCAAGTGTGTGTTTAAGAGAGAATCTGTAACTTTTGCAAGGGAAGTTTGGGTGATTGCTTATTATTTCAACAAAGAGGGCGTGTGTGTGTGTGTGTGTGTGTGTGTCAGAGAGTTTTGGTGATTGCTTATTATTTAACAGGGTGTGTGTGTGTGTGTGCTTATTTTAACAAAGGGTGTGTGTGTGCGTGTGTGTGTCAGAGAGAGTTTTGGTGATTGCTTATTATTTCAACAAAGAGGGCGCGTGTGTCTGTGTGTGTGTGTCAGAGAGAGTTTTGGTGATTGCTTATTATTTAACAGGGTGTGTGTGTGTGACTTATTTTAACAAAGGGTGTGTGTGCGTGCGTGTGTGTGTCAGAGTTTTGGTGATTGCTTCTTAATTTAACAAAGGGTGTGTGTGTGTGTGTGTGTGTGTGTGTTTTCTCCCTGAACTGGAGAAGCAGATGTTTAAAGGAGAAGGGGCAGGAAGCAGCTCTGACAAATGAAAGGATTTTTGATTGAATTCGTGAGCTAAAGTTTCCTGCCAGTAATTCATTCAACCCTAGGCTACATAAAAGAAAAACCCACATAATTGAATTTTAATCGCCTAACTTTTTAACAGACAACCAGAACAGGCTAGTGTAGCTGCCACAGGTAAAACTGAAATAATGCTGTAAGCTGATTTTAGATTATTATTTATTGGTAGTTTAAAAAAATTTATGATACCCTTGCTTCATTCTGCTCCTCCTTTATGGGTGCGTGGGTGCCAGAGGCTATTCCTTATTGTCTATATAAGTTAAAATCCTTCGTGCAGATTTTTTTTTCTTTAAGCTGTTTTGTGAGCAGGTGCAGATGGCTCTCATGAACCGAGCCAATTGAAATGTTCTGTTGCAGCCTGCAGAAACCGAAGTTTTAAAAAATGAACAACTGTGTTTTGTGCTGTATCTATAATTCAGCTGAAAACTGTTTTCCCTGTTTTATGATGAAATCTGCCACCTCTGTTTCTTCCGTTTAATGAATTCGGTTTGTTTACAGCCTTAAGGAAGTCTTGTCACTAAAATCCACCCTCAATACCCCTCCAGTGTTTTGCAGTCTGATGATTTCACAACAAGGGCCATTGCAAAATAAGGGTAAACGGGCATTTTTTTTTTTAAATCCCTGGAGATTTTCAAGAACTTTTTTTCCTTCACAGTGTACTCAAGTAAACAGTGTCGGGAAGACTCAAAACATGAGACTGTTGTACCTTCTTGTACATAGAATAAGTTACTTTTCTTAGTCAAGACTTATCATTTGAAACCAAGTAACAGAAAGTGGGGAGTCAAGATACCCTAAAACCTTTTGGTTTGGTGCTGGCATTCATGAGTATTCCTCTAAAACAAAGTCAAGAGTGAATTAACTCCTTTGGTGTGCAGAGGCTCTAGGGGCCGTGGTAGTGATGGGCTTGGGCTCTCTGCTCCTGTCACACTCACATGGACACTAAGGCAAGGCCCTAAACCAAGGAACCATTGCCAAGAGCCAAGAATGGCACTTGCTGTGCTGCACATTGAACTGAACAAAACCCAAATATTAGCGCTGTTACTGAACCAAACATGTCCTAAAATAGACCTAATGAACTAGTTCAAACCAGAATGATACTTAACATATTTTCTAAAATGATTGAACAAAGCAAAACTGGAACTTCAGAGAGTTCTACGGACCTAACCTGAAACAAGCTAAGAGCCCACTGGCTGGATGTGTGCACTGGCAGTGTTTATGGGATCCCAGCAGGAAGCAAAGGATTTGGATTCTGCTCTTGTGTTGACCTTTACAATGAGGACTGTCCCCGGGACACTGACTCAGGCAGTGTTAAGAGGCAGTACCTGTTATGCTGTCAGACAGAGATATACCTTTCAGCACAATTGACAGTTTGGACAAGATCAGTCCTTTTTGTGTGGAGCTGCCCTGTACATTGTAGGATATTTAGCCACATCTCTGACCTCTACCCCGTAAGTGCCAGTAGGCTACACCCCTCCAGGTATAACAATCAAAAGTGTCCTGGGACATTGCCAAATATCTCCGGGGTGGGGGGGCAAAAATCATCCCCAGTTTGAGAACTGTTGCAGTAGGAGAATAATCATCAGCCTCCCGCATTGTTTCGGAAAGGTTTTCCAGTAGATATTGGGAAGAAAAGCTATAGACTTAACTGCCCAGAAGGATCACCTAGCAGAAAACAAAAGCTAATCTCTTATGTAAGTCCTCATTTCAGAGTTGGTTTCTCTACTAAAGCAAGAAACCCTTTAGGTTGGAAAGACCATGTATGGTGTTATTATGAGGCAGACCTGGTAAAAATACTTCAATGAAGACATTTATAGGCAACCACTATTATGAAAACTGTACCTCATACCGACTTATGGTGCTGGCGAGAAAATCTTCTGGCCACACTTCAGAAGTGTTTACCCTCATATTCTGGAAAAGTTGCAGAAATTTTTCAACGTATTGAGTCTAGTAGCGTCTCTAGTTCACAGGGTACAGAGATGCCGTTTGATCCGGGGTGCCTGTGTACCCTAGAGTGAATTATTATATATTAGAGTGCTATTTCAGGAGAATTGGACATCTTAATTATAACTTTTTTTTAGTTTGTGTATAGTGTATGCCTTTGAAATGAAATTTATAGTTATTCTGTGCTTCAATGAGACTTTTCATTTTTATGTAATATAACAGTACCTTTCCCTTGGCAGTTTTCATTTGGTAGGAAGACTCATTTGTACATCAGAGCATTATTTGGAACAGTGGGTTTTGCCAAGATTATAATGTGGTAATTACATTTAAAATTGAGCTGTGCCAAAGCATTGCAAAAATAATAATAAGTCCACTAAATATATAACACTGACACAGACAGTTCATTAGCTTTTCTTAATACTGTGAAAAACAAACCAAATTTTCTATTTTTTGTCTGTGAAGAAAACCTGGGGAAAGAATAATCACAGTATAAAATTGAACAGCTAATCGAGTTTTCCAAATAGTTTATTTTAATGGTGATTTAACATTCTAAGGCACAGACCCTTAGCTTTTGTTTAGCTTTTGTCTTTAATGTAGATTATAAATCAAAGCGCTGCATAGCGACAAAGAATAAAGTTATTGGCTAATATTTCCTCATAGACCGTAAGTAATAATGATGCCTATGAAGCTCTAATAACAAGAAACACTCCCTTCATCTCAATTGATCTCCACAACCACCCTGTTCAGAATCAATAGTTTTCCTAGTTTATTAGTGAGAAAAAAAAAAAGGGGGCAGCTCAGAAATGGTAAGAAGACCTGGGCAGGTCAACATGGCTGTGGTAGTGGACAAGGAGGAGGGTTCAGGGAGTGAGGAATGCTAATATTTGAGAATTTACTGGTATAGCCTACATCACTGACCGTCATTCCGCTCTACAACATACGTGCCCTTATTCTATTTTCTTACGATAAAACCCAGACTCCCAGTGGAGAATCCAAGTTGACAGCTTGTGAATGGTAGCCCTAGAATTCGAAACCAGAGCTTGTGACTTTGTTTTTTTCTTGATTCCCTTGTACCTTGATTTCAAAACCATAGAAGAAACCGAAGGGATGTTAGTTCACTCTTAATAACGTACATAGGAACTCTTAACCATGGAGAAGTGTAATCACATTAGGTATAGCCTCAGTGTTTAAGAAAAACAAAACTCAGAAGCTCTTGATTCTGTCCCAGGAATCCGTTCTTACTTTGAAATTGGCCAAAACATCTGAAGTCTTGGTATTGCACCGTCCTGGGCTTCCTGAGGAGCAACCTCAGAGCAATGAGAGTACTGACAGTGATGTCCTCCAATAGGAGTCAACAGCTGTTCCTTCCCGTCTCTTCTAGCACCATCACCCAGAGGAAGGGAGGAAATTCACCTACAGGTGCTGCAGCCTAGAGGCTTTTCTGTCTCCTTCATGCATTTAATCACCCAAACCTAGTGCTATCCGCCAGCCATTTAGAAAATAGCACAGCATTTACTTTATGGCATTCAAAAGGATTGGGCCATACCCTATCAGTGTGTTCAAGTGTGGCAGCTCGAGTATTTAATAAACCCAGTCCTGACATTCTCAAAGATGTTAGCATGATCTATATCTTTTGTTGCAGTCATAGTTGTGTCAAGTCTGTGCCTCTTAGGTCTAATCCTGGTGTCACATGATGTTTCTGACTCGGACTGGCTAAAATACCTCTTCATTCTCTGTTTTCAACATAGACTCCTGAAGCCCAACGTTGCTACTCACTCTTGTGGATAATGACCCTTCAGCAAATCCCTAGTTAAATTCCTTCCTGCTTAGTTCTATTTCTCTAAGAAGCTTCCATCAACTATGTCCCATCAATGACTCAATAATGAATGTTCTAGCCCATTTTGTGAGTAGGTTTTTTTGTTTTGTTTTTTTTAAATCTGAGTGGCTCTGTTCATACTAGACACTTGAATAAGTTCACATTTCTTGACTTAGCTCTTCCAGTAATTTCTGGCTCATTAAAACATTAACAGACAAATGCTGTATGTAGCATCTAGAAATCAAACTCATAGAAACAGAGAGTAGATTGGTGGTTGCCAGGGGCTGGGGAGGTGAAGGAAATGAGTGATGGTGATCAAAAGGTACAAACTTCCAGTTGTAAGGTGATTAAGTTCTGGAGCCATCACATGCAGCCTGGTTAACTATAATTAACAACACCGTAATGTATACTTGAAAGTTGCTAAGAGAGTAAATCCTAAACGTTCTCACCATGCACGCACACAAAATGGTAACTATGCGAGGTGGTAGACATGTTAACTCACTTTATTGTGATCATCATTTTGCAGTGTCAGCGTATATCAATCAAATCATCATGTTGTGCACCTGAAGCTTACACGATGTTGTGTTCCAGTTATATCTCAGTAAAGCTGGAAAAGCACATTAGCTAGCCTGCCTCAATATATCTTATCTAAAAAGGAAGTTTTGTCTGCAGCGGTAGAAGTGGCTACCATGACACCTAACTTTGGAAAAAGAGTCATTGATCTGGGGGCTGAACCTAAACTTCTTCGTGGGGAAGCTTGGAACCGTGACAACCACAGCAGTCCTGAAAATGCCGCTATGGAGACAGCAAGGCTTGGACTCACAACGGAGATTTCATTCAAAATTGGGTTTTCTTTTTCTCTGGTCTCCCAAATTATTTCCAGAGGTTAGCCACTTACAGAAAAAATAAATCTTCTTTCACTTGGAAGTAAGAATGTGCTATTTGACTTGAAACATAGCACAAATACTCCTTGGATCGGCTTTGTTTTGTGTTTAATGAGCTTAATACTGCCCTTCTTTAAGGAAACCTATCACTGGTTTCGTATGTGAGGTGTGCTAGCATGAAATGCTTAAATCAAACTTTGTAACAGTATAAATAACACTTTTATTGTCTCCTCCATATTAATAAAACCCACAGCTAAACAACTAAAGCCCTGTGCTAATTGCTTACTCTCGGAGCTGCATATTTCAGGTCTAATTCTCTTTAGCACACAGCTAGAATGGAGTATGCAAAAGCTCCTTTGGTGACTTTTAACCACTTCAGTACTAATTTGGTGGCATGGAAGGCATTAGGCTGTGTCCATACAAGCAGAACAAAGCAGAATATTGAGCAATTTTCCGAATTCTATCCATGTAGTAAGTGAACTTGGTTGATACTTCTAGTTAAAACAGATGTTTGAGTTGTCAGGCTGCATCCAAACAAAGTGTTTGTTGAAATAAACATTAGCTTAGCAGATTTCTTTTATTGCAGAAGCGTTGTAAACAATGAGCAAGGTGTAAACCGTGGAAATCTGCGAGTCTTAAGGAAGCTAGGCATACTGTAAAAGATTATGTAGTTTTCCAAATGGATTATACGTACAGCCAGACTCAATCCACGATTATTATATTAATGACTGAAGGAATGAATTGTTAAATTTTGTAACCATTTTGGCCTGTACTTGATCAATTAGTTAAATTTCATTTTCTTACTCTCTGTGAATTCTGTCCATATCTTTCCTTGTTTGCTTAGCTCTTTTATACGTTTAGATATTCTGCCCTACAAGTAATGGCTGAAACAGTCTCTTTCATTTGACCCTGATGTTCCACGCGTATTCATTAAAATTATCGTATCGGGGGGTTTCAACTTTACTGCCTTATTGCTATTTCTGATACAAAAGTTTGATCTGTAGGAGCCCACAACATAACTGGCAAGGTTCATAACCTTTCAAGCAACGTGAAAACTGCTGTTGATTGAAAAAACACACAAGTATTTATTGGGATGTTTATTGTGCCTAACAGTTTGTGAGATATTATGGAAAACAGCTTCACCCATGGGAGCTGAAAACCTAATTGAAGAAAGAAAAGCAACACACATGAAACAATTATAAAGAAGGAATGAAATGCATCATGTGGTACAGAGCCAAGGAGAATAAGGTGTTAATTGTGTGGGATAGACAGTAAATCTCAAAGGACTCAAGGAAGGTAGAGATCAACACGGGCTGAGGTCGTTCAGAAGACTCTCAAAACAAACCAACAATATTTCTAAGCCCCCTCTATGTTCAAAGCATTGTGAGGGCCGGAGCGCAGGGTGATCACAGAGATGGGACTTACACAGGATCTGAGAGGATGAGAAGAATACTGACTGGCCAAGAAGAGAAGGTAAAGTACTACAAAATACAGGACTCGAGGTGAGGGGGCTGCAGGGAGCAAGGGAGAGCCTTAGCTACGCTAAGCAGCTTAACACTGCAGCTCTTCCTTGGAAACCCCTTAGACTGATGCAGCTATGTTTGCTTAGATTTTTTAATCCATTTTGGCTCATGCTTGGTCTGCACAACATGAGCATCCAGTTGAGAGGTTTCTCTGTGAGAGAGAGACAGAAAGGCAGGTAGCAGAAGTGATAGACGTGTGCACTAGTGCCTTTCTCTTGCAGAGAAAGGCATTACTGAAGACGAAGGTGCCAGCCAAACTCCCATACTGTGTCGGAAATGCAGGGCATTCAGCATATGGTAGAAGATGTTTAGGAGAAGATGCTAACCAAACACGGACTGTTACTTGTAGGGTTGATTCACTTTGGGCTTTGTAAAAACTCTCAAGCGGCTCCCTTTGTGAGGCACTCCTTTCTGTTTTGAAATCTGTTTTAAGCTCAGTGAGCACTCATTATGTTTTCTAAATTCTGTGTACCCTCGTTCTTCCTCAGAGTACCCTCCTGTGGAGACCAAGAACGAATCATTTCTGGTTCAGGGACTCGACGATACCTCCAAACACCTTTATTTTCTGGGCAGCAAAGAAATGGGGAAAAGTGTTTATTTTCAAGGTAACAGGCTCTCTGGTTTGAAAATGATAGGCATTAGCGTTGAGGTCTAGTGCATTTTCTGCGCTCTACTTAGAGCACTTTAGGTGATTTTGTTTTTAAGGGAACATCATAGCTCAGGTCTTTTATTCTGTGAAGACGGTGATTGCAAAAGGTCCCGTGGCTGTTGTGGAGAAGGTGTGGAAGGAGACCCTTGCTCTTTGGCTATCATCTCTCTAGTGTGGTAGCCCCATGGTGTGTGTCTGGAGAGAAGTTGTGTAACGCGGGCTATGCCCAGAGCACCCAAATTCGAACCGCCACAGCACCATCCCTGGTGAAACAAAGAATTCGTGCCTTGGTCATCAATTCATCGCACTTTTTTGGTGTGACTACTCCTGCCATTTCCCTCAGGATCCCGGAGCGCAGCAGATAGAGAGCACTCACTTAACCAAAAGCAGGACACAAAAGAGCATTCGTCTCTGGCACAAGCCGTGCGGCGCATCTGTTCTGGGAAAGTGTGAGCCAGATGTGCTGCCTTGCCTAAAACAGATTTTACTGCTGTTTACATTCTCTTTCCAGCTCTAATCTACAGCTTTCTGGCGTGTCCACGATACGGTAGCAAGGGGGTATCACTTAGTTGTTAAATGCCTGAAATGATGTGAAACATTTCATTGCAAACTGGGGTTTTGAAGAAAGACATCTTTTTAAACTCATGGATTCCTTTAAAAAAAAGTCATTATTATAAGAAAAGGTCTTTAACTGCCTTGGGACATAGACATTTCAAGGGAATTAGTAAGGAAAATATGATCACCTGGGCTAACTTTCCTTCTTTTATAGATAAGTCAAACCCAAGGAAAGTGATCACTTCCCAAGGTCATAAAGCACTTTACTGGAGAATGGAATCTAAAATCCAGGTATCCTGACTTTCAGTCTAAAGGAGTGATGCAGGAGGGAAATTATTCAGGAGACAGCAGACTGTGTTCTGTAAAGGGCCAGATAGTAAATATTTTAGGCTGTGTAGGCCATATGGTGACTGTCAGAACTACTCAGCTCTGTCCTTGTACCTGAAAGTAGCCATGGACAATATGTAAACAAAAGTGTGTCTGTGTTCCAATAAAACTTTATCTGCAAAAACATCCAGTGAGCCAGGTTTGCTGACCTTTGCTCTTGATCTAAAGGAGGAAAATAAGCATGAAAGTCTCCTTGGGAGCTCCTTTATGAGCCACATCCAAATTTGATCTGTCATGGAGAATGTCAATTTTTCAAAGGTCCAGAGGGTGCTATTAGTTAGATAAAATTGCTCTGACTCAGGCAAAACTGACTCTTTTTATAGCTTTCCTAAGAAACGGTTCTTTATGAGAATTTCAAAGTATTGAAGAGTCATTCTTCAGGATTGTCCTTATGTCACTATTGTTCCACTTAAATGTGGAAGGTTTATGTTTCTCTGTGCTTTCAGAAGTTAAATACACTCACGACAGAGGTCTTCTATTAGCACTGTTGGATTTTATTAACTTAAGTAATCTCTTAAAAATCTAAGCTTGTATCTTTTTTTCAGAAACAGGATTCCAAAGTTTTTCAGTTTAACAGCAATTTAAAAATGAATATGAAGTAAAAGTTTCTAAAAGATCCCTGTATGTAAAAGTCCTTTTGGAACATAAAGAAAGCTTGAAGTTTTTAAAGTTTGTGTATACATGCTTGCGTGCATGCACGCGTGTGTGTTTGTGTGTGTGTGTGTGAGAGAGAGAGAGAGACAGAGACAGACAGAGAGAGAGAGATGGAGCTCTTTGGGAGGCAACTCAGGGAATGCATACATCGATAACAATAGCTGGCCTGGAATGAAAACCTTCTTTCCCATTGAAACTGTTTGGTGGGTTCAGTGCCCTAAGACAGCCTGGAGATCCATGAGCGAGCCCTCACTAAGAGGGAACTCACAGGTTTCTTCTGCTCATTGTACATACTTGTTTGAAAAGTGATCTTTTAGGAATGATACTGTCTTTCCTGGTCTCAATCCAGAAGCAAGACTTCAATGGAGAATGGAAAGACATGCAGAGTAGGAGGGAGGCAAGGCTGACTGTGAGGAATGGGGAGAGGGGCTGGAGCTCTAATTTTGGAGACCTCCCCCCACCAGCCACCATTTCCTCTGAGCACGTGCAGACTGCTCCTTCTTCCTGCCCCCACCCCCACCCCCCATCGTTTCCTCTATTCCCTCTTCCTCTTTGCTGCTCTTCACTTTCCTCTCCTCCTACCACCAACCGCTAATGTGGCAGGTGGAAGGGTGATCTGTCTGGAGCGAGCTGGGAGAAAATTGTTTTAGTTCTTTTCTATCCCCCTCTTAGGTATTATGAAGAAGGGAGGAAAGTACGTAAATGTCTCACTTTTTCCCATTATAAATGTTGCATTTTCAAAAATAAAGTTTTATCTATTTGTAAAGATTATTTGGAGAGTCATTGAAAGGAAAATTATCTATTTAAAAGTTGGGTGTTTTTTTGTTTTTGTTTTTAATTAGGAATTAACTACCATAAAGCCTCACATCCTGTGGTCACGTAGTCTCTAGAACAAATTTGGGATAATAAGTAACTTTACCATTCAAGCTTGCTTTTCTTTTGGAGATGGATATTCCTGTTTTTCTTCTCAGTTTGTTTCAGAAGTTCTTATAAGTGTTCTCATTGCATAAATGATTGCATTTAAAAATTGGTTTTAAAGGCAAATAATTAAAAGGTTAGTATTGTTCTTCTGAACCTAGGCATTTCACAGGATGTTGGGTTTCATTTCATTTTTTTTGAGGCTTCCAGTTCAGAGCATAAGTAAGGAGATATATTTCTTTTTTGAATTTTGTTTTTTATTGGGATGTAATTGACATATACTATTAGTTTCAGGAATACAACATGATGATTCAGTATTTATATATGTTGTGATATGAGCACCACAAGGACATCCATCACCACACATAGTTACAATTTTTTTTCTTGTGATCAAAACTTTTAAGATCGGGCGCCTGGGTGGCTCAGTTGGTTAAGCGACTGCCTTCGGCTCAGGTCATGATCCTGGAGTCCCGGGATCGAGTCCCGCATGGGGCTCCCTGCTCAGCAGGGAGCCTGCTTCTCCCTCTGACCCTACCCCCTCTCATGCTCTCTCTCTCTCTTTCTTTCAAACAAATAAAATTTAAAAAAAATATTAAAAAAAAAAACAAAACTTTTAAGATCTACTGTCAACTTTCAAAAATACAATATTATTAACTGTGGTCACCATGCCATACATTACATCTCCAGGATTTATTTATTTTGTAACTGGAAGTTTGTTTAAGGATGCTTCTTTCTTTTCTGATCAATCTCCAGGTTTTATTCTGAAGGGAGTAAAGAGATGGCATGTTGACCAATCTGTTCTAATTGTAATACTCTAACCACGTGACCCAGCATTCTGGCCTCCACCTCTGTGGACCCACATCCTCCTGTTAGAAATTCCCTTCGCCTTCTTTCCACCCACCTACATCCTACCCAGACGTCAAGTCCCCTCTTAAGACCATAGGCCTTTAGGAATCTCTCCTTGGATAATCGCCCGCCACAATGATCCTTACTCGCATAGAATTTCTGTAGCACTTTTCGTTTGTGCCAAACAATCCTCACTTAATTACACATTATCTTGGATCACTCTCTAGTGGTTTAAAGCATAGTGTTAAGCACATAATCTGTGTAGGCATTTGAAGAAAAAGGCAGATAGCTCACAGGGAGACAGGGATGTGAAGCTCAGGGAAGGCCACAAGCACCCACAGGGAAGAATCATCTTGGGGGAGTGGTTAAAATCTAACTCTGGCCCTCAGACTCACAAGCACAGTGACCGGAATGTCAGGACACCATGTGTTGCTACATCAACCAGAGGCAAACTCACCTTTACCTGACTTATAGAGGCTGGTTAGGATGCCAGGTTATTAGTTTTCAGTATGAAGTATAGCTGTCTAGTATCCCTAGACATTCAAGTCCTCAGGCAAATGTATCATCTACCTCTGAATAAGCTGTGTGAATTCAGTTATAATCACCAGAACTCTTGGGAGCATGGAAGGGATGCAAAAGTGGCTAGTCAAATGATTTGAATGTTCAAAGGATTAGAACAAGGAAACTGGTGATATATTTTTACCATAAGGATATACCTGCCCACAGAACTGGGTAGGTGGTATCCTCTGGTAGGATAAGCTTGGAAACTAAATAGTGCTTCCTCGGATGATTACTCCGTGACTCAGTGATGCTGTGAGTGGCCAAACTTCTTTCCTACCAGCAAATTTTGTTGTAAGATCTTAAATATAGCTGATTGGTTCCCAGTTAAGTCTTAGTCTCTTGCAGTTGATTTTTTTTTAATCTCCTCTCTGTTCCATTGTATGTAGGGACATCTCGTTCCTATCATCCCGAAGTCCTTGGGGTGCATGTCATTGTGGTACCACTCTTACTGTAGGGACCACTAAATATTGAAAGATTTATTAACCAACTCCAGCACCAAATCCTTAATGGCATAGAACGCACAAACACTTATTTATTCAGCATTTAAGAAATAAGCGACTTTAGCACCTACTACATGCCAGTATTATTGAAGTTAATGGGGGTATAGAATAGAACATAGTCCCTTTTTTTTTTTTTTAGAGATTTTACATTTAAAAGATAGGTGTATAAAACAATTACAATGAAGTATTTTGGGTGCTATGATAAAAACAGATTGAGACATGAAAGGGGAAATAATCAGTTTTACTTATGGGAGTCAGGAGAGTTTTCATAGGAAGAGAAATATATTGGTTAAAATCCCTTACGTGTACATTTTTCTTTTTGTTTATAGATGGCCTTCGCTATCAATTCAGGTTATTAAAATCTTGACCTCTTTCTCATTCATGTCTATTCACTTGTCATTAAATACTCATGCCTCGTCTAAGTTTGGAATGAAAGTGTCACAAGACACATCTTTCACTATTTCCTGATTTACTAAACATGGAAATGTAGCTCAGGACCTGAGCATTCAGTGATCTCATGTGACCATGAGAACATGAATAAGGAAGGAAGTGCAGAAGTGAGTATGATGACCTCTTACAAAGCCCCTCTCTGGCTAGAGAGGTAGGGTTTTAATTAGGTATGCAAGTGTCACATCTATTCTGCAGACATCAGAGATGCAAATTAAGCTTAGTATCATCCTGTTTCCTGAGAGCCATCCCCAAAGATATATACGGATGAAATGAGAGAATCTGAGAACTCCATAGATCTCAGATTGGCCAAAACAGAATCAGCATCATATGATGGTGGCAGTCTGAAAAATCAGGAAATCCAAGAGACACTCATCCCTATATGCTTTTTTAGTAAATCAGTTAACATCTCTGCATATTCATTTACTCATTGGAAGAAAAAGAGCTAGCATTTCTAGTGTTAATCTCTGTCTATTGGATGCTATAAAGTAAATGAAATGTAGTCCTGTTCTTCCAACATTTCAGCTACTTCAGGCTTCTAAAGTGAGAAAAAATGTACAAATCATTGAAAGAACAATATGTGTAAATCTTTAAAAGAGCAGTAAGTGAAGTAATGCATTTAAACAGAATCAAGATGTACAAATGTATATAAATATACATATAAATATTTGAAAGAGCAAAATGTATAAATCTTTGGAAGATATCTTAATGCATTTTGATGTCTTTTTGTACACTAGAAATGTTTGCACAGATGTTGCCATAATATCCATTTTCTAAGTAGCACGAGGTTTTCTTTCTTAAAAAGGAACCAAAGGACAGTCATATTGTGGAACATTTTCATTAAGCAGACCATATTTTATTAAAAGCGTTTTTTAAAGCTGTTTCAATTTTCATGTTATCCCATTGAGGATAACAATTCTGAAAGCTCTCTAACTGCTGATAAAAATACCATTTGTATTCTAAGTATAATACTTTCCTATTTGAGAAAAGTTTTCTCTGGTTCTAGGATACAGAAATACAGTAAATAAATTTGTGTTTTCCATATCCACACCCACCTTCCTGCCTTTGAGATCTGTCTGTGATTTTGCGAGACAGAATGTTATATGAAAGTGAACACCAAATGACTGTATTTCTCTGCAGCCCCAAGAGTCTATGATTTTCCAAAAATTAAATACCCCAAATCATTGGAAATTTCTAGTATAGCAGATGCTACTGCTTTTCCTGGTATAATGGAATGAGGTACTATTTCAGGTGTTTATTCTCTACTGGTGTGAAGAAAATATTTGTAAATTCGTAGGGCCAACTGATCAACTCATATGCCTTGATCATTTGTGTTCAAGGCACCCTGCCAAGTGTTGTGGTGATAATACAAATAAGAAGTCTATATTTTGATACCTAGGATGCTTACAGTCTAGTTAGAAAGACTAGACACATGGTGGGAAATGCATTTTAACATGAGACACATGAGGCATCATCTAATAAAGGGGCATCTTAATAGAGCTTGGAGACTCAGAGGGCTCCCTGTGGTTCCTGAGGTTGTAGAAGGCCTCCTGGAGGAGGTGATGGGCCCCGGAGGGTCTTCCCAACTGTTTCCAAAAGAAAATGAATTTGAAAACACTCAGATGTGTAATTGCTCCTTCTAGAATACCGTTAGAGTTTATTTCTTTAAGTTTTTAACCACATTTTCCATATTGTTTGGTTTTTTGTTTGTTTGTTTTTTGCCATTCATAGATTTCTTGGTGGTTTGGGGTTGCATTTGTGTTTTTATTCTCTCTTGATTTATCTGAGAAATTCTGGCACTAGCAGGTTTGGGATGTTTTCGTTCAGACATTCTTAAGTTATTTGGTAAGGAGTAAAGTCTTTGTTGCATTTTTCTGCTTAGAAACTGCTTTTCTTTTTCTTTGTTTAAACCCTGAACTCAGTAAAAACTCTTTATTTTTATAGCTTGTTCTGTAAAGCAATATCTTTGGAGGCGAGAGAATAAAAAATACTCCCCCCCCCCCCCCCGCCACTGGAAGTAGCCACATCTTCAAAAAATATTTAATACGTTTAAGAGATGTCAGAGACACCCTTACAAGAACATACATGCACATGGTTACAGAAAAGAGAGCCTAGTCCTTTCGATGCCCATATCAGCAGGCCTCAGAATTGCTTGTGAACGACTGGAAACCATGGCCATCTGCCAGCCAGAAGCAACATCACCAGAATGGAATTCACAGTTACACTGTTAAGACTTATAAATACAGTAAGGGTCCAGGAGCCAGGACCTTCAGGCAAAGTCAGGCTTGTCTGGTCTGGTCTGGTCCGGCTGACTGAGCAAGCAAGCTCTCTTTTTGCATGAGGCCTTCCTCAGCCTCAGTGACTAAAACCGTTTGTCCCCAAAGCGAGAATGTCCCAAGGGATGGGGGGACAGCAGCCATCCCTTTTCTTGTCACACACTGTCATCATTGGGGCGGAAGTCATTCTGAGAGGAAAGTCAGGGGGTTGCGTGGTTGGTCTGGGGACGGTGTTTGGAAGTTAGGAAAGTGAAATCATTTTTGAATGAGAATTCATTTCCCTTCAGAGAAACTGTGCCAAAGCCTAGCAACTGGATGCTGTCAGAAAGGATGAAAGTAAGATAAGTTAAAGAACTGTACCCATAAAGGGTTATAGGAAGCTGAGAATGAAACCTGGCGATGGCCAGGGTGGGGGGTGGTGGTGGTAGTTGATGCCACTGGGAGTGAGCCAGGCAGCAAAAGTGACAGGAGACCACCAGAAGTGACCAAACGAGGCTGTCTGAAAGCTTAGCAGAGATGTACTCTGTGGGTCCTTTCTCCCCTGCCCTACTCACCAAGACGGGCAAGTGGAGAACCGAGTTGATAATGATCTCATTCAGTGGAGGCCAAGCCAGAGGCCCTGGCAAATGCCATCGAGAAACACTTGCTCTCTGCCAGGTAGCAAGTGAAACACATGGTCTGTATTTTCTCATTTAAACTCACGATGACCATGTGAGGAAACTCCTACTATGATCTCCATTTTACCCACAAGGAGACTGAATCTTAGGAAAAAATCATGCCAAAGGTCACATAACTGGGTAGTGAGAGGACGGTCTTTGTTTGACTTCAAATACCTTTAACTTCAGAGCCCACACTCAGCAATGAGCATTCGGCTCATTTCTTCATTTCTTCGCATATTCACACAGGTATCCTGTAATGGCAGCTTGCCAGGCACTAGGCTAAAAAGAGGAGGTTAAGAAAAGACACCTCCTGCTCCGTTCTCTTGGCCTGAAACTTAACAATCTAGCCGTGGCAGAGACATAATAGTCACAGAAGAATCGCGTCAATATTTAACAGTGCCCTGTGACAAGTGATGTTAAGGAAAGAAGAGGAACAAGAGAATGGCTAGGTATTAGGGTGAGCATATCCCACTTGGTCAGGGAACCATGAGCAATGATAAGTAATAGTAAGGAAAGGTATAGATACGCACTAAAAAAATGTGGTAGTATTCTGGGGAGTCGAGGAGAATTTTCCTGAGAAACACTTATGCTTCAGATCTGAAGAATTAAAGGCCTATCCCTAGCTGGAGAGGAGAACAGGCTGGGGAGCAGGAGGCTAGCAGGTACCAGAGGCCCCGAGGCTGCCGAGAACGTGACAGATTACCGATTCTCTGAGTACTCACCGACAGACCGTGTAAACTCTGGACTCGTCACCTTTATTGGTTTCATATTGTGCAATTGCACCTCAAATGTCTTACTGTTTCCCAGATGAATTGATATGAAGACACTCTCACTGTTCTTTATGCATTTTTAATTTGTTTGTTTTCTGCTAATTTTTCTCTGACTCAGCTCTCAGGGTTTGAGGGGAAAAAGAGCCACATGCTTCATTGTCGTTGTATTAGTTCCTAAGATGACATGCACTTCGGTATTTAATAAATACATTTTTATGATAAAGAGAAAGAGTGGATAGTAAATGTCAGTTCAGAGGATGATAGAATTTAGTTGTTTTTAATGATGTGCTCAATTAGGAATTGACATTGCCTGGGAAAAAAAAATCTTATCTTTCTATATTACGTGAGCTAGGAAATAGATTCACTTTTAATTTTTGCTAAGTGAAGCTTTTTAATATTACTTGAAACTAAATGGAAAATTTTCCAAATTAATGCTTGGCAGTTTAGCATGTGGGGGGAAAAAATCTTTCCTCTAAAGCAGCTTTCCCAGGGAACAGATTAGTATTAATTAGGGGGTGTTTTACTAATGGAATATTTTTCTTGCCATTGATGTCACTGTCCTGCATCCCAGAGGATAGCCTTATTGACAGTGATTGCTCTTCTGTGTGATAGACTATAGGCAGACAGACCATTTCCCAGAATTCCATTTGTCACACACCCTGAGACAACTGACTTTGGCTTAAAAGCCTGAAGCTGTTTGTCGGGCCTGGCATTATTTAGGACCCTACCTGCTAAGACTGTAATTGGCCCAGACTCTTCTTGAACTCCACCCATATTCTTTCTTCATTACACAAAATAACTCATAGGGAGCTCCTGGCTGGCTTAGTCGGTAGAGCATGCAACTCTTGAGCTCTTGATTTCCGGGTCATGAGTTTAAGCCCCACATAGAGCTTACTTAAAAATAAATGAATGAATAAAAAACAAAATAGTCCTTCAGTAACTTTTCACACAATTAAGTAGGACTCCATCAATCTTTTTATTATCTGTAGTAGATAAGATGGTAGAGAACACAGCAATATGACGCCTTTACAAAGCCTTTACAAACATACTCTCTATTGTATTTATCTTTGCATCTCCAAGGCTGAGAGCAGTGATTGCCTGATAGCAGACAATTTAATAAGTATTTATTAAATGACTGATAGACAGAATGAATGACAGTCATGTCCCCTGCAGTTAGTCAGAGGTGGGCTCCAGATCATGACTTTTGGTAACCGCCTCAAATTTTCTTGCTACTTTTAGGAATTAATCATCATAGATTTAAAACCATGAATATGTACAGTGGGAATGCTCAGAATATTTCTATAATATTTGTATCAGTTTTCTATTCTGAATAATAAACTAGCTCAAAACTTAGCAGCCTGAAACAAATTGTCTCACAGTTTCTGAGAGTCAGGAATCTGGGGACAGCTTAGGTGGATTCTTCTGGATCAGATTTCTCGTGAGGCTGCAGTCAGGCTCTCTGCTGGGGTGCAGTGATCCGAAAGCTTGAGTAGGGCTGGAGGATCTGTTTCCAAGCTCACCCATGACTGCTGGCAGTAGACCCCACCACATGGGCCTCTCCACAGAGCAGCTTGATTATCCTCATGACATGGCAGCTGGCTTCCCGCATAGCGAGTGATCCAAGAGAGGTCCCTTTTATGATCTCGGTTTCCCGAGTTCCATACTGTCACATCCACTGTGTTTGATTCCCTAGAATAGAGGTGATTCATTAAGTCGAACCTACTACATTCAAGGGGAGGTTAATTAGGTCCTACTTTGGAAGAGAGAAGTATCAAAGAAGCAGTGGACATCTGAAACCACTAAAATATCTAAATATTGAAATCCCTTCAATATATTAACATGAATTGCATGCTTTTTTAAGTGGCACAATATATCACAATGTTCCATTTGTCAATAAGAAGTGCTTTTAGACAAAGTGGTTTTCCTGGAAATTAGCAAACTGTTTTAAAATGTTGTAAGTAATGCCATTAAAAAAAAAAAAAACAAGTCATAATCATGAGAACAAGAATCACCAGTACTTGAAGAATACAACTAATGATTTAATTTTATCTATTTTCTTTTATTCCTCTGAAGTAGATTTCAACAAATTCAAATTAAAACAAATTAAGAACATGTACTTTGTACCAAGTACCATGTTACATGCTGTGGGAAGGGCACGTATGAAAAAGATACAGTCGATCTTAAGAAACTGACAGTAGAGCAGATGATGGACACATACCCAAAACTTGGTACCATACCACACTTGCTGTAATGAGTTTTTTAATATAGCCCCAGAGACAGTGTTGTGGACGTGTAAGGAGAAGAAAGTTAATTGACATTGGAAAATGAGAAGACTTCTTGCCAGAAGTGCCCCTTGAACTGGGCCTAAAAAGATGAGAGGCCATCCAAATAGAAGAGATTGTGGTAGTAAGGACATAGAGGTCAGAACACGGAGGTCTCCTGGGATGGGCACAGCGGGGAGGAATCCTGGACTCTAAGACTGGAAGGATGGAGCCAAGCAGGTACATGCCTTGAGAAGGTACACCCTGGGCAGTGGAGAGCTACCAAAGTGTTTTGAACAGGGGGATTATTGAATAAATGAACAGACCCATACTTCAAGAATTAAAGCACATGGAGGGGCGCCTGGGTGGCTCAGTCATTAAGCATCTGCCTTTGGCTCAGGTCATGATCCCAGCATCCTGGGATCGAGCCCCACATTGGGCTCCCTGCTCCGTGGGAAGCCTGCTTCTCCCTCTCCCACTCCCCCTGCTTGTATTCCCTCTCTCGCTGTCTCTCTTTCTCTGTCAAATAAATAAATAAAATCTTTTAAAAAAGAATTAAAGCACATGGAAATTATAATAACGATAACTATTTACTTTATATTTACTATCTGCTCAGTGCTTTACACCTGTTACCTCTAGTCCTCAGTGACCCTTGACAGGTGTAGGTATTTTCATCACCATTTTACTGATCAAGAAACTAAGGGGGTTTGTTTTATTTTAAAATTTTATTTTTTTATTTGACAGAGAGAGAGAGCACAAGCAGTGGGGAGCAGCAGAGGGAGAGAGAGAAGCAGGTTCCCTGCTGAGCAGGGAGCCCAATGCGGGGCTCGATCCCAGGACTCTGGGATCATGACCTGAGCCAAAGGCAGCTGCTTAAATGACTGAGCCACCCAGGCGTCCCAAGGAACTAATGTTTAAATAGTTGAAATAAATCACCCTGCTTGTGAACTGTGGAGTTAAAATTCAAACCGGCGTTGTCTGACTCCAAAAGTCCACGTTTTTAACACACACGTGTAACTCTTTCCTTAATATATTATGAATAAAATGTTGGGAGCATGTTGAAGAGTACACACGTGGCTTGTCAAGAAATAGTTTAGGAAACTTAAATTATGAGACCCAAAGAACTTAGTATTCTTGTCTCTTACTTTTTTATCCCTATCTGTAAACCAAACTACTTACCGAAAACATACAGTAAATTGCCAGGGGCAGTGTGTGGGGGGGTTGGGGGGGTGGGAAGCGGAAATCCAGTCCTGTTGCATCTAAACCATTCACCAAAAGGAAATAGTTCAAAAGAACAGTACTATTGTAAGCTTCAAAAAAAGGAAAATACCTGAGCAGACCTGCCCCCAAACGTTTGCAGTGCTAGGGGCAAGACAGATGGAAACCTACATACCATATGTCTAAATATTAAAAAATGATAAATCAGGCTAACAAATGGTTAAATCAAATAGTCTCTCTCTTCCTACCTTGACAAATATATGTGCAGAATTACAAAATGGAAAAATACATGGAAAACTATGGTTCTTATATGACTGAAAGTCAATGAAATATCCAATGGCTGAATTGAATTATCATTGAGCATACCTGGATAGTCTGTTGCTTCCATGAAAAATTAAATTAGGTTATACACAATTAATAAATTATTATCCATAAAATTTATTTATTTGTCTTTATTTCTGCAAATCCATAGTCTTGTTGTCATAACAAAGATTTTCATGTAACTTGTTTTCTGTTGACGAGAGTGATCGAAACTTTAGATTTTAAAGTATTAAAAGTGAAATGTAACTTTATTCAAATGTATGCAACTTGAATATATTTTATTTTCATCACAAGTGTAAATTAAACAAATGTGACAAGAAAAAAATTATTTTCTTGTATTCTCAGAAGTTGTTTTTCATCTAAAATCTTCACTTTTCTGTGAGATAAAAGGTTAAATTCAAAGTATAATTAATGAATGTAAAATGTAAATAAAAGTGATTTAAATGAAGCTGGGGTTTTTTAACTTAATCAAATCTTAGTAAATATTTTTATAAAGATAAAACTGTGAGCAATTGTAGCATTCAATATTGACTTCATTGCCGAAGAATCTCAATCACATAAGTCACTTCTAGCCTACATATATTTAACTTTAAGAGGAATAGGAATTGTTTGATATTATAAGATGTGCTTCCACCACAAGTGCAACTGTTGGCAATATTTTGTGCTGATAGGCGAGTACTTCTGGAACCGGGAATTAGAACATGAAAAGAAGCAGCAAGATGGAAGCTTGGCACTACTGGAAAATGATACCTCATTATCCTTTGCACTCATGCTGAGATGAAACACTTGACAAGTTAATTAATTTGTCTTTTTCTTACCTAAGTGCTTCTGCTGCCCTATTCTCCCCGCCCTTCAAAGAAGTGTCCTCTGACATTGGCCTCATCACAATCCAGAAGACACTCTCCCGTCCTCAGAATGAAGCCGCCTTGGGCTTCCAAGACACAGAGCAGGAGATACGGAGAAGCAATCCCCTTTGGAGCCTGAACAGTGCTACTCACAACAGCAGAAGTTTGGAGTGACTCGTGATGCTGTGAGGCACTGAGCACCAAATTCCAAATGTGTGTGTTCGTCATACTTGTGGTTCTCCCACATGCAAGGTGGTGCTGTTGCGGAGCATCGCTCATAAGTGATCAGCACGTACCAGTTTACACCAGCGAGACGAATGTCAGGGTGGGTTGGTGGGTGGGGGTTGGGGATTGCAGGGCGAGGCTGCCGGCATGAAGACTTCACCTGTAAACATTTCTCACTATGAAACAGTCTGGTTTTAATAGTCACCAGATTATACCAAGAGAAAAAGGAAGATTACAGGGATCCAAATGAATATGTGACAAAGGAGAAGACGGAAACTGGGAGGAAATGAGGTGAAACACAAGGGAATGAGGTATTGGAAAAAGGGAATGAAAACCAGTGGAGAACAGAAACACCTGAAGAGCAGTTCTGGAAACTTCACTCCTTCCTGCTCTACAAGAGACCAGCTCCTATGTATACCGACCTGAATCTTTTTTTTTTTTTTAAAGATTTTATTTATTTATTTGAGAGAGAGCATGAGAGGGGAGAGGGTCAGAGGGAGAAGCAGACTCCTTGCTGAGCTGGGAGCCCGATGTGGGACTCGATCCCGCGACTCCAGGATCATGACCTGAGCCGAAGGCAGTCGCTCAACCAACTGAGCCACCCAGGCGCCCCCGACCTGACTCTTCTACTCCTGTCTGCAAATGTGGCCACATTTAGCTGTTTCTTATTAACATTGAGGTACTCTGAGACTTTGGAGATCTTCAGTAGCAGAATCAGGACTGGAGAACAGTAAAAATAAATAGATGATAGATAGATAGATAGATAGATAGATAGATAGATGATAGATAGATAGATAGATAATAAATAAGTAGCTCGCCTGGACTGCCACTCAGATCTTCCCAATACTGTACAGAAGCAGAGCAAAATAGTGATTTTGGTTTTGTGGTTTAAGACAACCACTGTGCAACTTCTTAAGTGGTTCATGGCTGTCCATGTGTTATCCTTATAATTGAAACAGTATTTCCCGCTTTTCCCAGAGTAATAATTTTAAAGGTGGGGTCTCGAACCTTGGGTACAGCCTGGCCTCCACAGTGTGACACTGTTCCCAAAATGACAGGGGCTACAGAACAGATGGGCCAGAGTGAAGACTGCAGGATTGGGATCTTGCTCCTGGGGCCATCTAGGACAGAGTTGGGAAGGGAAGGCCCAGGGCTGTTTCTGAGCCTTGATGGGGGGTTGGAATGCCTTTAAAGTTACTCATCAATGAAAATAAGATAGGCGGGAACTTGGGAACGTGCTGTTCTTTGAGAGTGACAATGGGAATAGCGAGGTCAATTGCTGTGAAGCCTAAATAATCAGACACGGTGAGCTCTCTCACCTGGGCGGCTATGGTTTATGTCACTGGCTTGCTGGATGGCTGCATTATAAACAGTGTAGTGGTGAAATCATTATTTATTAACGATCATAATGATAATGACACTGTGCTACAAATGGGTAATGCATCTCGGAAGCGCTCAATAAATACTTGCTGAATAAATACTCAAATAATTGGCTCAACAAATGTCTGTTGAATACCTGTTATAAAAAAAGTTGCTGGGTCCTGATACAAAGATGAATGCGTTTCAGCCAGAGCCTTCCCAAGAGATTATAGTTTTGCAAATATTACGCCAATGATGAACGAATGACCCAAGGTGCTTTTTTTTTTTTTTTTAACGTTAAGGATTTTGAATTTGATTTTTGGAAAAAGCCAGGAGAGAACTCAGAGGATGTAATTGAAACTTACATTTTGTTTTTTAAACATGTCCCAATATTAAGAAAACCTTACTCTTCTCTAAGTTACTCTACTGATTATAATATAACTGGAAATTAAATGTTGAAAACCCAATCTCACACATGCTCTGGATGCCAAAAAAGTCACTTTTCATTCAGAAGAGCACTTTCCATGGCATTTTTTTTGAAAAAGTTACCATAAGGAAAAAGAATATGCATGACAACAGATTACAGGAAAGAGGCTCCCACTTAGCTTTTAGGTTATGCAACTTCCTCACTGATGACTGAGAGAAAAATAAAGAGGCAGCAAATAATAAAGGGTAAGGCAGGAAGTGTGTGGTGACAGGAGTCCCAAGAGGGCTCACCAGGCTGGTGCCACTAAGGAAACACATCTCTAAGCCAGCTAAAGTTGTCTTGCTTCTCACATAATCCCAAGCAGAGCACAATGCAGTGTTTTTGTTGTTGTTGTTTTTTAATTTCGTTTTATTATGTTATGTTAGTCACCATTCATTACATCATTAGTTTTTGACACAATGCAGTGGTTTAAATGTGTACAGAGAAATGGAGAAATAAGAGAATGAGGTCTTCACCTTGCAGAGGGAGTGAGATTCACTTGTGGGTCTCCGCGCAGCTCTTCCCAGCTCGCGGGCAGCTGGGAAGTCACGCAGCGGTTCTCAAGTCAGCTCACGTGGGGCCTGATAAGCAACAGACACCAGAGGGGGTGTGGATTCAAAACAGATAATAATGTAATGCTTTTGGTAATACTAACTGCCCACCACCGTCCAGTGTTTACTAAGAGTTGACAGGACACACACATTATCTCGTCTAATACAACAACACTAGGAGGAGGTATTATCAACCCCATTTTCTCGGGGGACACAGATGATCAACTCGGGCCTCAGAGAATGTGTTTGTCCAATGTGACGAAGCTGAGAAGGGGCAGAACTGCATTTGAAGCCAGCAAGGAGACTCCAGGGCTCACGCTGGAAATCACAGGGCTGGGCTACCACTAGCGACCTGTTTTTCCTCAGGGAATTTGTAAATGAAAGATTGGTTACAATGTTAAGCAGAAGGTGTCAAATGCTGAACGAATGAACGATAAAAGCTGGAGGGATGGGGTGGTAGAGAACTCAACGTCTGCGGTGATGTGGGAAGCCCTCCTGAACAAGGGGGCATTCACCTCTGGTGGCTGGAGAATCAGAAGTGCTCAGATTGAGAGGTGAGGGTTCCATAGGAGCTCTTTTCAAGAGGTCCTGTTTTATCATCTTATTCATCTTGAGTGGCACTAATGAACATTAAAGATTTCAACAAAAATAAATACATTGAGGACCCACTATGTGAGGGGCATTCTTTTTGTTGCTTTAAAGCTTTTTAACGTTCTTTAAAGGACTGGTTAATCTCCAGGGTCTAGATCCATTAGACCCCAAGCCAGATGGCTCCGTGGAGCCTCTGGGAATGACTGTGGAACAGTCTTCACGTTCACACATACCCATGAGAAGAATGGTCCCCTGGGAATTTTGCAGACCTGCAATCTGGAGATAATGTAATTCCGATCATAATTCAACTGCCCCCAGATAGAGAGTTGCCAGATTTAGCAAATACAAATACGGGAGGCCCAGTTAAATTTGAATTTCAGAGAAAAAACAAGTAATCTTTTAGTGCAAGTATGTCCCAAATATCGAATGGGATATACTTATACTAAAAAAGTTATTTGTTGTTTATCGAAATTCAGATTTAACCAGGCCCCTCTATTTTTCTGGAAACTGTAGCCAGGTAAGAACTTGGGGGGGGTGATACTCTGAGATTTTAATTTCTTTGGCATATATAAATACTCCCCTATTGAAAACATCAAGTCCGCTTAAAAAAAAAAAAGAGGAAAGGAAAGAAAAAAGAAAAAGGATCGCTAGGGTTGCACACCCCCATGAGATGTGTTCCCTTTTAACTTGAAACCAATGGAGCAGAAAAAGAGTTACATCACAAGATGATTTTGTGGAACCAGTATAAAGCCTGTGTTTTTATACCTTGCATATTCATTCAAGAAATCCTGTCCTTAAAATAATTGTTAGGGTTGACCCAAGTAACTCACTTACTCCGCATCAAGATAAAAATACATTTCAGGCCATGTACCCTGAGGATAAAAAAGGACTTGCTGAAAACTGGATTTCTGAGTAATGCCCCCATTAAAGATGACAAGTGGGGTTCACTGAGGAGGCATATGCCTTCAGATTGAATTTTAGGAATGACGATTGTTTTTAAAGTTGGAGTCAAATAATCAGTCTTTAAACCAAGTTAAAGTCAATGCTGCAGCTGCCTTCTGTCACTGAGACTGCTGTGGAAAAACTTAAAAGGTGCAATCAAACAGTTTTTCCTAGTGCATTTTTCAAAACAACTCGAAATCAATACAAGCACACCAAATGCAGAAAGCAAATATTTTTACCTATTTAACGTCTCCCTTACATGTAATTATTAAGTAAGATAAACTAATCTCGAGAGCAGTAAGGCACTTCAAGAGAATGTAAAGCATGAAAGGTAAAATGAAGTCTTGCAGAGGGAGAGACTTTAAATCACATTTAGACATAAATCCTTTCGGGTCACAATCCCATAGATTACCAGCATCTGCTAAACCTAGATAGTTTATAATCACTAAAATTGTTTTAATCTTCCTATGGAAGGCTTACCAAGGAAGTACTGAATTACACTGGGTTAATACTTCTAAGAATGAACAGTCAAGAAATCGATGCATAAATTAATGCAGTGGCTACAGAGTAAAATCTAACGTTTGTAACGTATCTGAACCAGGCAGTGGCTATCAAAAGATACAGCACTCCATTAGGGTGACATGTTCTCAGCTCTGTAATCGCCTGGAAGGTTGCCAACCATTATTCGCCCTTACCCACTCCTGCAATTATCTCTGACCTGTCATATTCTTACCTTCGAGAAGAGAGGATAAAGGTTGGGTCTGTGAAATAGGGAGGAAACGATAACAGCAAAAGCACAGATATCCCAGGGAGGGAAGATGTGAGAATATGTTATCAGTGGATGGTGTTCTTTGGATTGAAGCATCAAGTCAGATGTGGTATGTCTCAGAGCCCGACTACCTACCATGCCCTGAGTGGGAGCATTGCACGGCAGCGTTTAGTGTTGTACGAAGGGTACGTTACGCACCCTGGTGTAATGGCACCATGCTGGACGAGGTTTAGTTCTCTAGGTGGACAGTGCATTTGAACTTGTGTAATACTGTAGTAAGTGCATAGGAATGAATATTCCCCTCCACTGACTTTCCTGGGACCCAGGGAAGTATTTCAATGCCACAGAGGTATAAATCAACAAATTACCGAAAAGCTAAGTGAATGTTCGTTCTACTTTAAGAGAAATAGCAATATAACATGTACTAAGCAGTGAGTAAGGTGATTATGCTCGATGCATTCATGCATCCTTTTAAACGGACTCTCTCGGTCTGGCTTCTCATTCCACACCCCCACCGCCTCGCTCTCACATTCCCTGGTCTCCAGGCAGACGTGTAGTTCCCTGGACAGTTCACTATACAGCCTCTTATATGCCTGTTTGCTTTTGCATGTCTTCCTGCCCCTGCTGGGATTCCCCTCTGCCCTCTGTTTCCCTGCTGAACCTCTGCTTATTCTACACAACTTAATTCAAAAATCACCCTCTGACCTCTGCTTCCCAATATCACCCAGAGTCGGGTGCCCCTCCACTGTGTGGCTTTGGCCTTGTATTCATACTCTCTAGGAGAAAGCACATAACATTGGATTCCAACGAGTTGTTTTTCTGCTTGCCTATCTGAGTGAGACCAAGAATTGTGTGTTTTTCTGCTTTTGATTCTCTTAACGGAGGATGATACGTGGCCCGCACCAGTGATCTATAAGCATTTGTTCCGCAAATGAATAACGGGCAGTATGCCCCTGGCCTGGATACTTTGTGGCGGGGCGGGGGGGGGGGGTGGTGGACAGGAGGGTGTAAGACAGATGCAGTACTGGACACCTGACACAGTCAGGTAAAACATCTAAATTACAAAGCTCTGAACTTAATGGCACCAGCAATAAAAATTGTAGCAGTGAAGAGGAGTGACAGTAAAATTCCGTGGGAAGGGTTCATGGAGAAGGTAAAATTTGAGGTAGGCTTTGACAGAGGCATTAAAATGGAAGAAGGTGGGATGCCCGGGTGGCTTAGTTGGTTAAGCGTCTGCCTTCGGCTTGGGTCATGATCCCAGGGTCCTGGGATTGAGCCCAACTTTTGGCTCCTTGCTCAGCGGGGAGTCTGCTTCTCCCTCCGCCTGCCACCCCCCCGTTTGTGCTCTCTCTCTCTCTCTCTTTCTGACAAATAAATAAATAAAACCTTTAAAAAAAAAAAAGATGAATTGGAAGAAGGCGGTGGCCTCATCTTCCCTGTAGGTTCTCTGGGGACATAAACTTTTGGACAGAGAAGTCAGGACATAGACTGTCAAGAGAAGGCCAAGAATGAGTGTGGCTTTACATTGAGGAGTAGGTTAAATTCTTCCCATTCTTCATTGTAGGCAACTGTGGGCTCTTCTTCCAATATCCAGTTTTATGACTCCTTCCTCTGCTCTAGGAGGCATGTCTAAAACATGCTCCTCTCACTGACAACATGTGGAGACGGTGTCTGTGGTGTTCCCGTGGACTGGGGACACATTGATCTGCAAAGATGATGTGAAATAATGTTTTTTAGCAAATTGAGTATGGAACTCTACCTCAAAATTTGCAGTGCTCGTCTTAGCCTTGACCTTTCCTGTTCTTCTTTTATAATTTTATGAAATACATTCCAGGGTCCGTTTTGGCCTAAAGCTCAAAGCTAGAAAGCATCTCTGTTGCCTTTGTTGTCCTAAACTTCGGCTTTTCAATGTCTGGATTTAGAAATGCCATTTGATGATGGAGGATAACAAGTCCAAGGGCGAAAAGCAGTGGGCTGAGGGGAGGGAGCAGGCAGCAGAAGTCGAGGCAGCCTCGGGCCGGGTGCGGTGCAGCCAGGCCATGTTCAGCAGCAGGTGTGGAGGCTGATGTGAGGGGTGTGTGTGTGGGGGGGGGGGTTGGGCACGTCCAGGTGGCAGCAGGGTTCAGTGGGCCAGGCAGCGAACTGCTCACCGAAACGATCTGTTTCCACCTTTCTGTACCTTGCCAAATCAGCCACTGACCATTTCCTCCCTCAGATTTGCTCATCCCCAAAGTGGGAATAACAATGTGTCTTCCTCAGAGGAATTACTGACCAGTGTCTCATTTGGGAGCCGCTAATAGAAATGGCAGTGAAGACCTTTGAACACAAGAAACAAAGCACACAAGTAAAAACAACAGGAAGTGGAAGAGAGAGCACTCTGTGACCCGAAATGTTCTGTGTCATATGCCGGTGTCAGGAGGTTATAAGGCTTCAGTGAGATGTGTTCCTTAGGAGGATGGTAATGCTGAGGACCCAGTAACTGTGAACCCAGCACCCTGTTCCAGCTTCTCAAGGAGCACATGCTTCTCCTGGAGCATTTGTGTCTGCGCTGGAATTGCCCCATCCCCCTCCCATCCCCTTCTCAACTTTGTACAAACAGCAGTGGCCGATTCACTCTGCTACACAAATGACTCATGATTGCATGAGCTGCAAGCAGCAGGTCCTGAAGCAGCTTTTCTGAGCTCCGAGGACAGAAAAGAGGCACCCAGAGGCACATCGCTTACAGGCTAGGTCTTTCTGATTTGTGAGGCGAAGACGGGAAGGGAACAACCAGACCCCAGCTCAATCATCCAAGATCAGCTAGAGACTGAAACACTAGTAACTGACTTCAGAAGGCACACAGTTCTTTCAAAATCTTCAGTCTATGCTTCCGAATTGGACCCGAGTTCAAATTCTCAGTTCTCACGAGAGGTCAAAGCATGTACATTTGGGGCCTTTCAGTACACATGGATGCAATTAAGAACTGAACGAGGAAAAGGCGACTCTCTGCAGTTTTCAGCACACATCAGCTCTCTGACAGCCTCTAAAAAAAATCTAGCCGCCTTTAGGGGGTGGTGTGGATAGCCAACCCCTGCTATTTAAGACAGAAATTTCAGCCAAGGATCTAGAAAGCAAGTGTACAGCATGTTCCACATGACTATGCGCATTTCTCATCTGGAAGACAACTGCACCAACAGTTCCTGGAGTTTTCTTGGTTATTTAAACCCTCTACCTTGAAGCTGAGTTCACGGCTTCTCAGCATTGGCAGCCAGGTCCCGTTTTGTTGTATGCTTTCACAGAAAGAATAGGAAACCATAGAGGAAAATGAGAACTAACGTTTCCATGGAGTATATATCCCTTATCACATTTAGTCCTCATAAGAACCCTGAAAAGTTAGTGCTCTTTTCTCCTTTTTACAGACTTTTTCAAAACCGAAGCTCAGAAAAGTTCAATAGCTTATCTAGGATCTGGATACCTAGAAATGGAAGTGCTAGAATTAGAATCCAGGATTTCTTGACTCAAAAGCCTGTGTTTCATCCACAGCATCAGTTTCACCAGAATAACTTGGGCATGGCCTCAGAAGTCCTATGCAGGAAATATGCCTTAAAAAGGAATCATTTTTTTATTATTCAACTATTAGACTGCTTAGGTATTACATTACATAGACATTCTGAGCATCAGTAATAAATCAAATGAAGGAGAAATACCTTCACTATCACACACACACACTTTATATGTATGTATATATTTTTTAAATTGTCTCTTTGTTTCAGGACTGGGAATGAGCATAATTAGAATTTGCTGTTGGGCGTCTGTGTCCACTTTAACCTGATCTATTTTGTCTAACGTTTCTTTGCAAAGCTCTCAAATGCATTGTTAGCCTATCTGATCCTGTCGTCTAGAGACCGCAAAGTATTTCACATCTTACCCGGGGAACCGATCACTTTTAAGGAAGGGAGGGCATTCTTTACTGACATTTCCTAATTTAAATCCATTGAATGTTGTTTCAACTGCCGTTTTAAGGGCAAAGAAAAAGCAGTGCATCTGTAAAGAGCTCTGTCACTTTTCTCCATGTGATGACTAATAGTAGGGAACTGAAAACTTTATCCTTGGTATCTTTTGGAGTCCAGACAATTCAACGCTCTCTTGGGATGAGTAAATATCAGCCTGTTCCCAGGAAGATTAACTAGTAAGATGATGGAGGAAAAGCTGCTTCTTTTTAGAGAGCTACACTTAAACTGCCATCTATACTTCTTACGACAGAATCTCAGATGATTCATTTCCATGGTGCTATGATTTCTAGAAAGAAAAGATATTTTATACAGTTTTAAGGGTAATGGTAGTTTCTTTTCAAGGTGTTGATTTTGGTCTCAAAGTTACAGTTTGTTAATGTAATGTATTTACTGACCTTCAAAAGGCCTTAAAGGGGAGTAGAATTAGCAGACCTGTGTTTCAGGGCACCCCATTTCTGGCGTACACTTGTAGGCAGATCCTCAATTTCTTTACCTATTATGGAGGGAGCAATTCCGATCCAGCGTTCCTCCTGGCTTCACATATAAAGGGGAAAAAATGAAGAATGTTTAAGTACTTTGGAAGTTCTGAGATTCCTAATGGGAAGAACCAAAGCATGAGTTTTGTGGATAGAAAGCCCCAAATTGGAAATTCAGCTTTGCTACCTACCACCTGTCTGGACAAATCTCCTCAACTCTGTGCATCTTGGCTACCTTATCTTTAAAGTGGACCCAAATCAGTTCCTACCACCTGGGATAGTTGTGAGGAGCAAATGGACTACTGGCCCTTAATTAGAACATAAAGAAACCGAGGCCCCAGCTGGAAGTGACTTACCCAAGTTCGTCCATCAACAGAGACTTACTGGGCTCTACCAAGCAGTGTGTTTGCAGGGGTTCCCGAGCTACTGTTTAAATTAGCATGCGGCCTCAGCTCTTAGGGAGACTCCCTCTCACAATTGAGAGCTCTTTTTGCTTTGTTTCGGCAGGAATGGTCATATTGCTGACTCTTTCTTGTTTATGGGCTGATGACTCATTTATGAGTTATCTAAGCCTCCTGTTCTTCCTCTCTTGCTCTCTTCTGCCATCTCTATCATGAGAGTTTTCTTTCTGCTAGCACTTCTCCTGGAGATTGTGAAAGAGCGGCGAGCGACAGTGAGTTAACTCCTTGTTCGCAGCCTCATCTCGCAAGACAGCGCCAAGCTCTGCTTCCTGAGTTCCCGCTGCTTCGATTTCCGCATGGCCGTGGGCCTCATTCTGTCTGCTTGCTCCTCCTTGCTGTGTTCTCTTCTCCCGCAAAATCCTTAAATGTCAGTGTTCCTCGGGGATCTGCCCTTGGTCTTCTCCCTTCATTCTTCTTGCTCTCCCCAGGTGATCACATATGAGCTTGTGTCCTCGGTTACCTCCATCTGATACCACCGACTCCTAAATCCAGGATCTTTCACACGGGCGCTCACATCACTGCCACATCCGGATGCCCCTTGAACATCTCTGCCTGTGTCCCGCAGGCACATCCAGCATGCTGTGTCCACAACGACCCTGCTCGCTAGTCCCCCCTGTTCTCTGTCTCTCTCACACACGCACATACACACAGCACTTTCCTCTGCCTGCCTGTCCTTCTCCACCCCTAGTGCACGCTCCATATCCACCCACTGTCCAAATCATCTTCGTTGTATCTTGAAATCTGTCTTGAGTCTGGACCCCTTTCTCATCTCTGATAAAGATGCACCAGTTCTGCCCTCATCTTTTGTCTTCCTGTGTTAGCATAATGGCCTTCGAAGTTCCTCTGTGGCCTACTTCTCTCCATTCTACCAATTTGCATTCTGTATTCTGCAAGAGATAATTTCAAAAACCGAAATTTATCTTTGTTGATCTTCTATTAGACATATTTTGCTAGAACCTCATTGCCTACAGAAGGGCTATATATACAGCTCACTGCCTACAGAAGATAGGATACACACATAGAGTTTCCTGGATTAGAACTCCAGCCTCTTTCCACTCTCTCTCCACGAGGTACCCTGTGGGCCATTTTGCTCCATTCACAATAATTAACTTGCTGCTTTTCCCCAAGTGCTTGCTCTATAAGAGCTGTGTGTTTTAAAAATAATCATTATGTTTAAGCTAATCTGACTCCAAATTTCTAATTATTATATTAGATACAAAGATAAATGAGGATTAGAAATCTAAATATAGTCCAATAAATAGAATGAAGTCAGCATAATGGGCAGTTTGAGGAAGGAATGCATATACAATGCTATAGAAAAGGAAGGGACAAAAGAGTTCCCAAACTTAATTAAACCAATTATATTTACATATGTTCCAGTATGAAATCATATTAGAAGTTGGGTGATACATCCATATGTTGTTGTATAAAAGTATCTAAGTATGTAGTTAATTATCTAATGTGGTGCCTAGAGATATGACAACAATAATAATAATTGTACAGCCCTACCTCATTTTATCGTGCATCACAGATAATGCATTTTTTACAAATTGAAGGTTGGTGGCAACCCTTCATGGAGCAAGTCTGTGGGCACCATTTTTCCAATAGCGTTTGCTAACTTCACGTCCCTGTGTCACATTTTCGTAATTCTCGCAATATTTCAAAGTTTTTCATTATGATTATATTTGTTACGGTAATCTGGGACCAGTGATTACAAATCCCTGAAAGCTCAGATGATGGTTCACATTTTTAAATAATAAATTATTTTTAAAGTAAGGTCTATACATTTTTTAGACATAGTGCTATTGCACATTTGGTGGACTCCAGTATCATATAAAAATAATTTTTATATGCATGGGGAAACCAAAAACCTCATATGACTTGCTTGACGGTAATACTCATTTTATTGTGGCGGCATGGAACCAAAACTGCAATATCTCCGAGGTACGCCTGTACTAACTCACATTATTGGGCACTTACTGTATGCTGGGTGCTGTACTAAGTACTCCACATGCATCACGTAATCCTCCCAATATCTCTTTGATGCAGTTCCTATTACTGCTCTTGTTTAAATGTGAATAAAATGAGTCATAGAAAGGTTGAACAACTTGTGGAAGGGTGAAACAAACAAGTTTTGGAGCTATTTGAATGTAGCCCTGGTCGTTCTGGTGAAATGAATGAATGCCTTGTAATCATCTTGATGTCATACTAATTAGTAAGTAGATTGATAAATCATTTGATAAATTTGTATAAACTGTTTTGACACATCTAAAATGATAAGGCGTACCCATTATTGAGAAGAAAAGAGGAGATTCATTGAGAATCATCCAAGTTAGGTATAGTTAACAAGTTAACAATTGGTTAGGTATAGTTAACTATTGGTTGTCTAAATCCACCCCTTTACTTTGCCTTAAAGTCTGCTTTTCTATCAAAATCTCAAACATGTACTATTAAATATGCCTGTTTGCATTTCCTGGACCTGGAACTCTTTCTTGAGTAGAAATGTAAGAAAAGCTATTTCTTTAAAATTGGACAATTACCAGGAATGACCACTAATATATTTTTGAAGCAAAGTGTGAGATTTTGAGGTCTGTTACTTGGTGTGGGAAATAGTTTCCTGCTGGAGGGTAACTAAAAAAATAATCGATAGTGCGTTCTGTGGGTACTGTTCAAGTATAAATGTACTCAAAACAGTCACAATTAAAAGAGCCTGCAGGTTTTATAATGCCTTTTCCCAGGCTAATTACCTGTCCATCCTGGTATAGTACAGGCTGCCAATAAAGAATGCAATTTTTTTCTTGATATTCGACCCCCAGTGTTCAATTTATGAATAGTATGTAAAGATGGAGCTGCCTTACTTATAAGATTTGCAGGACATGGAAAAAATTCCGTTGTCCCAAAAGACTTTGACCCTAAGAACAACAACAAAGCTGTAGATTTTAAAGAAGTTCAGGTCTTTGGTTGCTGTCTATTAACAAGTAAATATCTTTGGGAGAGTAACCACTTTTGTCTTTATCACTCCCTTAAGGAGTCTAATGGCCAGCAGCTGACATGCGGATTTCCAGGCCTATCACAAAGATGCTTTGATGGGTCTGCGATCAGACCCAGGAGTCTGCCATTTTAACAAGCGCTTTGATGATTCTGATTTCAGTGGTCTTCTGGACCATCTTTTGAAAAAAAACCTTGGCTTAATGGATAATCGAGATGCTGGTTGTTAACAAACTGGTGACATAGAAGCAAGAATAAAAAGAAAAACTGAAAAGTTAGCAAACTCAAAATTCATCTCCTGGAAAATATCATCCTGACCTCTCCCTGCCTTGATTCTCTCTGACCTTTATTACTTCAAGTATCAACAGGTAAAATAAATGAAACACAAACTCCTTAATGGAGTGTAAAAACTCCAGAAAAGGGGGGAAATGACTCTTGTTTGTTTCCAAATGGTTGTTCTTTTTTAATAGCCCCAGACATCAGTGCTGAAATGCTAAAAATTTTAGAGCAGAGTGTACAAAACGTTCTTGAATTATATTTCATTCTTGGGTGCCAGGCACATTGAGTTTGTATCCCAAAACACTGAAATAATAAAAAGCAGGTGCCCTGTCAAGTTTCTTTCATAACTGGGAAACCAAGAGTTGAGGTATTTTGCAAAAAATGTTGACAAAATCATCCCATTGAATGCATCCAGTACCTTTACTATACATTGAATGAGAGACGGATTGGAGTGGGGAGAGAGGGGAGAGAGTACTTTAGAATATAGTAGACCACAGATTAGGCTAATAATACTTTTTACGATCTGTAGGAAATAAATCTCTCTCTCTTTTTTTTTTAATCACTGCAGCAAAAATGTGGCCAGTTGTTAAAAGGAGCTTGCTCCATGAGATGGAGACTCTGAGTTTGGAAGCTTAGAATAAACCTTGCAAGAGCACTAGTATGGAGAAAACAGGAAGACAACTTCCGCTCTGAACATACACCATTTCCTGGGGAGGAAGTGGGACTTTAAAAAAAAAAAAATGTTCTTTGTTGACTTTGTAACAGAGAGGCATCTATTTAGTGATGACTATATTATATGTTTATACAACCAGGACGCCAACTTTAAAAAATAAGAAAATCCTGAAAGTAGCTTCTCTATTTGATCATGGCAAAGTTCAGAGTCGTTGGATCAGTTGGTTTGGAATTTGTCGCATTTTATGATCATCATTAATTTACTTATAGCCACGCACATAGTGCCTGGACAGTTTTTAAAGGACAGCAGTTAAACACCACATGGTACAGCGGATTTCAGCCCTGCTTTTATTTTAAATACCGTGGCATATTCTGAGGCAGCCTCACGACCCAGTAGGCAGAGCTGCGGAGTGGCTGGGGCCCCCCAGGACCCGTGCTCACCAAAGGCCAGCTCCGTGCACCTACATGAGAAGGGGCAGTGCCGGGCAGCGACGCAGATGGGCACCATCTATGATCAGTTCAGTATGTGGGATAACTATTGGCTGAAATCTGTTTATAACCAACTTCATCTAAGGACGAAGCAGAATCATTAAGGTGACCACAGCTTCCTAACTAATTTGGGGAATTGTGAGCATAGACCAAGAACCACGAGAACCAAGAGTCCCTGAGTCTAAGATAGTACCATACCTTGACTTTACATAGTAACTTTCACATGATATTGAATTTTTTTGGACGGAATTTGCCCTGTAACCTTTAAGGGACTGAAACGATGGGCCAGCAAATAATTGAAAGGGCATCCTTTGCAGGCACAGCTTTAAAAAGCAGAAAGGGCAGTGCTCAGAGGCAGCCCAAAGCCATAGATTTCCAGATTACAATAGAGAATTCTCACTGGTACAGGGACAGGAAAACAAGTCCCTTCAGTGAGGGCAGAGTATATCTCTTTTATGAAAACAAAAGGGGAAACGGATTTAACATCTTTCCTTAAGTTACCTTGAAAGAATGTCATGGTGCAAATTTACTCTGTTTCTTCAGGAGGCTGGATGATATCTTTCCCTGCCCTTTTTTATCCTCGTAACACTTCATGGTCTATATAATTTTTGTCCTTCTTTTATTCACCAAACTTAGTATTTTAAAAAGCTCTCTCTAAAACCATATGTTTTTCCAGTGTTCCTTTTTATACCTTATATATATATTATTTCCAGAAACTTCTGAAGTATTTGATAAACAGTATTATGGAGTTGCAGAATTGCCCCCAAATCCACACCCAAGATCGCCTTTACTCTTTATAGTGGTTGACTGTATTTGTATGTGATGTTGGCAAGAAAGAATAAAAGAAGAAAACATCTGCGTTCTTTGACTTTCTGTCTGAAGAGGACAGGATGATATGGATTACCTGATCACTCTTGGCCTTCTGGCAATTTCAGTCTCCCTGCGATAAAAACTTTTCGGCAAAATTATTTACTTTTCTCCTGTATTAATACTCATCAATCACTATGGTTATCCGTTTTGCTTGAAATAAGCTAATTTTTAATGACACAGAAGCTAAATTGTTTTCTACGTTCACAAACCATTTGGAAAAGATTAAGGAAAAGATTAAGTGATAAAAACCTTTATAGCTTAACCTTCTCAATAATGAACATTAGTTCCATCAAAACACAAATTAAGGCAAGTATTTAGAACCAGCACATTCATAAAAGGTACTTTATTACCAAAGATATCAATTTTTCTTTAGGTGTATAAATAAACCTTCTTTCTTCTCAAATGTGTAAAACTGTTCTGCTGAGGGCTCACATGGAAAACGTGAACAAAACAGCCAAAGGATCAAAAACAAAATGCAGCTTTCTTTTCTTCTAGAGATCAAGACCTCAGTGTTCATCTGTTTGGGGTTCTCCTAGCAAAGTGACTTCTACCCATCAGCTTCTAAGTTAGAAGAGGAGAATGCAGCCTCTCAGCGCAGTGACATTTGGGCAGTTGCAAGAGTAGTTGTCCATCTTTCCAAGGAAATTCAACCTGTGACCACACGTGTCATGGGCTCTAGTTTATGCAACACGGATCATACACTTTTATTCATTACCAGGTTTTCACCAGCCTGGCCCTTGGACATAGAGTGTAGGTCAATAAAAGTTGGTAAAACTGAATTAAACTTACGGGGCGCCTGGGTGGCGCAGTCAGTTAAGCATCTGCCTTTGGTTCATGATCTCGGGGTCCTGGGATCAAAACCCATGTTGGTCCCTCTGCTCAGCGGGGAGCCTGCTTCTCCCTCTCCCTCTGCTGCTGTTCTGCCTATTCGTGCGCTCTCTCTCTGTGTCTCTCTGTCAAATAAATAAATAAAATCTTTAAAAAAAACCCTTAATTAAACTTAGCTTGAGCCTCTGGAAGGGAGTGGCCATGTCTTATTTATATTTGTATCCCAAAATAAGTGCCTGGAATATACCAGACACTAGACACTAAATGTATGTTTAAAGATGAAACAATTATGGAGTATGTACAATGTACCAGGCATCTTGTTGAGGCCATGAGAATGGTCCCTGGAAGTTGACACATGGTCCTGTAGAACGGAGTGAATGAAATACATTGGTGGGTTTGTTGTGTTAAAGTAGAGTTGACCCGTGAATAGCGCGAGAGGGTTAGGGGCACTGGCACAGTCGAAAATTTGTGTACAACTTTTGACTCCCCAAAAACTTTACTAATAGCCCACTGTTGACCCGAATACCGCCTGATAACCAATGGACACATATTTTGTATGTGATATGTATTATGTACTGTATTTTTACAATAAAGTAAGCTGGAGAAAAAATGTTATTAAGAAACTCAGAAGGGAGAGAAAATGCATTTACAGTACTTTTCTGTATTTATCAAAAAAAAAAAGTCTGCATATAAGTGGACCCTCACAGATCAAATTTGTATAGCTCAGGGGTCAACTGCTCAGAGGACTCTGAATAATCGTTACTAACAAAACAATAAATGGCAACAATTAGGTCACTACAGTAATTGCTCAAAGAACAATTCACAGATTGGAGCATTCAATTATGTGGCAACCATATGGTTATGCATTTCACCATGTTGACATCATACTGTAAAATTCACACATTATATAAAAAGAAATCACACCAGGAAAGTACAGGCTACCACAAATAGTAGAGTGAAAAACACATTACTGAAGTTTACTGCTTAGTAACAGATTTAAGGGTTTGAGCTTCTGATTCTTAAGAATTTAATTGATGCCAATTTTGAGAGGCCCTCTAATCAATGCAAGAAGAATGAAGGATAAAGAGAAATGAAATATAGTAGAGCCATGACGAGAGAGGAAAGTAACTGATTCCATCAGGTGCAGCTAACATGACCTCTAAAACACGTAGCCTCTAAGGCCCGCTGTTGCGGGAGCCCGGAGACCTGGGTCCCTGTTCTCTCTCTGCTACTAACTAGGTCTATGAACTTAAGCACATTTCCTCCCCTATAACTCGAAGGCACTGAACTATTTCTGATATGAGTTGTGGTTAAAACACACACACACACACACACACACACATCTAGGGTCTTTGCAGAAACCTCTTAATGCATATGCTTTTATCTTCATAAACATATCAATAGAATTACAGGCCCATAATTCAGTGACCTCTTAATTATCCTGAATATAATTAACTCAGTAGTACAGGTAAGACTATGTCAGTAACTCCTTAATAATGTCCCTTTCCAAAGGATAGCTCCTCCTCAACCTCCTTTCTTTTTATAACACTTTCTCATATTTCTGTTACAGAACTTGCCTGGAGCAATGTATTTTACTTAGTGTGTTTGTATGTCTCTTGTCCACACTAGACTCCGAGTTCCTTGAGGGCAAACACCATGACTTCTTTTTTAGAGTCCTGGCATGGTACAGGGATTGGCACCTAGTAGGAGCTCAATAAATATTGAAAATATTTAATCAACTTGGTTGGGCAATAGCATATTTCGTGTATGTGTCAGATACTTTCCATTTGCCCCTGTGGATCCATCTCCACCCTTTTCCGCCCTGCTCTGGCCAGAAAGTTGTTGCTCCTTACAAAACAGCCTGCTCTTCAGGACTCTCTCCTTGCTTCCAGAAACTTCTTCCTCCTCTGGGCCTTCAGGCCTAGGGATGGTGACAGTGTCTCTGCTATTAGCCCTGGGTTCCTGCTCTATCCCTCGGGACTCCCTACTCTCTACTTACACCTGGATGATTAATCCATAACCCCTCCACAAATTATCCTAATTGGAGTGTCAAGACCTTCACTAACAGAGTAGATAAGAAGAGATTTCAGCTTAAAGTGTGTTTTTGAATTCAAATTATTAAGAATGATCAGACCGAATTTTTTGGTACACTTTTCAACAAATAGATCCTTATATAGGCTAAGTATTTTTATGCATGGCTGGCCCTCATTGATTCACTCATTCCTAAGTATGATGTTATAGATTCATTTCAGTGTCTACACCATAAAAGCATTTTTGCGTTTGAGTTAGTAATTACTTATGTTTACATTTGGTCATTGGTGTCTAAATGTATTTCTCTGTGACCTGGGACCTCTCCCACTGGAATATAGTGCCTCAAGAGAAAGAGTACAATCTTTTTTAGCTAGCAGTCTTATGGCCGACTGATCTCTGGAAAAAAAAAATCTGGATATTTATAAATTATGAATACGGCCTAGTAAGTATAGAGCCAGATCTGACAGCAAACATTTTGCACATTTTTAGGTCTAATCTGATAGGACTTGTTACATTCTTTTCTAGAAGCAGCAATTCTTAAGGAAGTATATAACCAGTTGATTAGTATATTCATGGTGAAATAATTTGAAGAACCATTAAAATTTCCATCCTTTAGAGAGTGTTAAACATATTAGTTCAGGCAGTGGTCCAGATATGCCATGCCTTTATCACTGATATGTAAACGCCATAAAGTCAGAGACTTTGTTTTTTTTTTAAGATTTTATTTATTTATTAGAGAGAGTTAGAGAGAGGACAAGAGCGGGGTGAGGAGCAGAGGGAGAAGCAGACTCCCCACTGAGCAGGGAGGCCGATGCGGGGCTTGATCCTAGGACTCCGGGATCATGACCTGAGCCGAAGGCAGACACTTAACTGACTGAGTCACCCAGGGGCCCCATCAGAGACTCTTCTATTTTGCGTTCTGCTGAATCCCCCAGTGCCTAAAACAAAGCCTGGCATCTAGTAAGTGTTCAATAAATATTTGTTGATTAAACTAATATATTAGAATTTGTGTATATTACTGTATAATCTTTTGTGGTTTTGACTATATTGTCATTTATAAGAGACACAAAAAATAATTTAGGTTCATATTTTCAACAGATACTTTTTGCATTCTTACCTTAGCCAAAGCACTGTATTCGGTGTTTCCTTTGGGAGTACCCACTCTACAGGTGAAAAGTACCCTCTTGGAGGCATTAGTCACTGGTGGAGCCCATCTCAAATGGCTTCTCTTTTGCATCAAATTATTTTTGCTCAAAGCAAGCTTTTACCTCCACTCTCCCAATCTCTGATTTTTTGCCAGCTTTGCAGAAATATATTGAAGCAATTAGCACTTTCCTAAAGAGTGTCTGGTTCTATTCTGGGATTCCATGGCTGGTGACCATGTTGTGCCTTTTCATGTGTACTTGATTACTCCAGTAAAACTGCTGGAAAGCTTTTCCTTCTTGCATGATTTTTGTCTATCTCATCCACAGTGGGGAAGACAGAATCTTCCTCCTTGTCTATGATTTGCCGTGAGGCCATGGTTCCATTAAAGACTTCCCCAAGTCCTTTTATTAGGCTTTCATGTGACTGCAGTTGAACTCTACAGACTTTTATCTTCATAGACATTTTGATTTATGCACAAACACTTTTTACTTATTTGACTACAAGAAGGTCCTTGATGTGAGTCATTCTTAGGGAGTAATCCTAATGGTCCCAGAACTTGGAACATATTGAGTAAAACTCCAGACTTCGGGTGATTGTTCCTTATTCTAAAGAGACTTCTAGAGGATGCAGAGTTTATGAGGGAATGGCACATGGCAAGATATTGTTATAATTGGGGAACTCACATTCCCTTCAGGCAATTAAACCACCTACTTCTCTTCCTCCCCTAACCACCCCCCCACTCTTTCTCCTTTTTTTTGAGTGCCCAGAGATCCACTTCCCTTTTTAAAGAGTCACATTTACACAGTAGAGAGAAATGCTTTAGAGAGCCATCAAATAGGTGCAAGTAATTATTCCAGATAGTTGTATACAATTATGTCCGTGTCTTTTGTTCTAAAGAATTCATCCTGAAAATAATTCTTTACAATGTATTTTCAGATTTCATGCCATGCATCCATAAACGAATGAGTCCTTTATTTTCCTTTTTATTAAGGAAAACAAAGAGGTAAGAAAGACCAGCCAGCCATTTGCTTTCAAAAGAGGTGAAAGTCATTGTAATCCCATGAAATTGTACTTCCAAATCAGAAAACCAAAAAGTTCAGAGGTGTTTGCCGCCTTGGTTGTTTTTGTTACATGGAATTGTCTTTCCAATTTTTTCCCTCCTTTGTCACCTCTTTGGTCATGTCATGTGAGTAAGGATTAGTGCCACTGTTCTCTGATTGCTCTGTATACTGTTGCTTTATCTCTTGAAATGGCCATTTTCAGCCAGACCCTTAATGCCATTTCAACATCTCTTCACCCCTTTCCCCCCTCCCACCCCCGACTCTTTGCACTACCGCAGATGGAAACTTGTCCAGAACTTCCTAAGATGTCAGCAGGAACAGGCGTTAACGGTGGCCTGAAGGAAATAATAAATTGCAGGAGTGTTGCTGTGAGGAACATACTTAGGACATCTTTCTCTGATGAAATCTGTCAGGCACTTAGTTTTCCAAATGTGGGAACTTTTGTGCTTGTTTTCCTCTTAGACACAGGATAATTCCCAAGAGAGATTCCATTCATTCCTCATAGAGAAACAGAAGAAAAAGAATGAAGTTAAGCTAGTAGCTTGTTAGGAGAATTTTATTTACTCTGAGATCTGATTCAAGAAATGGACTTGGACCATCAGCTTGTCCAAGCCAGAACTTCCCCACTGCACGTCTGGACCATGTGGAGCCCAGGCATAGGGTTCTCCTGACAGGGATGTTACAGTTACCCTGAACACTAAGTGGGCTAATGAGTGTATACATAGAGATTAATGATGGGCAAAGTCATTAATTAGGGTCATGTTTACCTATTTTTGTGACTACTCTTTTCATCTGTTTGAACTAAGGTTCTTATTACCTTCTAGTAGGTAATAATAATATAACTGAATTCCTCAGCTATGTGTGAAGAACTATCACTTTTTGCTTTCTTAATTTACCCAAATGGATTCTTGGCCACCATCCCCCTCTTTATCCCTCAAGATATAGTTTTCAAGAAAGTTTTCTTCATGCTAAAACGTTATTCTCTTCTGGATAGAACTAGAAGCTGAACCCTGCTTAATGAGATGGTTAGTCTTCATTTTGGCATTAGTCCAAACTGATGAGACATGCAGGGACTTTTGCATTCATTTTTTTTTATTCATCTTTTATAGAAAATATGGAGACTTCTGGGTGGGTTTGGCTTCCTGCCAATTAATGTTGCCACTGTTTTGCCGTGATGCATGTTCACATGAGTCAACAGAAACCTTTTTGACTAAGCAGAGTTAGATTTAGCAAGACTGCATGCATCAGGGGATTGGATGTAGGGGAACTAGAATAAGAGAGGCCATGAGGCCTCAGACAGAAGAACTGACAAATAGGTTCCCAACACAATGGAGTCATCGACAGCCCCACTCATCTCCCCAGAACGAGTTCTACATAACAGACAAAGAAGTGCTTAGTTTATCATGACTTGCTCATAGACTCACAGCCCCGGAAGAATGTGGCACCTAAATCTTAGAGAGGATACAGCCTCTTTGAGGAACAGGGCCCCAGCCCAATGCCTCATGTCTGTCTTCACCGATCCTTGAAGCCACCCTTTCTCCAAAGATCCCTGGTGATTTTTCACGTGCCGTTTCAGTGAAGGAGACATATCTATGACTTAATAGCAGATCAAGGGGAAAAGGCTAAAAAGCATTTCGTAGTGTGGTGTGGTCGAGGTAGCAAATTCCTAGGCTACATTAATAGAAATAAATTTTCCGACATAAAGAATGTGTATCAGTTAGACTTCACTTTGGTTGTGAGTGACAGAAAATGCAACATAAAAGTAAGCTAAGCAACATACATGTTTATTTCTCTCTCTTGTAAGAGAAGTTCTAAGGTATGATCCAGGAGAGGCAGACACTTCGCCTTTCATGGATCTATCTACATTCCCTCTCTCCTGCTGCTCTACCGGCCTCAGCATGTGGCTTCTGTGAGGTGAGACAAGATGGCTGCCGGGGGCCCAGTCAGGAAGGAGGAGGAGGTGGTAACAGCATCTAGGACTGCCCCTCCCTTTAAGCACTCCTCTCAGAAGTCACACACAATACAAATTCCATACAAATCTTAGTCACGTGGCCACTCCTAGCTGTAGGAGTATCTGAAAAATGTCGCTTTTATTTGGGGCAGTTATGTGGCCCACCAAAAATCAGGGATGGTATGACTAAAGGATGTTGTTCTCCCTTTTGGAGAACAACAGGGCTCTCTCTGCTTCCCAGAACACTAGTGGTCTCTCCGTGGGAAGTGAAAGGCCTCCTCTGCTCTGTCTTGTCCACAGCACACCTGGGGTATGTTTTTCAGTTCCAAGAGGTACACTACAAAAGAGATATGAACAAATAAATTCAGAGATGGATCACCAGAATGGTGTGAGGACAGAGACCCTGCATCTACCCCAGTGTTGGTTAAAAGAATGGAGTAGACCATATTCTATGAGGAACTAGTGAGGGAACCGGTGATGGTTAGCCAGGAATTTACTCCTTTCTTAGAAGAGATGTAGGGAAGACATGATACCTGACTTAGGACATTTGGAGAGCTATTAGGTATGTTCCCAGTTGGTAGAGTTAGAACAGGCCCTAAATCAGTGAGTCTGACTTCAGGTACTGTGGAAAGGAGCATTTTATGATCTTCAGAGAAATCCTGAGGTGAATGAGCTATGCCTGGGAGAGTGAACTTGCCTTGATGTGGTTGGAGGGCTTGAAGGAGTGGTTGTGGGGTCGATTGATAAGCCTTCTAACGTGTCATCCTGGCTGTAGTCTTCCCAGCTACTCGGGCCATTCTGCACACTGTCAGTAGTGATCTTTTAAAATGCAAAATAGATCATAGAACCTGCCAGATTAATCCCTCTCAGTGGCTTCCCATTGCCTATCTAACCACGCAGTTCCTCCTAACCTGCTCTTGAGTTACTTACCCAGGTCTCCAGACATAATTTCCACTTCCTCAAACATGTCAAATTTCTCTCCCTTCTGGAACTTTACCCATGCTGTCCCCTCTCCCAGAGCATTCTTCTTTCTTCCGTGTTCACCCTCCACCTGGCCAACTCCTCCACACTCTGAAGTCTCCACTCCTCCCCCTCAGAAGAGGGATTCCCGTGACTTCTGACCCACCCTCAGCACAGCGCAATCACTAATGACTGTGTACAGTTACAGTTACTGCAAGTGCTGCCTTAATGATCTGTCTTTCCAGCTAGACTGTAAGCTCCCTGTAGGCAGGGTCTGGTGTCTTCAGACTGAGCAAACTGTCCAGTCAGGGTAGGTGCTTGACAATTTTTTGGAATGTTCATGGAAGGTTGTCAAGCATCCACGGAGAGGAAATGCAGGCTAAGGGTGAGAGAGAGTCAGTAGAGGCAGGAGTAATGAGGAATGGAACACAAATAAAAGATTGTCCTTTGCCCCTGCCCCCCTTACATTCTTTCTGGAATGGTGGGATTGAAGCATGTGAAAGAATTGCTTCTCTCTGGTTACTGGGATTGCCTCCCAGCCCCCAAAGAGTCAAAGCTATGTTAATGGAGGTCAGAATTACTGTGACTGGATTTACAGCTCCAAAAATTGCCCCAGATTTATTTTCTATTATTTAAAATTAGTTATGTTGAGGGAGGAGCCAGGGGCTTCTTGATATATAGACTATTGCCCATATGTCCCTGGACTTAAACTTTGTTTGGTTTTTAACTTTGCTGGAGAATGTGACTGTGAATCTCAGTGAGTCAGGCAGCGCTTAGGGTTTTGACCACACCGAGAGCATTAATTTGCATGTGAGTGGCTTCGGCCTCCCAGACTGTAGTGACCTGAGCTGGCCACCCATCTCTGCCTTTTCTTGGAGTGATTTTTACAGGCACTGAGAAACTCCTGCCCTCAAATACCTACTGCCATTTGCTTCCTAATGCTTAGCATTCCACATTTATAGAGATGAGACTCACATACAAGGACCACAAGAATAACACGGTGATTTAACTTCACATGGGGATGTATTAAATCCTTTTGAGAAAGAGGGGACCATGGGGTTATGGAAAGCCTGGGTGGGGAGGAAGAAAAGGGGAAAAGTTTGAGACAGGAAAGGCTAGCAATTCTAAGAGGCCCGGGCAGGTGAAGGATAAACTGCACGTAATTTATAATTGTGCTTAACCTTATTTACTCCAAGCATGACAGACTGGAGCAATTTCTTGTTTGGGGTGAAGAGGGCAGCCAAGGAGGATTTCAGACCTAGGAGTGGGCCTCCTGCTTCCAGCATGGGGACAGGGCATCCTCCCTTCTCCGCTGGAATTACGCCATGGGATTCTACCATCTGTCTTTTTCCTTCAATGAGCAAGACAGACAGCCCTACTTCTGCCTTACCACGGCTTCATCTTAGTGGTCAACCCCTTCGTGCTATCTTGTTGCGTAGGTCTCTTTGCTTGGTACACACAGACTATCAGGAAGCAAGTCACGAGGCAAACAGGATAGCATTTCCCCAAGAGAAGGGGTTTGATGCAGCACAGAGCCGTTGTTACCTTTCAAGTGGAGTTCTTTTCTGAGACCGATTGGAAATAACTAACTTTTCCTAGAATGAAAATCACCCCAATGGCATGAGCTATTTATTTTCTCAATTGCTGCAAGAAAGCACATGAACAACAATCTTATTGTCTCCTCCATTTTTGCTTTTAAAGGCATGCGGTCGCTGATAATGTGTGTACAAAGCATTAATTAATGAGTCACTTTTTATGTATATTTACCCTCTAAGAATTTAATTGTTAATTAATTTTGTCATGCTCAGTTTGTTCATCTTTGTCATAAGGGTATATGCTGTGAAATTATAGTTAAAAATGTATAGATGATCAGAGAAGTTGAACCCTCTTGACATATATAATGACAGCGTTTCAATTCTGTGAACAAAAACCCGCTGATACAATTAATCATTAACCTACTTGCTTTAGGGATGAAGGGGGAGAAAACGTTAACTCTTTTGTGACTCACTGTAAATCAACAAGAGAGGAAAGATGACAGATCAGGTAGTTTGCTATCTAAAAATTGACGGTTTGTTCATCAGAGTATAATTTTCAAATAAACTGCTAATACTTCATTTTCAGGCATACACATCTGGCCCTCGCCTTTTTGCTGAGTCATTGGAAATTGTCCATACCGTGGTCGTGTGTGTCTCTGCTGTTTCGTGCAACTTTCTCTTCACTTCCATTGGATCCTAGTAAATCATGCTTCGCTCTTTTTCTACCCTGCCTGTAGGTTCGGTAGCAGAGATTAGTCATTACTTTCTTGGTGAAGCAGACACCCAAAGGCACAGACCATTCATGTTGAGTTTTCGGAGTTGGTGAGCTGATGGAAGAATCACCTTCATCTTCCTTAGTCCTTTCCCACTGGAGGAAATGCAAAACTTCTCCATCTCTGGGTCATTCCTAGAAGCTCATCCTCTGAGCTTTCCTCCTCTGGTCACTTCCTGCCTCTGAGTGCTCTTGGGAAAATATTCTTACCCCTGCACTGGAGTTCCCCAGCACTATCAAGTAGTGACTTGAGGGATTTCTGGAAACAGAGGTAAAATCTAAGAGAGTGCTGCAGCATACTCTGTAGATATAAATATATTAATCATATTTTTCTCAGGGATGCACCAGCCTATCCAGGATTTTGCAAGAGAGAAATGTGTATATGTATATATATATATATATATATATATATATATATATTTGAATGTATGAGTGATCAATAGCATGACATGAGTTTTTTTTTAAGATTTATTTATTTGAGAGAGCGAGAATGAGAGAGAGAGAGTACATGAGAGGGGGAAGAGTTAGAGGGAGAAGCAAGCTCCTCGCTGAGCAGGGAGCCCGATGTGGGACTCGATCCCAGAACTCCAGGATCATGACCTGAGCCGAAGGCAGTTACTTAACCAACTAAGCCAGCCAGGCGCCCCAACATGGAGTTTTATATAAATATAATATTATATATATATATATATATATATATATATATACACACACATACATATATTTGAATGCATGAATGATCAATAGCATGACATGGAGTTTTATCAGAAGTTAGATCAATAGGGGATAAAGCCCACAGCCTGAGGGAAAACATGAGGTAGAAAGATTTGGTTTATATAGCTTGGATGTCCACATTGTTCAGAATATTTAGCTCTTCAAAATTTCCTCTTGCCCACTCAGAAACAAACAGGAAAAAACAAGTTCAGGGTCTGAATATTTTTAATCTCTTCTTTCACAAGCAAGCATATGTATCACAGAATTATATCTTTTCTCTTAGGAATTTTTAAGCATTTTAATTCTAAGTATAAAACCTCACCTATTTGACAGTGTTCCTTTAAATGTCAGAGAAGCTGGAGAGGTTGAGGGGCAGGGAGGGATCATGAATTGAACCTCAGAAAGATTTTAATGCATTCCCTTCAGTGTCTTTTCTTCCAGAGAATAAAGGGAGGGAAAGGAGCCAAAGGACTCAGCCCTGTAGCAACATTTTTCCCCAAGGAATTTTGTATTTAGTTCTTGTGCCTTTGGCTACTAAAGAAGAGAGACACATTTAGCTCATCTGAACAAAAGAAAGCAAGGTTTGAGAATGTGGTTCTTTTACTTGTAGTTTTTCTAGATATTATCTCCTCCAACTCCAGATTGTAAACTAAAGAGAACAAATGATTTAATGTAACAAATTTATTCTCTCCTTGCAGGAAACTACTTTATGTTCAGGTGGTTTGTTTTTTGCTCAGACGAAATGAAATGGAGGAAATTATCCATGGCTTCCAACTGGGGAGAGAGCCACACCACATAATTTGAGCCTTCCCCTACTCCCTTTCCCAAATTATCTGGAGAATGCCTTAAATTCTCACCTTTACTTTGACTATTCAGATGTAGGTTTCAACTAGGTATATACAGGGTCACCAGGTCAAACACTGGGACTGAATTGACCCATTAATAATTAAACTGGTCTAGTTAATCCATACCTCCCACCCCCACCACACCCCCCTCCACTCTGCCACTCTGGCCCCCAATTCAACTGACCATTGTTTGCATGAATTTTTAGGACTGACCACCTAGTCTGCTATTATAGAGCCTGGTCTTCCTTTTATTTCTGTGACTATCAGTTTTTGTTTCTTATTTTGAGGCCAGTTCTAGGTTGTTTACCCTTTGATGGAGAGACCTGTGCTTTGTCTCGTTCGGTTCCACTTAGACAAACAGTAGGGGTGTAAAAAGGATGCTTGAATCCAGATAACAGGAGGCTTGGATCCTCTCCCCTCTGGGGACTGTCCCCTCTGCAGACACAGCTACAGTGAGAATTGGAAAGGAACAACAGAAAGAAGGAAAAGAAGACCACATGGTGGAATTTGTCAGCTGCCTTTGTTATGTGTCTTAAAATGCAGGTCAGAGTAGTAGATGCAGATACCTAAAATGGGTAGATTGTCTGCTTAAAGTAAATGGACAAGCCAAATATACGTTCCTCACATTTTACTTTTCTAAAAAAGGGTAAAGACCAATGAAAAATAAAGATCTTGCTCTTCAAAGAGAAATTTCCATTTTGTTAGAAAGGAGAGTGCCTCGTTGAAATTGATAAATACGTTGCTGCTTTAAATATGTTCTTGAAAATACAGTTTGTCTTTTTGAACCTCACAGGATTAACTGTTTTATTACTATTTCTTCTTATTTCTGGAGCTAAAGATGTTATATAAATAGAATAGCTCAAAAAAATCTATCAGCATGTCTTTAACATGGTGTTCTACCAAGTGAATATTACAATCTGATCAAATTGACAGTGTCTTTCTAGCTGGGGAAGCACAGTGGCACACAGTTCCCATACCCCCAACATCATGTTTTAATCAATGGAAGATGGCAAGAGCCAGAGAGTGAACACAATGGTTCCTGAACCCCTTACCTGAGTTTTAATGGTATACGTAAGAGATGATTCCTGGATTTCACAGTACTGTAAGTTATTCTAAGAAATGTGCTCCACTAGAATTTTTATTTTAAAATAATTTGATTCTAGTGCACAAAAGGGCAGGGTCAGATGGCCTGCAGAAAGCAAGCCAGGTAAATGTCCATGATTCAAGATCACCAGGCAATGTCTAGTTGGAGTTGATCATTCATGCAGGCCTATGTCCCAAGTATAGGTCATCCCGAGTATGGATAACCTGACTGCCCTTCGTAAGACTGGAAGATAGTCTTCTTCTGCTTCCAGATAATTATAGGCTGAGAGTAAGTAGCTAGAAGGGGTCATTCCAAGGAATGCTAGCTTAGAGACGAAATGCTTCCTAATCTTTGGAGAAAAGATGTAGCTGTGCCAACAAGCTTAGCTGTGCCAACAAGACTTGGGTTGGAAGACAAGGGATATGATTATAAAATCACAGAATGCCTCTTCATAGATAATCTCCATTTTTAAAAAAATTATAGGGTCTTATGATGATAAGTATCCTTAGAGGTCTTTGTACCTTAAAGATAATTTGTGTCCAGGTGACATTAACTCTTGAGCTAGAGGTCTTTGCCAGACAGACTCTTTATTTCTTAGACTCAGTTTAGAAACAGTTCTGTCACTATGACACTCCATGTTATGAAGGGACCACAGAAGAGGATTGTAAGGACCTTGCCTTGGACAGTCTGGTGAGCGTTTCATGTAATTTTTCTCAAAAATGAAAGCCAATCTCCTCCTTTAGGGAAACCGTGTGGTTCCCTGACTGTCCACCTTTTAGTGTCACAGGTTCCCATCCGTGTTCTTCAGCCAGCCTTGACACGGCTTTGCAGACAGCTCGGCGGCCTCCCTTGATTTCGAAGCTTCTCCTCTCCTCCCCTGAACTCTGTTTATTCATGGGCTGAGCAACTGCAGAAACCCAAACTTCACATAGTTTTCTGGATTTGTATGAAAATGCCTTGTATGCCACCCAGTTGACTTTCAATCCATGCAGAGATTTCTGCCCAAACAGCTTCATCAGTGGCTTCCCAGCTGGACTTTAACATTGTTACTGACAGAACTCAGATGTCCCAAGGTGGTCTGTGTCTCAGACCCAGCCTCTTATACATCCATGAGGTGGTCCAAGACAAGAATTTGGGTCTACACCCAATTAGTTCAAACCTTCCTTCACATGCTAGAACCTTAGGTAATTAAAAATAATTCTTGGGGCACCTGGGTGGCTCAGATGGTTGGGCCTCTGCCTTTGACTCAGGTCATGACCTCCAGGTCCTGGAATCAAGCCCCTCATCGGGCTTCCAGCTCAGCAGGGAATCTGCTTCTCCCTCTGCTTCTCCCCCTGCTCTCTCTCTGTTTCTCTCTCAAATGAATAAATAAAATCTTTAAAAATAAATAAATAACTCTTGTGAGGGGCACCTGGGTGGATCAGTTCATTGAGTGTCCAACTCTTAGTTTTGGCTCAGGTCGTAATCTCATGGGTCATGGGATTGAGCCCCGCATCAGGCTCTGTGCTCAGTGGGGGGTCTGCTTGAAGATTCTCTCCCTCTGCCTCTCCCCACACTCACGTGGGTGCATTTGCTCTTTCTCTCTCTTTCTCTCTCTCTCTCACTCTCCCTCTCTCTCTCAGATAAATAAATCTTTTAAAAACATAACTCTTATGCTTTCTCTACAGTACTTCTTCTACTGCTTAAATTTCCCCCTTCTAATAGGGGATCCAGAAAACTGAACACTATACTCCCAGTGAAGTCTGAAAAGAACAGTGTAGAGGAGGACTAACCTACATCTGCAACCTCAGATAACGTGAGTTGTTCTAGCAGCCACATTATATGATTAATGGCTATTGATATTATGGTCAACTAGAACTCTCTGGACACCGTTGATTCTTTTGGAATAGGACCTCAGTAAAATCTTGATTACTTAAATTAAATCAGATCCTTTTTACACATTAACCCCCGCTAGACTGCTTCTCTCCAATCCTGTTCATTTTATACAATTGATATTTTATGTCCAAGTTCAGAGACTTGCATTTATCCCTATTAACTAGGACTGGTTAATGGTTCCACCTTGTTGAGGTAGTTTTCCTCTTGATTCTGTTACTCAAAATATTTTTTATTGCTCTCAGCTACATGTCATTGATAAATTCACTAAGCATGTTGTTTTTATAAATGTAACAAAGTCATCACCATAAATTATTAAACAAGACTGGGAAGAGGTCAGAGTCCTGTGGCATGCTATAAGAGCCTTATGGATTGTCATTCTTCCATGAATTGGCTCTAGATATGGATGTAAAACTCATTACAAATCCCTCCAAAAGAGATGGCCAGTAAGATCATGGATTCTGTGGTCAAGCAAACCTGGGTTTCAAAATCTAACCCCTCCCCTCACTACTGGTGCAACCCTGGACAAGTTCAATAAAATTTTTCATCAACAGACTGCTCATCTGTAATAATACTTCCTTACTAGTTTTTTTTTTTTTTTTTGGCAGATTAAATGAGGTAGTGCCCAAAAATTAAGGACCAGAACATGGCACATGTTTGTCTCCCCGACCCTCTCCCTCCTATGAATTGTCTGCATCTTGTATGCAAGGGTACCACCAATTCTGGGTGCATAATCATTAAAAGTAAAAAATTCAGTGATCTACTAAAATAACTTCATCAATGGTGGCTTTTTAATTTCCTCTTAACAAATTTTCAGTGTGAAATCATTTCCTTAGGAAAAAAAAGCGGGGGGATAAGAAAAATAGGAATTCAGATTTTTCTTGCTTTCTTTATGTCAGCTGGTACATACATCATTAACCTCAGTCATATACATTCCTAGTGTGCCTTGGCTCTGAACTTTAGAAGAAAAATTGTTGTAGTCATCTTTAATATTTTATAACAATAGTAGATTAAGCCAACGGACTAATAATATAAATATCCTCATTCCATCTTTTAAAACTACTTACTCCTGTGATGTATTCTTTTCTGAATGAAGGTTTTACTTCCTACAAATGTTCCTGGATAATTCAACAAAGACACCTACAATCATATCTACAGCAAACAAGATAGTGAGTCGATTTGGAGTTCTAATAGCTTGCATGTGTGTCTACAGAATGGATATGATGAAACATGACATAAATTAGGAAATCTGTCAGGAGAAAAACTGATTTGCTGTCACAAATGAACCAGTATTGCTGTAATTTCAAGGCCATAGATTTTCAATTACCTGAAATTAGTCATAGTGGTAGGAGACTACTTTTCTTTCTAGTTTACCCCATGACAGTGTTAAAGCCTGTTTCAGATATTTCAAGTAGAGAATTTAAAACATCCATTTTAAATGAATTTTAAAAGCCTGTGTTCCCCTTAGACTAACGCTTGGTAATCAAGAATACTAAGATAATATATAAAGATTTACCAGGTAGTAAATTAATAAGCACAAACTGTACTATACAAAATGTCTACTGGTTAAAAAAATTCAATAAGAAGCCTAGATTGGGCCCTATTGGCTTTAATTGTGTAATGGAAATCCATTTATATGCATTACCAAACTCTCATCAAATCATACCTCAGGGCACTAATAGGGAAATCACCTCTTATATTAAACTAGATATGTCAGGAGACTAATGGGTGAAGAGATGGTCGTTTCCAAGAGTGGAACCAGATGTACAAAAAAATCCAGTACCTAGCTCTGAACTAGAATCTTCTCTTGGCTAATAGGATGTGACTGAATTCCAGGAAGGTTAGTTCAGTTAAAAAAGTAATGGTTCTTTGGGCATCTAAAATCTTTTTGCTTGTAGGATTTCTTTTTAAATGAGCAAATGCACAGCATGTTTGACGCTGCTTGGACTTGCCCTGTAGAATGCTGCCTCATAAGATTTTCCTGTGACACTTCCTCTCAGTGATGTTTTGCATGTGTTTTTCCCTCTGCCCACACCGTGTTCACCAATGAGTTTCCACCGTCAGTCCCCTCTCACACACAACTTCAGTCCCCTCTCACACACAACTTCACTCACGCGTGGGCTCTGTGAACCTCAGGGTAATGCAAACTACCACTCACAGTTTTGTACGCATTTTGGAGAAAAAAATTTGACTTCCTCAAAAAAGGGCATGAAAGTTCACATAAAGGATTTCATATTTTCAAGAATATTTTCTTCTGTAGAGTCTCATTCCTGTTTGGTGTACTTGCCACCATCAGATGATATGCTCTCTCTTTACTTGGGGGACCCCCGAACCAGTTTTCTCTGTTTGACTGGTTTTCCCATCAGAAGTTCTTAATCATGAGTCAATAAAATAATATGCTACGATCACACCCTCAGGGAAGGGAAAGATTGCCTAAATATCTAGATTATTCGAGAAAGGATGGGGGCTGGCGGTGGGGGGAGGAGGAGACTTGTTTGCTTTCTGTTTTCTGTGCCGGCAAGAACTGATCTTAAAAACTGAACTAGGACGGTAATAAGGACTGCTTAAATCAGACATCGTATCTGTGTTATAAGCCTCCAACTTGAGGAAGCTTAAGAAAAAGAAAACCAGGGTTTCAAACATGTGCTTGTTTCTAAGCACAAACTTGGCAACTTCTCGCATTGCTTTCACTAAACCTAAGAGTTCTCATACAAGTGAGGTCTGTTTTCATCACTTTCCAGCAAAGATTAAATAGCAGGGTGCCGTAGCGATGACTGTGGTTACTAAGACTTTATTGCCAAGTGAGAAACATCAGAGGGACAACTCCATTTCACCAGAGACCAGGATACCTCGGCCACATGAATGCCAGGCCGAATGCCAGCTGAACCCATCAGTATGCACAGCGCCGGAGTCCGGAGCAAACGCCTTTTCTGGAGTACTGAGTCCACAGAGCAGTGTGAAAAGTATCAGAGCAGAGAACAATAATAAGGGGCCCATTCCTGAACATGACTCTGTCATTTTAAAATTCTTAGTCATTTTGGATAAATGATACTGGGAGTTCAAGCGTGTACTTCCAAGGCAATCTGGAGTAGTACCAGCTGTGATTTCGTAAATACAGCTGAATTCATACCCCCATTCTTTCGTTTATTCATCCATCCATTTAAAAATGCAGATGTTAAATAAAATCTTTAAAAAGGGCGGGGGGCGCCTGGGTGGCTCAGTCGGTTAAATGTCTGCTTTTGGCTCAGGTCATGATCCAGGGGTCCTGGGATCAAGCCCCACACTCAGCAGGGAGTCTGTTTCTCCCTCTCCCTCTGCCCCTCCCCTGCTCATTCTCTCTCAAATAAATAAATAAAATCTTTTTAAAAAAGGTATCTAGATTAAAAGATTTTATTTATTTATTTGAGAGAGAGAGAGAAAGCACAGGCAGGGGGAGTGTCAGGCAGAGGGAGAAGCAGACTCCCCACTGAGCAGGGAGCCCGATGCGGGGCTTGATCCCAGGACCCTGCAATCATGACCTGAGCTGAAGGCAGACGCTTAACCGACTGAGCCACCCAGGTGCCCCATAAATAAAATCTTTAAAAAAATAAAAATAAAAATGCAGGTATTCTAGGGCACCTAATGAGTATCAAGGAAATTCCAAATACATTTCTTTTGGCATAGGTCATGGGTTAATTTGGAGTTTTGAGAAAAACAGGAATGCAGAATCTGTATTTGAGCAATAATAATTAAGATAAAAGTGGCTTTTATTAACCACCTACCATGCACCACTCTTTATATATTATACTCTTTATATATTATCTTATTTATCTGTCACACCTAACTTCTAAAGAAGGTGTGGAGGGGTGCCTGGGTGGCTCAGTCGGTTAAGTATTTGCCTTCAGTTCAGGTCATGATCTCAGGGTCCTGGGATCCATCCCTGCAATGGGCTCCTGCTCAGCAGAGTCTGCTTCTCCCTCTCCCTCTCCCTCTCCCCTGGCTCGTGCTCTCTCTCTCAAATAAATAAAATCTTTTTAAAAAATAACGAAGGTGTGGAGAAGGCAGTCAAATGATGCTCTGGAGCAGCTCAATTCATAGCAGTAAGAAAAGCCCCTCAGAGGATCACTGGATATACCAGCAGTTTAGAATAAGGTTAAAGGAACATTAAGTCAACACCCAGAAAAGTCCGAGGAACAGACCAGCTTCATGGCAGGGAAGCCTGTATGTGCTATTCTTGTGTGTTTGTTTTGTTTGTTTGTCCGAGCTGTGATTTTTTAAAATCAGTGAAACCTGTTTCTTTAAATCTAGGGGCATTTATCAAATCGTATTGTGCTTGTGATATTTTGTGCTTATGGCCACCTTTGTGAAAAGTCTGTATCCTGTGTGGAATGTTGACCTATAGTTGTCAAGGGGTGGGGCTCTGAAGCCAGAAACTATTGGGTTCAAATTGCCACTCTGACGCTCACCACCTGTATAACCTTGGGCAAAGAATTTCTAGTTGGCTGCGTCTGTTTCTGGTCTGTAAAATGAGGACAGTAATAGTTCCTACAGAGCAGAGTCGTTGGGAAATGAGATGATGCACGTGAGTTACTCAACATGGTAGCAAACATTGACAAAGTCGTTATTCTATCAGCCCCTTCTGCTATACCCATACCGCTTTTATAATACAGTTTGGTACATCTCTTCACTCCCAGGACTCCAAAAAGTACTCTGTTTCTCCCGTGATTTGATAGGCAATTTGTAAAAGCTAATATATAATTCATTTAGGAGCAAAAGCTAATTATGCTATATTGCTGTATAATTTCCTCTAGTGTGCAGGTACCTGATGCAGCTTATTAAAGTGAGAAAGCAAATTCTGCTGTCTATCAGAAGGCAGAAATTTGTGAGTTCTGCGTCTGGGCTTCTCAAATGGTAGTGTGCCTATGAGTCCTAGGCCTCCTTGAAATGCAGATTCTGACCCAATAGGTAGAGGGTGGAGCCTGAGATCCTGTATTTCCAGCAAGTTCCCAGGCCATGCCAGTGCTGTGGGTTTGCAGGCCACACTTTGATCTAGACCCCAAAACAGCGGCAGTGACTGAATGAACAGGGCTGAGGAATTGGTGTGCACACCCTCCAGCCATGGGTAATTTCCTTGACAGCCGTGTTTCCGCTGAAGACCCAGAGCTCAACCCCCATGGACATGGTCAAGCCTCCCCGAAAAGGCAGCACTGTCCTATGCAAACACCTGTGGAAACACTGAGACAAACCTGCCATGAGACACCTGGTCAGCCCCTAACTGCTCAACCGATAGAAAGCTCCTTGGTTTTAACACTTTGCTGCTCCTTTTCTAAAAGGCCAATTTTCCCAAGGCCCCGTTTTTTCCAAAACCACTTGTAACAGAAGTCCCCAAGGCTAATGGACCCCAGGAGAGAGCATCGCAGACTTTACTTGAGCTTTGTCACGGCAATGATCTGCTGAGAACAGCTTGGCCTCTGTGGACCATTTCTCACTGCTACACCTAATAGATTCCTTTATAGCAAGGCACTCCGTCTTTACGTAGTGGATTTGGGTGCCAACTGGACCAATAAAACGCAAAGAACATGAGGGAGGGACTCTATGTCTCCATCTTCCCTAGACAGTTTCACTGAGGTGGGGGGTGGGGTAATCACAAATCCTCCCCAAATGATTTAGTGCCAAAGAGCAAATCCTGGAAACACTTTTTTAAAGATTTTATTTATCTATTTATTTGAGAGAGAGAGTAGGAGCAGGGGAGCAGCAGTGGGAGAGGAAGAAGCAGACTCCCCGCTGAGCAGGGATTCCCCATGTGGGGCTCGATATCCCACGACTCCAGGATCATGACCTGAGCTGAAAGCAGATGCTTAACCGACTGAGCCACCGACGCGGCCCTGGAAACACTTAAAAAAAAAATTTAATGTTTAAAAATCCTGGAAATATTGGGCAAATATAAGTAATACTGCATATTCAGGGTCCCGTGTATGCCTTTTGCAATTCTAGGTTTCATGCAGACAACTGAATTATAAAGTGCTGAAATCCTCTCCTTCACCCCATGGTTCATGGGTTTTTTTTCTAACACTGTTCCTGCAGTATTGCTTGCCCTGACCCAATGACAGGAGATGTAACGCTGTGCTGGGAGCACCATCCCCCAAGGCTGTCCCTGCTTAGCAGACTGCAAATGCAAACTTTCCATCCCCACATATTCCAGGGAGCTTTTCCACAGTCTGTCCAAGAAGCAAACTTACAAATTTATTTTTGAGTCCTACACCTAGTTCTAGCAAATATACTGGATATGGTTGTTTCTATAGATAAAATGACAGGAAAAGTACAACAGGAATTCAGGGAAAGCATGCTTACTCGGGTGTAGAACTAGAGAAAAATAACGTAAAAAAATGCAAAGTTGGGGGAGGGGTATGTCAAACTCGGTGATTCCTGTGCAATTTTGCCATAAACCTAAACTTGCTCTAAAAAATAGAGTCCTATTAATAAAAGAAAGGCAAAGTTCATGACCTTGGAGAATATAAGCAGATACCTTCTCTACAAAAGCTTGAGGAAGGATGTTCAAGAAGAAAGAGCTTCCAAAGAGTTTTCTATTGCTGTACCATAATTAACTGGTATCGTGAAAAAAAAAATCCCGTTTCTGTAGTAGAAGGTAATGAGATCCCTCACTCCATTCCTTCTCTTAAGCAGGAGGAAGCATCCTGGAATGAGAGCATGTTGAAATGTAAAAAACGGCTTGCTTAGAGTGAGGCCTGGGTTTGAATCCCAAGTCTGCCTTCCTACCAGCTCCGTGGCTTTGGGCAAGCTACTTCAAGGCTTTGACCTTTAGTGTTCTCATCTGTAAAATAGTAATACTGACGTGTGTAACGGAGTTACAGTGAGCGTTAAATGAAATATTATAAGTGAAACTACTAGCCAGAGTCTGTGCTTGGCAAGTGTTAGTTGAAATTAATCAGCTTCTAGAAGCAATGCCCAGCTTTTGTGGCTTAATCCTGTGAGGAAGATTATCATGTCAGTTAGATGTAAGGTCAGTCAGTGGGGAAGGAAGGCTGGAGAGGGTTGGGACCTGCTCCTACGGAGGTAGGTAAGTGCCTAGCAGTCTGCCTGACACACTGGAGGCCCCCAATAGATACTTGTTGAATGTACAAGGCTCTGCACTAGAATACCTAAGACTTCACGTGGCTGGTTGATGTTATCCTCAGACGTGTTACTTTGATGATTATAGAACATCATGCTTTCTGAAGCACATTTATAGCTATTTAATAAAACAAACCCAAACCTGGGAGGTAGATAGGACAGATCTTAGACTCTATTTTGTAGAAGTGGAAACTGAGGTATACAGAGAGTCACACACACACACACACACACACACACACACGCACACACACAATCTAATAAAAGAGCAGAATTAGAACTCAGGTCTTCTAACTTAAGATCAGTTTTTCTACTGTATCTGTTGAAAGTTAGGGAATCTCTTTTCCCTGTACCCACTGGTGGAAAAGTGCCATTCTACCACTTAAGACAGCATGGATGAGACGTAAGCCTGAGTTTGGGAAGTGTATAATAGAAGGGGAGATTTTTGCTGGGTTAGGTAGTGGTTGCTTGTGATACTGTATGAAGTATGATAGCAGAGGACAAACAGAAAAGAATTGGTCAGTGACCAGACATTTCACAAAAGTATCCATTTCCAAATAGTTTTACTGTTTCTTTTCAGTTGGGGATTTAATGGTCACTGATGGCCATCAGCATGCATTGCCAAATGCATAAGGCCACTGTAGGTAAATTTTACTTAGGCTTTAATGAGAGTTCTTCATGATGTCAGGACTGATTGGACACTTGGCCAAAAGCGACTTATTTACATCTTAGACTTATTCCCAAATAATATATTGTAAAGGCTTGATGGGGGTGGGACTGGTGTGTGGCCAGGCAAAGAGAGAAAAAAGTAAAGAAAGGTTTTCTTAGTAATGGAAGGTTTTCTTGGTTATTATAATAGTTATACAAAATAAACCAGCTGATGTCCGTATAGGTCCAGCAGAAAAGTAGAATTTTTGTGTTTTTGTAATTATGTAAGACTATGTAAACATCATCTTGATCTGGAGGGTGGCCAATGCCCACTAATAGAAGGAGCATTGACGGGGATAAGACAAGGTGGTAGCTAAGCAGTTTCCCTGCCTTATCAGGACCCCAGTGCTCAACCATGAGGCTTGTCATTTTTCTGGGGGGGTGCATCTGCCTTCTTAGGCAAAACTTTAGCTTACACAGTACGGCTGTAACTGTATAATAAATTACCCCAAAACTTGGTGGCCTAAAACAATGACAACCTTTATTGTACCCTGGAGCCTATAATTGGGGCTGGGCTCAGTTAGGGGTTGGCTCTGTTTGGCTGCTGCTGAATGGCCTGCAGGCAAGGGGGCCGGAGTCACCTGAGAGCTCCCTTGCTCACATGTCTGCTGGTTGATGCTGGGGGCTCGGAGCTGTCCGCCAGAACACTACATGTGGCCTCTCCCCGTGACCTTGTCTTCCTCACAACATGGTGGCTCGGTGCCAAGTATGAGAACCCCAAAAGAGAGAGCCAAGTGGAAGCCGTGTCCTCTTCGTAACCCAGCCTTGGAAATCACATAGCAATGCTTCCACTCTACTTGCCAGAGAGCAGTCACACGCTTAGGCCCTGATGTGGAAGGCGGGAGCACAGACCCCACGTCTCGGGGGGAGAAGACAGTCTGTCAGGTACCTGCAGCAGCCTTCCGTCCTCTTTTGGCATCACCGCGTCCCACCCCAGGCACTTACCCAGTACCTTCTTAGGCACTTCTGTGTCCTTCGCCCGCCCCTTGTTGGGTAGTAATCCAAAAGGTAATCCCAGACCTCATTCCTCAGTCATAGTCTCAGGTTGAGATTGGACCTTGGATGTTCTTTAATTTCAGGGGTCACAGGACCTGCCTCTCTCCTGCTCTCATGTTCGGGCTGATGGCCGTGCCTGAAGCCCCTCCTGCTGGCAAACAATACCAGGCTCTTATTCGGCCAGAGTGGCCACCGATTAAACCATGGATGGTCACCTGACTCAAGGGGGGCGTTCTCTGAGAAAACCGGTGAGCTGGCAGCGAGAGGAGAATGGGACAGGCACACCTCTGGAGAAGCAAACCTGTCCTGAGAGACAGCATAAGGCATGGAAGAGACAGAGAAATGGAGAGAAGAGCAGCGTCTCAGATCCTGATGGCTCCTCAAGATTCCTCCCGGGCCACATAGACCATGGCGGCCTGGGGTAGGGGGCACCGTCACTGGCTTTTCGAATTTTATTTTTGTTTTGCAGCCACAAGAGCCTGAAATATCACCCAGTCTCTTAAGACCTGAAGCAAGAGGGTGACTTGTCCAGAGGCACAAGCTGGTTAGCGAAGGAACCTGCACTTGAGTCCTGGCCATGGACTTCTTGAGTCCAAGACCAATATTAGAGTCTTTCCTGAGTGTAAGGATTAGGTGGAAAGAAGCAGAAATCGTGAGGTTAGAGTTTGGGTAGGGGGGTTAAAAAAATCAGGGAGGAGATTAGAGGGTAAAAAAAAAAAAAAAAAAAAGGATGGCTGGGGGACCCTGAAATCCCACCTCTCTCTTTGATATTGTCGCTTGATGCGGGTATTTCCCCCCTTCTCTGGCTTCTCTAACATCTATTCATATCCTTCCTTTTGGACATCTGAGCCATTTCTCTCCCTTTAGATTGAAGGGTATCCATTGGCATATCTAGTTATAAGAAGCCCAGGCAAAGCCGACTTTTCATTTGAAAGGTGTTTAGATAGTAACGTCATTGTCACCACATGCAGCACTGTGTTGCTGGGAAGAAATACGACGTCGGGCAGAATAACATGGACCTGACAGTCACCCAGACTTAAGCACTCAGGGACAAAGCAGAATGAACCCTTTCTCGGGACGCTGCCTAATCAAATCCGGGCATGCGTACAGCCTGCAGCACCGTAAGGACCATTTCATTGGGCCGCGCTGATTAAAATTGGATTCTTTTTGCAGAAGAGGGTCAAAATTAGAATTCTGCAGAGCATTATCTTCTTCCCGCAATGGCCATGTCATTTTTATAAGAGATTGTGTTGCCTAGAAATCCTGCTGATCCTTTTGTTCTTCCTCGCATCTAATCCGTGTTCGAGTTAGCAGCAAAACCGGGTCCCAGACAAATCCGGAGAAGCACAAGAGACAATTAACACCTACCTCTTGGAACACTGGGGACGATTAATAGGATATTGTGCCGCAGCTGCGTATGTTTTTATGTTTACCACAATCAAGCTTGATTAAAGCCGGCTTTTGTGACATCCTCTCATTCCTTACGGTGGTGGTCCTTTTAGGAGATTGGTTGCCCAGCTCCATTTTTCACCTCTCAGGCAATCCCTCCTGCAGCCATTTCCTGATATGTGCCGGGGATTAACTGATGTTTCCCCGTGGCTGGCGGAACCGCAGAGGAAGGTCAGCCCTAAAATGTATTTATCTCACCCCCTGGCTCTGCCTCCTGATCAAAGTCAGAGGGGATTTCAGAGAGGTGGCCCCTCACTCAGTCCGAGGCTCTACGCCTGCTCTCTCTCCACGGGCATTAAAAACCAGGCACTGACGTGTAACCGAGGTCCTCACAATGGCGGCCAGCCTCACTTTGTCACAGACTCGAGGCCTGCATCTTCAGCCCTTCCCTGGAAGCTGCCTGACGGCGTTGCACAGACCCACGGATGTCTTTTATTGTTTTCCTAATCACTTTCAGGGTGTTTTCCCACAGTTTTTCTAAGTGTGGATGTCTCAGCCTGGCCATGTCTGGCGGGGGAGAGGGGAAGGAGGAGGAAAATTCCCACAAAGGGATGTTATTTTAATGGGTCGATTTATTTTTTTTAAGTTAGAGAATATAAAGTTGTAGATCTCATCAGGATTTAAATTGTATCCCAGATGCAGGCTCCTACTTAAACACACACACACACACACACACACACACACACACACCCAAGGTCTCAGGATATTCACCCTTTCCAACTTCCCTCAAAAATTCCCTCAAAAATACCATTGTCTGTGTATTCCAACATGAACAAATAAATTATTCCCAAGCTCTGTCTCCTCTCATCGATGTTCATTTCTCTCCCATTCCGCTTCCTATTTCGTCTGGATATTCTTTTGATTAAACATACTTGAAGTTGCTAATAATGTCAGGATAAATGTTTAGATTGGCTACAAAGATATTTGCAAACAATGGAAACGGACCCGATGTCCTTGCAGCTTCCGCATGAAAGAAGGTGTATTTCTAGGTGTGTTTTATGGCCGCCGAGAAAGGCACAGCCTCAAGTAAAAACCCATCCCCCCACTGTCAGAGTTTTAGTTTTAAACATCGACATACCTTGTAATTTTGGCAGCGGCCTGTCATTTGGGTAGTTGTCTGCAAATGCTACTAATGTTATTTTGGATAAAAACCGTCTCATTACCATGTACGTTGTGAAAAGAAATGAACTCACATATCACCTGCATTATTCCTTCTCTTCCTGTGTCATCTCTGTCCTCTCGTGATGCAGTTCAGTTCCCGGGGGACTGTAATGCCCCTGAAAATTGACAGTCACATTCTATTATAACATATTTTTCCCATTTAATAACATGGTATAAGTAATGATTCATAACCCTCAAAGGGCCTCCTGCCAGTGACAACTGAACTCAAGTAATTGAGAACACCATGCAATTTGGCGGCGACTACACTTTTATGGTTCAATCAAGAGTTAAAGCAACAATATATCTGGAGAGCCTTTCAGGAAAATGACATGCTCCTGGTACATTTCCGTGTCTGCTTTACATACGTAGCTTTTGCTTCTTCAGACCACCGTGGCCTAAAATAGGACCATACAGGGCATACTTGTGCCTCATTAGACTGTAAGTTCCATAAAGGCAGGGGTGTTTTCTCCCTTTCACTTTTGTATTTTTTAGTGCCTAGAAGAGGGCTTGAGCATGTCGTGTGCACACTCGGGATTTTCACTGCCTGGTGGCATGTCAGGGAAACAGCCTTTGGTTTTGAGCTCCCATCCATCAGTATCACTACGTCGAAACTCCCCAAGGCCCCTTCAACCGTGGATTAAAGTGGGTGGCATTATCCATCCAGCCCTAAATTTAGTAGCAGAGCGACTTCCTTCCCATTATCTGATGGCCTTCATTAGGAGCCCTTGATGCCCCTTCCTGAATCATCACCTCACACAGCTCAGGTATGACTAGGTGACCTCACTTTTCAGTCTTCTCACAGACCCCTCCTATGACCAAATCCAAGGCTGTTGGGAGTCCTCTTGACTGACCATGAACAGGGCCTCAGAATAGATCCTGGGCCCCTCGGCACTTTCCTACCTCAAGATAGGCCCCCTGCCTTACTCCCTAAAACACTATTTTTTTCTCAGAATCTCCGTTAGGATTAAGCATACTAATGTCTGTAAGTCACCTACAGACCTGTGGTACCTGCCAAATGGTGAGCTTTCCATAACTGATGGCAAATTCATTTTTATAATGAATTATAGTCTAAAATATATCTTTCCATAACTACAAATTATAATATCAAGTTCCTGATGTCACGGGTATGGAGACACAGAAATAGATTCCCACCACTTTTTAAAGGGCTTATAAGTACGGGCTTGCCAGGGAATTTAACCTTGCTTCAAGTCCTGACACTGACGCTGACTTCCTCCATGACTTTGGGCACGTGGCTCGACATCTCTGAACCTCATCTTCATCTGTAAAATTTAGGTCACAATACCTACCTCACAGGGTCTAGGGAGATAATGCCTGTGATTCCATGGTCTACACAATAAAGCATTATGCAAATCGAGGCATCCTTTTTTTCTCTGATGCAAATAGGTCTGAATTGGAGGTATTAGGTGAGTTTTAGAACTGAGATTCCGGAGAAATGGACTTTCCGTTTCCTTGGTGTGTGAAGAACAAATGTTGCTCAGCTGGAGGAAGATGATGATAGAGTTTCTCCTGATTCCCTGGAGTGTGTGACAAGGTCTGTGGATCCCCTCATGGGTGTTTTGCAGCCAAAGGCTACTACAGCAGTTTGCTTTTGCACACCATTAAAAAAAAAAAAAATTCAGCTACAGCTAGGGAAATTTTTGTTGGCTTGCGTTTGAGATATGTTTTTAAATTGCAGAACAAAGTTTAATTTGGTTTCCATTTCCCCTGATGAGGAATAGCATCTCCACTGCAAGAAAACCTGACATTCCTTTATTCTTGCAAGGATGGTAAAAATTTTCTGGGTCACAGAACAAGCAGTAGAGGAAGAAATGAAGGTGCATGCAAGACTCCTAAAATAAATATTCCTCTGTGGTAATTATGAGAAAGCTTGGATTAAGAAGTTGCCAAGCCCAGGAGTTGGGGCCATCACTTCCCTCTAGTTTTTCCCTTGTTGCTTTGTTCGATGTTGCTTGTGTAGCGTGCTAGGGAGGAGCTGCTGCGCCCCACGTTTTCCAAAGTGCTTGGAAATGCTGAGTGGCAATTATGAAACAATGCCTTAGGGTTTGTGGGCTCCAAGAATATTACTCTACCAAAGGCCAAATCAAGAAGGTGTGCTTTCAAACAAATCCCTTGTCAGAGAGAGAGAGAGAGTGTAGCACCAGATTTGAATTACCACGGGTGCCATAGTGGCATTTAATTCCAGTTATCAGCTGAACCCGTTTTAGGCTTTGTGGGTATCCCACAAGCAGATGACACAGTCCCTCTTTCCAAGGAGATTATTGTTTCACTCAGGAGATCAGACTCTTGGGCTTAAACAATAAAGAACAGAATGGATACCTCAGCGTTGACTGGAGAATTTCAGATGAGGGAAGTGAACGTAAACTAGCACATCCCAGCGAAGACTTCATGTGGGGTACGCAGTCGATACACACCTTCTGGGAGGGAACAAAAAAGGCAGATGTCCCCCTCCTAGTGCCTTCCAGTCCTGCAGCCTTTTAGGTCCTACATGACCTCACAAGACTGGCGTGAGCCAAGCAGGGTTTTCATTCTCCGCAGTGAGGGGAGAGATGAGTGGGGGGCTACCCGCAGGGCCGTGTGCAAGGCCTGGAATGGGAGGCCAGGCCGTGTGATGCTCCCGCCACCTTTCCCTAAGTCATCGCCGCTGAAATGTGGTCATGACCATTTTACTCTGCTCAGTGCTTAGCGCGTGGGGGACGGTCCACCGATGTTTCCCTCTGTCCCCTTGTCCTTAAGAGAGGCAGGTGATAAAATGGCCACATTTCCAAAAATAAAAGAGCAAGAACAATAATGTAGGTCTTCTGCCTCTCTCAGGGGAGGCGACTGAAATCAGAGTGGTATTGGTGTGGGGTAGGAGCTGGAGAACGTGAGGAGCTGATCACGCCTTTGGAGGGAAGGAGAGAAGAGAAAGCAAGGAAAGCCTTCAACTTTCTCGACATCTCTGCAGCCTGTGGCATCGCTGACCGCTTACTGTCTTGCTTCCTGAACTTCCTTCTCTCCATGGCTCCCCGGACATTCAAGGAGCCTGTGCACCTGCTCTGCCTCTCAGGAGTCCCTCTGCCGCCTTCACCGAACCCTCGTGTTCTATCACCTCCTTGGTGTTGCTGGCCCGTCAAGTTCCATCTCGGTTTACCATCCTTCCCCAGAGCCGCCTTCTCCGTGTGGATGGCTCGCAGCACCTTGGCTTCTGCGAACCAGACTTGGTTTCTGCCCTGAGCGCTCCGGTCCTTTCTCTCCAGGGCTTCCCAGTACCCCCCAACTCAGCCAGTTAAACGTGTGACTCTGTCCCACTGAAAACCAGCTTCGCCCTCCTAGACCATTTTCATTCGAATACTTTGTTCCTTCTCTCTTGCTTCCTGGGTGTCGCAGTACCAGTATCAAGGTTATTCTCTATATTTGAGTCTCTTTCTTTGGTGGTGAAGCGTTTCTTCCAAGGTGGTTTGTGGCCAATAGCTGCTGTCCGCGCCCAAGTGCTCTGGAACCATCTGCCCAACAGCCTCCTGGATTCCAGGGCCCGTTGTCCGCCAGGGGGAGGAAGTGTGGCATGCTTGCATAGGCAAGGGTCTAGCAAGGCATGGCTTGGAAATGCTAAAATTATTGTTCCAGGGTGAAAGGAGGGGAAGGATGTTAGGAAGGAAATAGAATCTTATCATCCATGGCAATTGGCGAAAAGGATGCCCATTTAGAAAGACGTCCGCCATTTACACTTGGGCTCCCATTCGGCGTGTGGTGTTCTACATACTACTGAGAGGCTGGAAACCATATGAAAGGGAATTACTCATGTTTTTCCGTCTGTACACATGTGCTTTTGCTGGTGTTAAATTCTTGCTGTAAGAGTCTCTCAATTCCGTAATGTACGTACACACAGAAATAGATTCCCACCAGTTTTTAAAAATATATATTATTATTAAAACCAGCTGAGTAAATTCATAGGGCATTGTAGCAGGACAAGTGAAATGTAAACCCACATTTTCTGGGATTGTAAATGCATTTAGCACATACACTGCTCCATGTGAAACGTATTCCACTACCAGTATTGTGTTCTCATGGTATTGTTTTAGAGGGTAACATTTGAGGCTAAAAATGCATGGCTTCTAGAGGGAGTTTTACCCTAAAATTTGAAATGTAGTAATCATTGTCTAACAGGCACAGAGCTCTCCTTCTCAGGTAAAAGGACAGGAGCAGAGACCAGTTTGAAGAAAGAAGCTCTTCCCTTGCTCCTGTAACTTACGTACATCTTTAAAAAAAAGGAGCTGACTTATCTTGCTTCAGAAATGAGCAAAGAAGTCACCAAAGTAGGAGGCTCTCTGACGCCGCCCCCCCCGCCCCCCCCCCCCCCCCCCCCCCCCCCCCCCCCCCCCCCCGCCTCGGGCCTCTGATATATGTTGTCAGGTGATGAATGCACCTCGTTAAGGTTCATTATGTACTTTTGCTTTGCTGATGAGCCATGAGCTACCTTTATGGGCATTAATTGCAAAGACAACTCAGCTTTGGCCATAGAGACAAAGGCTGGCTATGCGGTTTTAAGAAGTCATCTATTCCTTCAACAAATATTTATTGAACACCAATTATGTGACAAGCACAAGCCTAGATTTTTGGAATTCATCAGTGTACAGAAAGGACGGAGACTCCAGCCTTGTCTCCTCGAATGTATTGTGTTTGGTGTTCTAGTCAGAGCAGTGCTTACTTACTGCCCAAGCATCCCTGTCCACGAGGCGCCCGTTGTCATACCACGGGCACAGAAGGCTGACCTCTGCTGTTGCCGAAGTAGCAATCCAGCTGAAGTTGTCAGAGGTAGGGGTTGCCTATGAGCCCTCTTTCTTCTGAGGGACAGCGTGGAAGAGGAGGGAGGATGCAGGCAAAGGCCTTCCACAGAGCCCCCCTCCCTCTAAAGAATGCACAGCTTCCTAGTTTCCTCCCTACCTTCCTGATCACCTTTATAGAAACCCCCATCCCTTGACACCTGCCATTCAGTATTTGGTTTCTGCTATCACCCTGTCTCCAGCTCTGATTTGACCCTTTTTACTAGACTTTGGGGGCACTGTGTAGTCTCTCACTGGAATTTAACTCTGAACAGTACCAATTTTATTAATCCCATGCCTACCCTGACAACCAGAAGAGACTGTCCTTTATTTATACATACTGTTATTAATTCATTTAAAAAAACCCCATATTTATTGAACACCAATCATGTTCAGGCATTTTACTAAAGGCACTGGGCACAGAGATGCTCTCATGGATTGCAGCACTGAATGGGAGGGTCAGAAAAATCAACCAGCAATTAAATACAGTATCTTGGGGACCCAGGAGAGGAGTAACCACCCTGACTGGGCAGAGTCTTGAAGCAGAAGGGGAAATTAGGCCGAGTAGCACAACCAGGTCAAGGCAAAGCCATAAACACACACGTGATAAGGTGACGTATCACCATTAGACATCATAATAACGGACAGTGAAGATTGCATCATTTTCCTCAGCTCCTCAGTCAGACGGCCTCATTCACTCTTCCCTTTGGCAGGTTTTATCTCAGTGGGAAGGGGAAGAAAGAGGAGAGGCAAGTGGGGACAGGGGGCTACATGAGGTTGCACCCATGTAGAGAAAGAAGTAGAAACTACATACCGAAGCTCCCCCCCACACCATTTTGTCTCCGCAGGTTGCCGCCCTGTGTCCTTGGCCACCTGGCAATCTGTGCATGAGCCCCCTGGCCTCTCAGTGTGGGGAGAGGGGAGTTGTGCTCACCTTGCTAGCTTCCTGTCCACATGCAGAGATGGAGGCATCCTGGGGGTTCTGGAACCAGCTTCAGTTTTCCAAAATGCTGCACCAAAAAGCAAACCGTATCTGTGATAAGACTGAAGAAATCCACTGAAAGGCCAATTTTCCATGCTTTTCACTGGAATGATGAAAGTGATTATGGGCACTCTGGTGAAGTGGAGAAGCATTGATTAGCCATTATCTGTATCTTTCATTAATTTTTAAATGGGAAAACATTAATTATTACTTAATGCAATCGGGTAGAAAAATCTTTTACCCCATGATATGGGCAGGGGAGAGAGAAATAATGAAAGACTAGGATTCGCTTGTTTGTTAAAAGCTTGGAAAACGCTCGCCAGGGAGACCTGGGAGTGCAGAACTGTGGCACAGGGCTCAGGAGTTGCCCTTCTGCTCACACGAAAGGGTCTGTGTGATGCTGAGATGCATCACATTCTCCTCGACTGGGTCCTCCTGAAACCGGCAGGCAGAGGCCCTTTTACTGTGCACCAGTCTCTGGATAATGGACAGCAAAATAAGTCAAGGCGAGAGGCCCTGCTTCCTGTTAGGGAACACGGGAATAATACAGTTTTACTTTATTTCCCATTTCTCTTTCTTCCCCTATCGAGAGCTATGATTCTGACATCAATTCCAATATGGTGGGTAGGGAGGTTCCCACACCAACAACAATTCAACACCAGCCTGGTATCCTACAATTCAACTCGGTCCTCGCACTGCCTGGAGATAGCATCAGATCCCACAGGTTAAGGGCTCAGTCCCCCAGGCCTGCTCCCCCCAACTTCAGACCCACATTGTCACCTGTGCTTCTGACTGGCCATAGATTGAAAGTACCAAACACCCTCTCCTTGGATTTGATGAATTTGCTGGAGCAGCTCACAGAACTCATAGAGACATTTTACTTATTAGATGACGGGTTTACTATGAAAAGATATAACTCGGGAACAGCCAGATGGCAGATGCCTAAGGCAAGGTGTGGGGACAGTGCATGGAGCTCCCATGCCACTCTCCCCAAATCTCCATGTGTTCAGCAACCTGCAACTTCCTGGAACTCTATCCTTTGGGGTTTTTTATGAAGGCTTCATTACATAGGTAGGCTTGATTAAATCATTGGCCATTAGTGATGATTCAACCTCCAGCCCCTCTTCCCCCAGGGGTTAGGGGGTGGGACTTAAAGTTCCCACCCTTTAATCACGTGGTTGGATCTCCTGGCAACCAGCCAGAACCTTAAGTAGGTCCAAAAGTCATCTCATCAACATAACAAGAGACACTTTTATTGCTCTTGTCCTTTTGGAAATTCCAAGAGTTTTAGGAGCTCCATGCCAGAAACAGAATGAGAAACCAAATATATATTTCTTATTATAAATCACAACATCACAGCGCACTTGAATGGCTCCACCGGTTAAGGGTCCAACTCTTGGTTTTCTGCTCAGATCATGATCTCTGCGTCGTGGGATGGCCCCCGAGTCAGACTCCGTGCTCAGCGAGAGTTGGCTTGAAGATTCTCTCCCTCTGCCCCTCCCCCAACTTGCGCGCCTGTGTGTACACTCTCTCTCTCTCTCAAATAGATGTCTTTAAAAAAGAAAAAAAAGTAGATCACAATATCACAATAAAGACAAGAATGGGTGTTGGAGTTCCAGAAAAACAGACATGAACTCACTATGACTAGCTCATTTCAATTTGCTCCCAAGGGTGTGACCAGATGACTTCTACAGGTGGCCTTAGCAAGACCTTTTAGGAAGGAGTAGCTCCAACAACTGCTTCCTGGGTTGCCCATCCCCCAGGGCCCGTGGGTGAGAAAGCACAAGCCTCTGGAGAAAGTGCTAGATGGAGCAGGTTTGCTGCAGGCAGGGCAGGAGAGAAGAGAAGGGCTTTTTGTATCACACGTACCTTTTTATTCCTATTACAGCTAAGTGCTGGCTCAGGATGCACAGTAGAGCTAGTGCTCTTTCTTCACCTTTAAAAACCCAGGTGTGTTGCTATTGATTGACATTTGGGAACTGACCCTGAGGTTAATACAGAGTAAACTGTTCTCTCTTAGGAGAGGCATTAATTCTTTCAGGCCTTCAGTGAGTGGTTTGCAATTCCCAGCAGTGAACAACAGAATTAAATGATTCAGAGAGAAACTTTAACCCTCCCCACTTATCATATAAAGAAGAGGCTCAGAAAGGCAAAGTGACCTAGCCAAATGTCACAGGGGTAATTTATGGCAGATTAATAATAAATTAATCCAACATGAAACTGATGGTGAAGCTCAACCCTGACTAGCAACACCTATGTACCCTAAATACCATTGCTTTGTTGCTGTTTCTAGGGAAATAACCCAAGTGGGATCGCTTGGAATTCTTTTCAAATCTCCCACTGGTCAGTATGGCCTTATGATGCAGATGTCCCTGTAGATGATCTCCACACAGGACGTTTTATGTACTTTGTTCCCTACCCTGATTGTCTTCCACAGAAGGATCCTGTGAGAGTCACACGGCACCGCGTCACCTCCATCAGCAAGACCTCTCCAGGCCCTTTTCTCATGGGACAATGTGTAGTTCTGACACCCTCAGCAGGGAAAGGAGCCTAAGATATCTTTCCAGGGCTAATATTTCTCAAAGTTTGGTCCAAGGACCATCTGTCCACACAGTGCTTATTAGAAATGCAGATTCTAAGATCTCTAAAATCACTAAATCAGAAAGAAGGCAAGAATATGAATTTTTAATAGGTTCCTTAGGAGATTTTAAAGCACACTAAAGCTTAAGAGTCACTGCCCCAAGCTGTCTGTTCGTCTGGCCTGACCATTCTCAATCCTGTGAATGAGATGATTGATTGGTCTCTGACTAGAGGGGGTGGGTAGGTAGCTACATAGAGATCTTATTATATTTCAATCCATCCACTCATTCATCCAGCTTTTATTGAGATCTTTCTATGACTAGGCACCATAATGGAGTTAATAAAGACAGAGTACCTACTATATTCTATACTAATTGCTTTCATGTATCAACTCCTTTCATCTGTACAACTTTTTTGGTTACTGCTATTATGTTCATTCAATGGAGAAACAAACCAAAGCACAGAGAGAGAGGTTAAGAAAACTTGCCAAGGTGACAGAGCTTGTAAATGGTAGAAGCAGAATTTGAACCCACGTAGTCAGCCCCAAAACCCGTAACCTTTACCACTGTGTTCAATAGCCTCCTCAAACATAGAGATGAGTAAGACTCAGTCACTGATGCAACCCTTCTACCCCCAATGCCAAGAGCTCATAGTCTAGTCAGAAATCCAGACTTCAGAGCTAATTACATTATGGTTAACTGCTAGTGGTATGAACAGAATGCTGTGATGGCAAGGAGGAAATTATTAACTACCAAAGATGTCAAGAAAGGCTTCACAAAAAAAAAAAAAAAAAAAAAATTCATAGCTCCATGAGAACAGGGATCCTGTCTGTTTGGCTTCCTTTAGCACAATATTTTACAAATATTAGATGCTAAAAATAATTATGTTGAACGAGTGAGTGAATTAATGAATGAGGTTATTCATTTCAGCTCATATTGAAGGATAAGGAAGACATTTTGTGACAGATAGAGGGAGGAAAATGCACACAACCCCAAGAGGTAAAAGGTTAAAAATAGTTTGTTCTGGGAACAGAGATTCAACACACAGAGCAAAGTGTGCCCGGGAGGGGCGGGGCGGGGCGGGGCGGGGGTGGAGTGAAGCGGGAGAGGGAAGAAGTGCCTGGGAGTAAAGACTTAGGAACATGCCAGAGAATTTAGATTTAGTCCTCTGGGCAGCTGGCTTTAGACAGGGGAGTGACAGCATCAGATTCCTTTAATGGGAAGACAGCTCTGGAGACCATGTTGAAGGCATAAAAAGGATTAGAGTGAAGAAAATCTACCAGGAGGAAGGCCAGCTAGAAGGGTTGAAGTCTAGGGCTGAGAGGTTAGGAAGGTCTGAACGGAAGGCCCAGAGCAGGGGGAAGACAAAGGGAGGGCCCCACATCAGACGCTTGCCTGAGGCAGACTAGGCAGGACTCAGGGACCAAGTGAATATAAATTATCCACATAAGACTCATGGTTTTTTAACATAAATGGTGATGCCATTAGCTGAAATAAGGAATGTAAGGAGAAGTTGGAGGTGGAGAGAGTTGAAGAGTTCAGTTTGAAACAGGTTTGTGTTGTCTGTCTTCCCAGTGAAGATAAATTCCCAGAAGGCATTTTGCAAGATGGCCAAGGAGCAAGTTGTGAATGGAAACCTAGTATTTGGCACCATGAGCATCAGGGTGGTTGTGGAAGCCATGGGAGCAGAGAACATCCCTCAGGAAGGGTGCATAGAAGAAGTGAGAGGAATAGGAAAGTATTCGTAAAACATAGCTTTTGGGGGGTGAGCAGTCAGTGGGACAGACCAGGCAGAAAAAGATACTGTAAGTTCATGTTGGTCTAATGGAAGAGACCCTTTGTATTTATTCAGAAGAATTTTAGGAAAAGGAAACTCTTCTCAAAAAGTCTGGACTGTTCACCTCATCCCAGGCTGAAAGCGAGAACACAGTGCCTTTGTATTGGGTGCTTTGGGCACCAACTCTCCTTCCCCTATGAAAATATATATGACGTTTCCCCCCCCAGTGGATGCCACAGAGCCCAAGAATGCAAAATTCTCCACCCCAGCTTTAGCTATTAGCTCCTTAAGGCTTCTGTGGTGGCATGTTAGGAAAGTTTTCAAAGAGCAGGAGTTAAGTTCTCTCCTCGGGTCCTCTTCCAGCTTCCACTGGGCTAGGGAGCCATCTACCAGCCCGAGTCTGCATTCTGCCAGAGCAGAGTTAAAAACAAGACGAAAAATCTATTAAGTAAAATAACCACTTTCTTTTAAAATTAACTGTATAAACATTATAACATTTATCCTTTAAATTCAACTGACTGTTTGCAATAAAACTGACTCACTCGGTTCAGCTGGGGGTTCTTAAGCTAGTGTGTTTTTGCAGCCTAGTGAGAGTTTCCTTGGGGCTGCCCATTGCCTGAAGGTCCTTCACAATTTGATATGTGAGTGTGTGTGTGTGAGAGGGAGAGGGAGAGGGAGAGAGGAGAGAGAAATGCTGATGCTCAATGGGAACCGTTAAGGATATTACATTTACAAAGGGTATTTCCTGTGTCCATTAGTCAACCTTTAAGGTGACTGGTGTCCTCATGGTCTTGTACTATGCATGATACCTGCGCAAATATCCTGCCTAAGGCAGAGCAATTTACTAAGTTGTAAATACCAATGCCACATAAATATATGGGGGAAAATGTTCGATCTCAATCGAAGTCAAAGAAAGATAAATAAAAGCACCAATACAATACTATTTTTCTCCTTTCAAATTGACAGAGCTGTTTTTAACATTATAATACTCCATGTTGCCCCAGGAAATCAGAACATAAGACTCTCATACTCTGCTGTGAGGATGTAATTATGGACACTCTCAGAGGACAACTTGTCAATATATATCAAAAGCCTTAAAAATGTTCATAACCTTTGACCAAGCAACTCTTCTTTTTAGAATTTATCCTCAAGAAACAAATAATTGTATACTTAAAATAGGTGAATTTTATGGTGTGTGAATTACACCTCAATATTGCTGTTTCTAAAAAAAAAAGCGGAAATATGCAAAATATAAATATGTATTACATTTTATTTATAACAGTAAAAAATTGGGGAAAAGTCTAAATGCCTATCTATACCATATCCACTTAGTAGGTACTCTACAGCCATTTTTTAACAACTTACATTGTAGTACAACCGGGGTTCTCCAAATGGGTTCCCCAGATGGGCAATATTGATTATCCCCTGGAAAATTGCTAGAAATGCACATTATGGATCCCCACTGTAGGGTACTACATCAGAAACTGGAAGTGGGGCTCAGCCCCCTCTCTTAACAAGCCTTCCAGCTCATGCCAATGTTCACTAACGTTTGGTAACTACTTGGGGAAAAAAAAAATGTTCCTGGTAAACTACAGTGTGAAAGAAAGCTGAAGCAGGCCACAAGACAAGATGTAATGATGTGAGGCCAATTTGTTTGAAAAATATCTATGCATATGCATGCCTAGATGAAATAATAGTGAAATATATGTTTAAAAATTAGCAGCATTTATCTACAGACTATAGATCTATAAATCTGTTTTGTTTTCTTCTGGATGATTTTCTGTATTTTCCAAATTTTTGTAATGATAATGTATTATTTTTAGAATAAAAAAATATGATTTTATAAAATTCTCGCCCTTGGAAGTTGGGGACACCAGACATTTAGGGAAATATATTATGCCAGTTCAGTGAAGAGGAAAACAGGACGGATAGGGCTCTCCCCTAATCAGTTCTGTGGGGACGTGTATGGTCCTTAAAGCTGAATCTGACATGTTTTGTTTTCGCTTTAGTTATGAAAGGGCCACACTGTCTGTCTTAAGCATCGTACTTATCAAAGGGCATATGATGAACAGCAAGTATCAGATCTTGAACTCGACTTCTTTTGAGACCGTAACGGACTGGTTTTCTCCTTCTCCTTCTTTTTCTGTATTGTGTCCAGGGATTTGCAGTCTCCTGCTGTGGAAGGAGGTCAGTTCGGGGCTTTATCACAATCTGTGTCACGCTGAAGAAATCAAGAGCATCTTCCGCATTCTTGTGAATTAAAAAAAAAAAAAAAAAAGAGCTAAATAGCAAGAGGTTCTTTTTTTGGCACCATCCCAGGGCGGAAAAACCACCAGATGTAGCAGGTGTCAAGGGCCTTTCATTACACGACAATGCCATAGGGGGAAAGGACAGGCCAGGTCCTTGTAACTAGTTCTCTATCCTGGGGCAAGTCCGTAGTATTCTCTGGGTCGCGCTTTCTTCACCTTTAAACTGAAGGAGTTGACAAGATGATCCCTGAAGTCCCTTCCAGCTCTGAATTTCTATGCTTTTATGACTAGATTCATGGAGATAGAGTGACCCATAACCAGAAGGCAATATAATGCTCTTTGATCTGCTTCATGCAGCTTGGCTTTGGGAAAGCCCATGAAAGGGCCTCTCTCCCATTCTGGCACTGAAAATCTATTTTGAGATGTTACCTGAGCAAATTATCAATGAGAAATGGTGTTTGGCATTCAGGACCCTTTCCCATAACAGCACCCAAGAGTTGGACAGCCTGCAGATAAGAAATGGTCCTCTCTAAAAACGTGGAGGGAGAATGTAGCCCTGTGGCACAGGTCATGGGACTATGAACTACTTATTAGAGAAGTCATAGTCATCCTTTAGATCAGTTAGGAGACCTGTGTTCTAACTCTAACTGTGACCTTGCTAAGCTCCTTATCACTCTCAACTTGTTTCCTCATTTGAAGTAGTTCTAGTTGATCTCTAGTGTTATTTTATTTCTGAAAAGAATTGGAGTTTACAATCAGAAGAGTGATGTTGTGAGCATAAAGACAGTGGTCATACCTGAGCGGGTTCTCCAGGAAGTAGCTAGTCTAGAAAGACCGAATTGTAGAGCTGGAAGGGGCCTAGTCGGTCCTGCCAAGGGTCTGAATGATTTCTACAATAGCCAGCTTTTTCTTGACAGGGCACGAGAGATGAACACATATGTTGTTTGGGGCTGGCACTTGCCAACTTTCGCTTGGGGTGTGGGAGGTATAGCCTTCAACCGCGGAGACAGCCCCAGGTTTGGGGAGGAGCTTTCTGCTTATACCTTTAATGGTTGGAGAACATTAACAGTGTGCACTCCACTCTGAAGGAAGCCCTGGAAGTTTGCTTGACATAGGAGTAATGTGAGTAATGAAGTCTTGGCTCTAGCCAGCATTCTAAAGCTGGGGTTTTGCAAAAGTTGCAAATCCCCAGAGGAAATGCTGGAGCACAGAAGGCCTGCAGAGCATGGATTACAGTAATCCAGGCAGGAAGCGATAATGACATAGTTATACAAGCAGTGTTTTTCATGGCTAATTGGGAAGGATGGTCATTTAATTAAACTCTGCCAGACCCTGGGCTTTTTGTGTCCAGGATAGCCTAGGAGCCCTTCCTAGACCCCTTTGGCTCAGGGCAGTTAAGCTCAACTGTAAATTCTATGAGGGCAGGATCTTTATCTTTTTATTGACTTCTAATACCTAATACCTGGTACAGTTGTTGGAGCATAACAGGTGCCAGACCTGGATGAGAAGACTTCTGAGTATCTTATTAGCTCTATAAAATGCTTTGTTTTAAATCAAGTGGCGGTGCCAAGACTTGATTCTACGAGCCTCTCGTGGATACAAAAAAAAAAAAAAAAGATCTGATTCTGCCTGTTAAGTACTGGATATGCTGATTTAAAAAAAAAAGATTTATAAAATAGAGTAAGAGAATGCCTCTGTGAGGTTAGGAACCTACCTTTTAACGCTATTTTTCTTCTCTCTAACCACACAGAAAACTGGGGTCTGGGATATACTGTCAGGATTAAAATACTTCTTTAATTTAAAAAAAAAAAATCTTTGAATAGCTTAAAATGAATATGATGTCTGCACTTTTATAGTAGAAGAGAGTAATGTATTGAGGGCCAGAAAAACTGGATCTCAGCTCCTTGGTGCTGGGACCAACCTGTAGTAAGATCCAGCCTCCCTCATTTGCAAAATGAAGAGTAGAGGCTGCAATGGTTATATTTCCCAAACCGGAAAAATGTCCAGTCTCTTATGATGTGGGGGACAGGAGGCAAACAGGGTGATATAATATGAAAGCTAGAATGTCAGAAGTTCCTGGACACATGGATAGCATGCAAACAGTGGAACAGAACGCGAACACCCATGCTTGTTGAATAAAATTCGGGACATATGAACATGAAATGGCACACTCTTAAATAAGATACAGTGAAGACTCTGTAATTATATGTTTATTGCCTCAAATTCTTCCTTCGGTATGGAAGTAGAAAATTCCAGTAACTTGAAGATATTTGGAGGGTCAGCTTCACATCCTCCCTTCTCAGTCTGAAGTGACCCTGTCGTTGGTCCTCTAACCTGCTCCTGTCCCCATCTGGTGGATTCCAAGACTCTTTTGTCTGTCCTACAGAGTCAAAAAATGAACCCATTAAGAGACTGAAAAAGATCTGGGCTGTGCTGCCCAAGGAATCAGACTGGGAGGGAATGAGATTTATGAGATGAGGTAATAGAAATACAAATAGAAATACATTCTGAAGGAACTTTTCCCTCAAATGCCTATTTCCTTGGTGATTGATTTGTGTGGGGGAGGCTGAGGAGATTTAATTTCCTTGCCTTCCCCACCACATTCCTACTGTTGCAGGTTCTCAATGTCCCCCAGTCACAGTACACAGGCATCCTCTCAGGCTGGTCCTCAGGGACGCTCACCATTTTCAGTTCCACAGTTTCCAGATGCTCCTTGCCGGTGACATTCCTACTCTCTGCTGACTCTTGAGAAATTATATGAAAATGGAAGATTTATCCCCCTGGCAGAAATTGGGGTCACTGGTATTCAGGGAAAGGTGCAGTGCCTCTCAGGTTATCCTGCGGCCGTTTGTCAAACCTTGTAATTTACAGGCAAGCATTTTCACCGAGGGTCACTCCTAGAGGGTGCAGACAAACTACCCTCGAAGCACTCCCCCACATTTGCCTCTGTCGTAAATAATAAATCCTGTACGAGTTTACACCTACTGTGTGCCAAGATTCCGTGCATTATTTTATCGAATCCTCAAAACAGATCTGTACATTAGGGATGGCTAGTCCCCACCTCAGAAATGGGGAAACTGAGACCCAGGTCAACTAGAACCTGCTAAAAGCCACGGAGTCTGTAAGTATCACAGTTGAGTTCAAATCCAGGGCTTTCTGACCCAGGAGTCCTTCCTGTCAACCAGGCTCAAAGGACAATGAAGAATATCTTTGAAGGGAACACAGAAATAGAAGGGTGCTCTGTAGAGAGAGTCAGGGGCTCCTCCCCTGGATGTAAATAGCTCTGGGAGATCCTGGAAGTACAGACATCCCAGGGCTTTTGTAGACCCAGAAGATCGTTCCTCTCTTCTGCCTGGCTTCCTCCTGATTTAACAAGCGCTTATTGATCTCTTTCTGTAGTGGAAAGGCACCGCGGTAGGCAAAAGAGACACAAAGCTTATTAAAACGTACCTGCTTTTCTAACTCAAGACAATAAACACTATAGTGCAGGACATGCAACCGACTATAATAAACGCCGGATGTGGTATTATTTCATGGAGAGTGAATTAGGGGTACACAGCAGAGGCATGGGGCAGTGGGTGTCTTAAGTGCGGCCTCTGGATCTGAAGTCAATGTCACAGTCACCCAAGGATTTATCAGCAATGCAGATTCCCAGGAGGCACCACCCTTGGGTGTTCGGTTCACTGAAGTTTGAGAAACACTGATGTAGGCGCTTGGCTGGTAATTGAATTCGGCTTGATAGGAGATGGGGTATGGGGCTGATGGCAGATATGTCTGGCTAGGTCATTTGGGGCTGATGATTTAAAGGTGTTGAGCTTCTTGCTGTGGAGACTTCATCGAGTGGCTGAAGTGTAGATGGCATTGCTGAGGGTTACATTTTAGGGAGACCACCGCCTGGCCGTAAGATTCAGGGGGTCATACGATCTCAGCCAGAACTGACCATAGATTCTTCTTCTTTTTCATGGCCCTGCTGTTCTTTCCACTCAAGTTTCTATGACAACTGTTCTGATACAATTTGCATTTATGAAAATCACATTAATTTCACCAAGAGCCTCGGGGATTGCTTACAAATCAATATTTTTTCACATCTGTGGATCATAGGAAACAACAGCAACCCTTTGCCCACAGGAAACAGAAGGAGAATTTTGCTCCTGTGTTAATTAGAAAGGCTCAGTGGCACACCTTCTGGAATTTTCACATTTTTCCTCTCCTGTCTGCTAGTCCTCTCAAAGAAGGCTTTATTCCACTAACACAGCAAATCTTATTTTCTTTCCTGAAAGGTAAGACTGAGAAAATGATGCCTTACCCACATCCCTTTATTGGGGCATTTGACTAAAATTTGTTCTAAATCAGAATTTGAATAAGAGCTGGAGGGTCCCTGGGGAGCAATTCCCCTGGCTAATTCTCTCCAAGTTCAGCTCACTCTGGGCCCACCCTTCCCAGAACCTGGTAAAGCTCCTCTGTGAAATTAAAAAATAGACTGCATATATCAATTAGGACTTGCCCCTTCCAGCCAATACCCAACCAAAAGAAATCGGCTCTGATTTCAGGAATGGTTTTGTCTCCCTATTGTTAGAGTTTTCAAAAGGCATTAGGAGGGAAGATCTGTGCAGGCTCTGGACTCTGTCCTAGCAGCATCTCACTAGCCAACCTTTGAGAGCATCCACCATCACTCTGGACTTTCCCTATGCCGCACAGGGGAACCTAGACAGATGGCCAACCTGGGCAACATCTTGCTTTCAGAGCCTATATCCGTGTGTGGGCCTGGTCACCCCAGGACCAACAAACAAAGCTGGAGGGGGACGACCGGGTGGGCTGCTGTGTTAGGGAAACCACCACATGTCAACAGATTATAAGAATTAGGACTCTTTCCTTTGCAAATAAAGTATGATTTTTCACCCAATCTTGGCATATAGGGGACTCTGTAGCACCTTTTATCCATGTAATTCATTTTAGCAGTGATCATATCCTCTCTCTCAGACAAACACAGTTTCTCTCTGTTCAGCCTTGCCTTCCCCCACAGGACTTGGAATACCTTGAGAACAGGAAATGTGATTTATACTTCTTTTGAATACTAAAACCACAGCCCTGGAAACACAATAGATAATTCTCCTTGAACTGAATTAAAACAGAATGGGATACAAGAATTGGGGACCACCTCTTGAAGTTTGAAATAGGTAATGTTAAGGCAAAAAAAAAAAAAAATGAAGGACAGGAAAGGAAAGATAAAATGCAAATGTAAATTATCAGGCAGTAAGTTTACATAAGTTATTATCCACAGGAGGGTTATAAACAGCAAAAATATAGGTTCTAAGCTTTTTCTTTGTTTAGATTCTTTGAAATCTTTTGTGAACCACACTCTGTAGATTTACATCTATCTTTACTTAGATGTCAGGTAGCTATACTCATGTGGAGATGGAAAGATGGGGGGTGGTCAGATTGTGGATAGAGGTAAATAAAATAGCCAGTTACTTGCAAGAGTCACATTTTGTATAATAAGGGACAGCTTAAAAGGCAGTTACTTCTAATACTTTCATGCATGCTGTATGGGCATGTTATCCGTGTCAGTTAACTGACTGGTGATGGTGGGGAGAGCTAACATTCAGCTGTGAAAGGCTGATGGCATTTTGCCAAAGTCCCACGAAGGTTCGTGATGACAACTACTCTCCCACCGTAGCAGTCACCATGCTTCCACAGACCAGCAGCCGTTCGACGGGGGCTGATAAGCATGGCTTTATATCCTTTCTGGGATTTCATGGGCAAAGCTCCATGATGTTCTACGGAGATGTTCTGTAGAAGTCCTTGACTTTGGACATTAGAATGTCAAGGAGAGCAGGTAGCTCTGCCGGGGTGGTACCACCCCTTTCAGAACGGAGACTCCTGCCTCCCAGGTCTGACCATTCGCACATGCGTCTTTGCTTCTGGAACTCAGAAAACTTCACTGCATTCTCCAAATGCCAGCTTGGAGAGATGTAAGAAACACAGAATGTTTATCAGTCTCTTCTTGTGGTGTCTGGCTTTCTGGCACTTTCTTCCTCTGCTGCCAGGGAAACAATTGGAACCCTCTCCCCAGTGACTGCCGTCACTCACACAGCGCCAAGTCTGCCTGGACTGCCCAAATGAGACATGGCTGGGGACTTTACAAGCACGGTAATTATGGAGTCCACCCACCACTGCAAGTGGGAAACAGGGCCAAGAGAACATCGAGTTTAGGATTCTATTGTGTGTTGTTTTTCCTGCCTCATAATACTAAAGGTTCAGCTCAGAGATGAAGCATTGTGTAAAGAGATCTGGGTTTGCTTTCACCTGTGACTTGTGTCTCAGCCCCAGCGAAGTAGGTAGAGTTGTTGATTTTCATCGTAGCACTTCTGGCCGGACAGTGACCATTCCTTACCTCCTTTGGCCAAACTCTTAAGGTGGTTTTCAGAATTGGTTAATATGTCCTCAGATCACCCCCGTGAGGAAGTTAAGTATCCTTGTTTTTCTGGTTGGAAAAAATGAAGCAGAGAAAGCTTAGGCAATTGCCTTAGCCTGTCAGAGGCTGAGGCACGACTTGTCGCCCGGGAACCGGTTTCCTCTTGTGTCTTGAAGGGTGTTGTCTTCTTCTACCTTGTACCATGGAGGGTGGTAACGTGCGCCGTCCGGGCAGCCACACAGGTGGTGAGAGCTGGAGACAGTGGCTCTCAAACTACCCCCCGAGATGCCTCTTTCCCAGCTGACAGTTAAAGCAAGTGACCTTCAGCTCAACTACGGAAAGTCCAAGTGACTAATTTAATGAACCTTTGGTGTGTGCGGGGTGGAGCGGGGGAGGCTGCCTGGGCCAAAGGCCAGTATGAGCCATCTCCAATCCATGGGGCTGGGGCGGGGGGGGGGGGGGGCAGGGGGGCAGCTGAGTGTGAGATGAGAACAGAAGAGGTCAGGAGAAAACAGGCTTCTCTGTGTGGTTACGGAAGAGAGTCTGACCATGTGGACAGATGGAAGCCCTGGGTTACGGAGGCGAAGCATGTCAGCAAACCAGGAGCATTTCCTGTGTGCAGACAGGCGGAGGGCCAATTCTTCGATGAGCTGGAAACAGGAACCAGTGGGGGGTGGTCAGCATAACCCTCTCTCTCTGTGGGTTTTGCGTTGTGAAGTGAAGGAGCTTGTTATGTCAGCGGTCCCGAGAGCTTGTTTATGTGCCTATGTGCCGTGTTTTCTTTTATGTTTCCTCTTGTAATCCCTGATGGTCCTCACTCCACAGAGGCCACCCTGCAGACACATCTCGGGCATCCATCAGCCAGGAGCCGGGGTTCAGGCTGCGATCATTTTGGCCCAGCCACGTGGCTAGGTATGTTTAGATCATGAGTTAGTTCTCAAATGCCCACGCTGAAGGAGAAGAGGAGGGGGCGGGGCAGGGACCGTCCCTTCTCTTTCCTTTGCTCCAAAGAAGCGACTGCACATCCAGTCAGCAATTCTTCATTGAGCAACTTAACAGGCACAAAGCCGGGTTCTCAAATGATGTGGAGGTAACAGCTGAACCTTGGACCAGAGTGGTCTGCTTAGCCAGAGATTTTCCTCGTGTATTTTTCTCCTTGAATTGTTACAACCCTGGGAGGTGGGTGGTATTGTCTGGAGGAAAATGTGGTTCAGAGGAATGCACACAGGGTCACAATAGAGTCTGCCCCTGCTCGAAAGGCCCCTCTGAAGGAGCATAACCAGCAAGCAGGCAGGGTGGGACTATAGAGAGCTCTGGGCGCCGTCGGCACTCCCAGGACCTCCTCTGACCTCCCTCTGTTCGTCCTTTCTGAGTCAGCTTGGGTACTAACCTTTGCTGGGGTTTCTGAGGGTGTCCAATACACAGGATCCCTCTTTCCCACCTGAGTTCCACACAAACTGAGAAACATTGCCATTATTAAAAAGGGACTAAGGCGGGAGAGGTAGCCTGCCCACTGGACTCCCAAGTTAGGCAGACCTATCTACCCAGGCTTGGGCACAAAAGGGCCCCTGTTCAATGAAAATTCCTTCGTGGAGAAGCAGGGAACTGCTCTGTGAGCACAGGCCACACGCAGGAGAGAGGGCGGATCAGGATCCACGGCAGAGTGGATCAAGAGGCCAAAGTGTTACAGCTCCTGCGGCATCACAGATACCTGGCAGTAGCCCTCGGGAGCAGAGAAGAGTCACTTCACCTAACGCTTCCTGCAGGATAGCTTACCTGGAACCTGCAGATGATAGCAGGTGCCCACCCCACTCCCCTCTGCATTTTACTATCTGTATTATAACCCTGGGCTCACGGGTGTCTCCCTCCCCAAAGACCGGGCACCCTAAGCGAACGTCCTGGGTCCGTTCATTTACAAAGTCAGGATGAGCACCGATGAGAGACGTTCTAAAGGAATAAAAACTACAATAGGTAAATAAAAGCTGCAGAGGCAATTGGCCGCTGATTCTGTTTATCAGAATGAACCTGTGGGAGGGAGTCAGGGTGTTTGTGCGAGTGGCCATGTTGCGAGTACGTGCGCGTGCTGGTGATTAATTACAAGTGTGTTGCAGCTGGTGGATGAAGCCAGCACTTAACAGGGAGCCCTCCCCTTCCCTGCCGTGAATACCACTCAAAGTCTGATCACCAGAGTGGCAGCAGCACCTGGGAGCTTGCTAGAAACGCAGATTCTCAAACTCTGCCCCAGACCTGCTGAATCAGGATTTCTGAGGGTGGTGTGCAGGCATCTGTGTTTTAAGGATCGCTCCAGGGTGATTCTTAGGCTCGTGGGAGTTGGAGAAACATTGTTGCCGCGGGCCTCCTTTTCCAGTCTAGGAAGAACAGATTTGCAGTCAAAGAAGACCACAGTGAGCGTTCTCATCTTTTGCAAGGCGCGGGTTTCAACACTTTTAGTGTATTATCGTCTTTATTTCTTGCAGTAATCCAGTGAAGTGGTTACTATGTTCAATTTCATCTCCTAGGTGAGCAAGACAAAGACAGAGGCACTGTCCTTGGGAGAGAAATTTAGAAGGGCACCAAAAACCCTCAGTAATCAAGATTAGTAATATTTTAATGTATATTTTTTAGAATCAAATTATTAATGCTAATAAATTCACGATGAGCAGAATATCAATAAAGATCCAATGGGCAGAACGGCTACAATAATTGGCCAAGATGTTAGGGTTAGTCAGAAGTAGACTAAAGACTTGAACCAAAGTAGGTTGGCTCTGGAGACCACATGCTCAACCCCCATGCTGTGGACCTCCTATCAGCTAAAATCACAACATCTTGAGGGGACAAGGAAAAGTCCAGGCCAAGGGGCAAGCATCACTTGGGCCGAAGGGATGCCTAGTTGTTCTGAACTCACTGGGACCTCATGCAAAAGAACAACAGCAACAACAAATCTAAAAACAGAAGCAGAGCATTCAAATGGGGCCTAAATTTCACAGCTTGGCCGTCCATGAACTTAGGTACGAACAAGGAAGATTTCCAAAGCTTTCCTCCCAATTTTCCTCTGGCTGGCTCCTGCTGGGAGAATCAGTGGGTAGGACTACCCTGCATTCTGGCTGTAGGAATGTGATAATTAAAATCATTTAATACAACTGTGGTGCCCTCCATGGTCCCTCCACCTTTGGAGAGCTCGCTTGAGCATTTCTCTTGCTTACTTCCAAGCTGTGAGATCCTGGCAGGCAGGCAAGCTGCTTGTCTTGAGGGCTTGTCATTGAGAGCTGGTCACCTAGAATGCCCCAACATGTTTGAGCTGCATTGTTAAACTGCATTGGTATTCTCCCAGCAAAACTGCTCTCCTTCTTTTAGCAAATCAGCATTCTGGGAACATGATATTTCCTAGCCTGAAAACATTGCATGTTTCTGCTGCTCCCGCCATGATCCTTCCTTGCTTGATATAAATTGACTCTAAGGAATATTTCTGGTAAACGTGTTCATATGTCAGGAGACTGAAACACAGTTACAAATTTTACATGATAATGTTGAAGAAAGCATCAAAGGGCTTAAGGCTAGCTCCTACTTTCTCTCTCTTTCGTTGAGAGAGGAGAGGATGTGTTTTATACACCTAGAATTTTTGCCAGCCACGTGCCCTGTGATAGTTAAGGTAAGTGAGAGTTACAGAGTTCAACACTTTAACACATTGGGACAGAACTTCGGATAACTGGTCTGTTTCTCTGTCCGCTGTATTTTTTTAGCTGTCGCATTATGAAGTAAGTTGTTTCTCAGACTTGTTTCTCAGAATTTAGACCCGTTGGAGGTCATTTTTTTGGTGACAAAGTAAGTGCTGAATGAGTTTACACTTCTGTTGTTGACAGCAATAGGTTCTCATTCTTTTTCACCTTTTGAGTACATACATTTTCTTTCATTAATTTATGTATCCTACAAATATGTATTGAGCACCTATTAACTAAAATTATGAGGGACAATCGCATGGGTAAACTGCAGTCCATGCCCTTTGGGGGTTTATATACACCCAACAGTCAGGAGATGTAACCAGTCACCCCGCTGCGAGGTAGGGCAGAGTAAGAAGAAATAGTCTAAATACTTTGGGCTTTCAGAGATGAGAGAGACACACCTGTGGAGAATCTAGAAGGAAGTTGCGTTTCAGGTAGGCCATGGATCAGGACTACGATAAGGGAAAGTGCTCCTAGTGAGGATAGCAAAGGCAGGGGGATGAGGAAGGATGAATGAAACATGTTGTAGAAAAGGCAAGTGTCCCGTTAGGTTAGGAAGGAAGTAGAAATTAGGTGAGGAATTTTGAACTATATTCAGGAGGCACCAGGGAGCCAGTGAAGGTTTTGTTTTTCAGCAATGATGGGATAGAAGTAGAGCAATGCTGTTGAGCAGTGCTTTTTGCATTTTGGCGTGCATTCACATCCCCGAGGAATTTTGTGAAAAACGCAGGTTCAGATTCAGTAGGTGTAGGGAGGGAGGGGCCTGAGAGTCTGCACTTCTGAGAAATTCCCAGGTGATGCCAGTGCTGATGGAGTACAAAACAGGCTTTTAGCAAGGAGGCTTTAGAAATAGGTTGTGATGGGAGATAAACCGGAGCGGAGGAAGCGTGGACAGTGTGAGACAGGGCTTAGTACAGTGGCCCCACAAGAGGCAAAGCAGGCCTGAATGAGAGAAGAGGGACATCTAATGGAAGTCAGATGTGTAGGGCTCGAGAGCTACCTTATGTAGAGAGAGGGGGAGTGCGATCCATCATGTACGATCTTAGCACCCCCAGACTGTGGGGATGGGTGCTGTGAGCACACCCCTTCCCTAACACTTTGTGCTGTAGTCATCCTGAACTACCTGCAAAGAGTTGACAAGCTGTCCGTCTGTGCCTGGGTCACTTTGCTGAATCTGAAAGAAATGGTACTGTCTCTCACCAGGCTAGCTCCTATGGAACCCACAGGACTCAAGTCTTCCTGGTGCCCTACATCACCCCCCTTTCCCAGGCTGGATTAGGTATCCCTTTGTGCTCCCATGACATCCTGTGAGGTCTCCTATCAAAGCACTGTGTGCTCAGATTACATACCTGTCACTGACTCTGTGTCTCTTGAGAGCAAGGGTTATCTCTCTCAGCTTCGTGACCCCAGCATTCCAACACAGTGGAGACCCAGTCAGTGTTTGATGAGCGAATGGGTGAGTCATGAGGAAGAGCAAAGCTTTTCTAGCCCTGGTGGCAATGGCTTCTGTTTGTGTCATTGTTGGTAAGACAGCAAAATAGAAAGGACGTTGTGTAGACGTTGAATTTAACTTCGTTTGGTACATGGTAACTTCGAGGTGCAGAATATCCAGGTAAAGCTGTCCAACAAGTAGTGAGAAGTTTCAAAATACAGCCGAGAAGGCAACTCTGAACTGGTTTTATGATGACTTGGGAGTCCTTTGCGTGGAGGTGACGGTTAAGAACAGGGTAGAGGATCAAATAAACGTGGAGGGGGATAGAGAGCCAGTCAGACGCAGGGCGAGACAAAGGGAGAGAGACAGTGAACAGAGAACTAGAGACAGAGTGAGACAGGGGCAGACAGATAGATTGAAGGCAACAGCTTTATCCTTCACTTTTTGAAAGCCTTCCTTTTGTTAGACCCAACATGAGGCGCATGTTGGGTGGGTGGCGTGTCACGGCACGGGGGCAGTGTTCATCATGGGTGCTTTGGGAGCCTGCAAGAGGGAGAGTTGAAAAGGGAAGAGGTTTGAGATGCCCAGCCCTAAGAGTTAGGCCCATGTGTGAGGTCAGGATTCAAAAACTGACGTCATATCCATGCCACGCAGGCCTGTTTTATGCCTTTCTAGCTTTCTGCCTGCTCAGAATCCCGTTCATCACAATGTAGATGGCCTGAAAGCTTGGCCCCAGGGCTCTGCCCCTTGCTTTCTGAATCACTTGATGAGATAATCTAATCAGTACACACACACACACACACACACACACACACACACACACACACACACTCTCTCTCTCTCTCTCTCTCTCTCTCTCTCTCTCTCTCTCTCTCTCTCTCTCTCTCTGCCTTCTGTCAGGTAGCCTGTGTGCATTTAAGAATTATAAGACTTTTCAGGCTAGAAGACCATTTACCTCCCTTCAGATATGACCCGCAACATTTCATCCTGAGCAGTACATCAAAGAGAAAGAAATATCCAAATGCAGGCTGGTGGACACCCCTCAAATCATAGTATGGGTCAGCACTACAAGGCTTTCAGAAAGAATGATCACATCCAGGCTTTTTTTTTTTTTTTTCCCCTTGTTGCCCAAAGCAGCATTTTAACAGACTTCTATTGTGGTTTTTTTTCCATTCAGTTCACTTAGAGGGTGACATTTTGCCCTCAAATTCATATGCATAGTTGCTCTTAGAGACGTTCAGAGCTACATTCCTGACAAAATCAGACCTTCTGTTTTATCTGAAACAACCCCCCAAAGAAAATCTTTGGATCTAAATGAACAGAACAATTCTTTATGTCCATGGGAGACAGGCAGACAAAACTCAATAAAACTGAAGAAAGAAAGAGACATGGCGATGATTTGTTTTTCATAATTACTTATTCAGAGTAGAAAGGAACAGGGGAAGAAGGTTCCTTTTAACATGTCTCAACGTGACAGATGAGGTGTGCTCGTCATGAGTATGCAGGAGAGATGAATGCAGGGCAGTCTTGTTAAAGGAGATGGTGCACACTGGGCGGAGATGTATTTCTATCTGGAACTCTGGAGATAAACACCAGGCGTTTTACTCCTCATTCTCATTATGCTTAAAGCCCCTCGCTGTTCTCTCAGAGCGGCAGGTGATGTGACTAGCATGCATCAGACCTTTCTTCTCTGTGTCCTGTAGCAAAAACAATCCCCTTTTCAAGACACAGAATAGGAGTGCCCCCAAATGCATGTTTTCCTGCTAACAATACTCCCCAAATGTGTATGTGACAGATTTGGAAATCATACTGGAGTGCAAGAAACGTACATCGTTCCCTGAGTTCATTTTCCCCTCCATGTAACTCATTCACATCGTTTTCTTTGGTGCAAAACTTGCTCAAGAAGAGCCCCAGCCAAAACTGCAAGGAGTGAAAGAAAGAAGGAAAGTTTTAGCTAACTTGGCTTTGTTTCTTCACTTATGTGCAAAGGATAAACAAACTTTTTCTACCTAAAACACCCAGCCTTTGCTCACGGAAGAGTTGAATCCAACAGATTCTGACTTGAGCTATAGAAGCAATAAATCGGATCTGTGGTTAAAAAGGAAAAACTAACAATATAATTTTTCACATATCTGAGTAAGGGAGGGTTTAATGCACTCATGAATCACCTCCTAAGGCTATTATGAATTCAAGGATAAAGATTTTTAGAAAATGGTAAGTGCGGGAAGTATGAGAGTAAGGATTATGCCATAAACTTTTATGCCTCCAAGTTATATAGTCATGTGAGGACCTAGCTTGTGTCATAAGCCATGTGAATAGAGAAACTAAAACTGTGGGATTGGGGGACACCTGGGAGAGTATAGTCCACGTCACTCAATTTTATAGGAAAGGAAGTATTGACCAAAAAAAGTGTAGCTATGTACCATATATGTTATCCTTCCTTTGTACTGGCAATTATTAAATTCTTTAAAACTTTTTAAATTTCTTTTTAAAATTCCCCCTCCCTTTTTTAAAGATTTTATTTATTAATTTTAGAGAGAGGAAGAGAGCACAAGCATGGTGGGGGGGAGGGGCAGAGGGAGAAGCTGAGCAAGGAGCTGGATGCGGGACTCGATCCCAGGACTCCAGGATCATGACCTTAACCGACTGAGCCACCCAGGCGCCCCTATTTTGTACCTTTAATGAGGGAGTTTTGATGTTAACTCACACACGTGTATTCTACAAATTGTTTTTGAATAAATGAAGACTAGAGAGGACATGATCCCTACCCTGAAGTAACTCAGTGGTTGACCCAAAGTGTCATGATCCTCAGGAAACCACACAGCTTTTCATTTTGAGCAAAGAGTATGCCAAAACAGGCTGATAGCCTGGCGCCACTTTTCTTAATGCTTCTACATTAAAAATTTGGGCTGCCAACTGCATCTTTTAGCCTCTAAAGACTCTCAGAAAAAATCAGTAACCGACGGCATTTCCAACATGCAACTCTTTCTCTCCTACACACACAAATGGATGACTGGTGACTGGGAGGGAATCCTCACGTTTGGCTGACACAGTCCTGCCTCACTGCAGCATCTGAGGTGTCCCTGTGGTACGACAAGGTCCGTATAAAATCCGGATGCTGCCATTTACTGAGTAGCTACCTCATGACAGGTACTCATGTGAGGTGCTTTATACATGCATCTCATCTGATCTTCAAAATAGCACCACGCTGTGGGGCTATGCCCACCACATGGTTGAAGACATGGGGGAGCCGGGAAGTTTAGGTGCCCGAATCCCACAGCTGGCAGGTGAGAACTTAGGTTTGGACCCAGCCCTGTCCGACTCCAAATTCCATGGTTTGGCCCCTATTCTGCTTCCCAGAACCACTACTGACAGCAATATTGTATCTCGATCTTCAAAGTGATTTTCACTATGAGCCAGGAGTAAGGACAGATAGCCAGACCGGCCTGGAGAATGGGTTCCCATTTTATCTCATCAGAAGCTGCCAGATCCCATATCCTGTCTGAAGATCCCCAGAGATGAAAGTCCCTAGAAGAAACCTGTCTGGCTGCCTTCAAATCGTGGTGAAGCTTCTGCTACCAATAACTTGAAAGTTTTACCGGAATGGTGCTCCTGCATAAGATGCCACCCTAACGCGGTGATTTGAAAATGTGGAGTTTTCCTTCACCCTGGTTATGGGAGTGTGTTGAAAATCATCCGTATTTGATGTGATCGCGTCACCACGTTTGTGTGGAGCAAACTGCTCCGACGGCCATCCCTCACATTTATGTATAAGCACACAATTATAAAAAAGCCCTTACACAGCATGATTTTGTCAGGACGGTCCCTTTTATAGACCAGGAGACTGAGCCTTAGCAAGTGACAAGTGACAGGTTCCACAGCTAATACAGGGAGGGGACAGGAGCAGAGCCCCACATCTCTTAACTCCTAGACAAGCGCTCCTCCCACTTGTGCCCGGCAGTCGAAAATTCCCAACCTTATCATGCGCTTCTCATCTTTTCCCTGAAAAATCACAAGGCAGTAGGATGTTATCTGGCCTATCGCTGTAAATATTTTAGCATTTAAATGAGGAGGAGAAATGAAGAGAGAAAATGTTTCTGTAGAGATTTTTTGCAGAGATAGAGTTCTTGGTCTCCGTCCAGAGATTTTCAGCGTTTAATAAGACTATTGTCCACAAGTTGGAACAGGGTTTAGCAATGAGCTGGTAGCTGTGGGGCCGTCCCCGTCTCCCTCGGGGTCCCCAGGGGGAAAGGCGAAGCAAGGCTTGGTGCTGGGAGCACCTGCATTCGGGTCCTGGCTCTAAGGGAAGCCTGCCACCCCTCTCAGCCTCAAGCATTCCTGGCTTTGAAACGCGGGTCATAACTCCTGTTTTGCCCATCTCGCAGAGCTGTTTTCGAGACTCCGGTGAGGCAATATATTGAAAATTCCTTGAAAACCATTCGCATTACATGCCATACAAACGTAAGGGGTTTATTATTAATATTATTAATGGATCACCGATTCCATGGCACTGAGAAAACAACGGCATTAAAAGAATGTAGTATGCTGGGAGTTTGTTAGGGCAGCCTTCACTCTAAGTCACACTGACTTTTCCTCAGTCCTTCTCTCAAATCAGAAATGGGGGAAATAGTTATGCTAAAGGCTTGGATGGCAATAAAATGAAATGTCCGTGAAGGACCGGGAGTGGTACTTGGTATATGTCTGGCCCCTTTTCCAGAACTTTCTAGGATGAAACCCACCTTGTCAGAGAGCCTGTCCGATGACCCCGAAGGGGATAGCAAGGGTTCTTCTTATTTGTTACTATTTCTGTCCTTCTCGGTTTACCCCACTTCCTGTAAGGCCACAGTAAGCTATTCATCAGACAGCAAACCCATGGCTCCGTCTCTCCAAAGGTCAGCCACATGGGGGTTGTGGCACAAATATTTGGGGAATTATTTAGGGCCCTATATCAATGGGACTGTGGCACAAATATTTGGGGAATTATTTAGGGCCCTATATCAATGGGACTGTGGCACAAATATTTGGGGAATTATTTAGGACCCTATATCAATGGGACTGAGCTGATTAATTGACTTCCTCTACAGAACCCACTGCCACCACTTTACTGGTCCCAACCTACACTCCCAGCCTTCTTCCCTTCACATGTCCCTTGTGCTGGACTTACTGGAAGACTTGCCCAGAACTAAGCCTGCCAGCCAGCCCTAGAATATAAACAGAGATTCTCTTTTTTTCTCAGTAAGCATTCTTCTTGACCATGTTCTGGGAATTCTTCTCTAGCCATATATGCTGGTTTTAGGTCCCTGGAAGCCTTAATCATGGCTCCTCAGCATCCACCCAGCAGCACGCTTTCAGGTGCTGATCGCTTTACCTGGTCAGTGAGAGGCCTCATCACTTAGGCTGCAGAACTGAGAAGAGAACTGAGCTCTGAGTGGAAAGCCCTGTCTTCCGCCACACTTTCTGTCCTGAAATTAGGAGACCCTCAGAAGCCCATCGTTCCATTCTGTCCTGTTCCTTCACTACCCCCAGCCCTCCCGAGGGAGAACGTCAGGATGATATTCAGGACAATTGTGCTAACCTCTTCAAACACTGCAGTAAGGTGTCTGAAATAAAATGTGTAATTATGGTAGTGGAAAGCTACATCTGATTCCAAACAAACCTCATGCTCCCCTGGCTATAATTAGAGAGCAAGTTTCACAGCACACATTTTCCCATGAAAGCCGGTGCAAGTGAGGCTTCTGCTCTTTGAGGGGGGCTCCTGGAGGTGGAGACCGTGATGAATGATACCACATCGGCCCCCTTCCCAATTCGAAAGAGAAGTTCCGTTATCCTTCATAGAGTCTACCAGCACAAAATACGTGCAAGGAACGAATGTTCAGGGTTGGGGATAATAGTTTTCTGATTTATTTGTCTCCGAACAGGGACAGATTAGAAACAAGGAAGGAAAGTTACAGACACCCACAGAAACCCACAGACCAGAGTGTGCAGAAATAAAAACCATCTCTTCAATGCCTGCCGAGCCTAAACGAGAAACCCTTGGAGCTTTGGATAAAATCAGACATTGTTTTGAATAATCTCGCAGGTCCCTGCAACTTTACAATCCACAATAACAGGAGTAGACGTGAGGTGACCAAGGGCTCCAAGGCTTTCCTATTTCTAGGACCATCCCTGTGAATCCTCTCCGAACTGTGAATTTCCCCACTGCCCTTGAAGGGCTTTTGTAATTAGGCGTATTTAGCTGTACCATGTTATACTGCTACAGGAAGAATCCCATTTGTCAGCAGTTTTAAACTTTGCTAAATAAAGGCTTATTGGCAAACGGCAGTGAACACTCTGATAATGACCCAACTTTAGAAAACACACACCCTGCTGTGTTGTATTCAAGCCACAGTTCTATTGAAATAAAAAAGAGAGACAATGCCTGCTTTCAGACACTAGAAATCCTTTGTATTCCAATAAAAGTCTAAATTAATGTTTTAAAAGGTTATTGCTATTTTTTCCCACTTAGCTGGCATCATTTATAAGTCTTATTTAGACAAGGTCCTACGTTATTTTACTATTTCTTTTTGCACAAAAGCAAGTATTTGATGGCGTTAGATCATCAGCTTCTGGTTTTCATTAGACAAACCTGAAATACCCTATTATTAAGATTAAACAAAAAAATAGTTGTTTTCTTATTCCGAAACCTATTATTTTGAGGCTACTTTGACCAGAGGAAAATAAATCAGCTTTGCAAAACCTGACGGAGAGATACTTCGAGAGGAGCAACGTAACCTCATCAATGCTGCATTTAGGTTGCTTTTGTGTATGTAGTCCCTTCCTGGTACTGAGCATGGGAAAGAGGGATAATTTAATTCTTTGACGTTCGCAATACTTTCTTTATTATGAAAGGACTTTCGAGGTGCAAAGCATATGGCAACATACACTGTTTGCCTAGGTAATTTATTCAGCATCCTGGGGAGGTGCTCCTGAGAATCCGCTGCTCAGACCTAAGGGTTGTAAGGTCTTCCCCATCTCCATGTCACTTGTACTTAGCCTGGTGTTTACTCAACAGAAGTCACAGACTGAGCCGTCAACAAAGTGAGGGGTAGCCACGGCAGCCTAACGGGCAAAAGAAGTCAAGGTAGCAGTCACAAATCAGGACTAACCGTCCTACCCATTTAAACGGGAATCTTAGCCCCCTCTGATTGCTCCCTAATCGATCAGAAATCTTCTACTACACCAGGCATCTCCTACGGACACTTCCTCCTTATTCTTGCTGGTCCATCGGATCTTAATTTAGAAGTCATCTCTCCAGGACACCTACCCCAGTTTACCAAAGAGAAGGGAGGTTCCCCTCCCATGTGCTTGCAAACTGCAATAATCCTAATCCCACCGGGTTGCAATTGTCTCTTGGACTTGTTGGCTTCTCACACTGGACCGTGAGCAGCATGACATTAGGGACCATATTTTTTCATTTCTCTATTTGCTGCAGCAAGCCCACTGCATGCCACATCCTAGGTGTTTCATAAATGCTGACTAAAGTAATATCTCCTCACATTAGCTTTCTTGGTTGTCCCATTGCTTTCGCCACTTTCCCCAGCTCTGCTGCGGATTGCTGTCATGATGGCTGGCTCTTGCCAGCGGCCAGGCGGCGGCCCCATGGGCGATGTTGGCCAGAGGACCAGCAGGGCTGCTGTGCCCATTGACCTCGGCATCAAGACTGCCCATGTTTTGTGTTGCTAGTGCCCCTTGCTGATGCACAAGCCCCTCATCCTGACGATGCATCACTTTGTCCTTTTGCTTATTTATTCCCTGTGTCTTTGTACCACAACCCTTATTTCTTTTTTTTAAATTTAAATTCGATTAGCCAACATACAGTGCATCATTATTTTCAGATGTAGTGTTCAGTAATTCATCCGTTGCGTGTCACACCCAGTGCTCATCACATCACATGCCCTCCTTAATGTCCATCACCCAGTTACCCCATCCCCCCACACCCACCTCCCCTCCAGCAACCCTCAGTTTGTTTCCTGTAGTTAAGAGTCTCTCATGGTTTGTCTCCCTCTCTGATGACTTCCCATTCTGTTTTTCCTGCCTTCCCCTATGATCATCTCTGCATTGTTTCTTATATTCCATACTTGAGTGAAACCATATGATAATCAGCTTTCCCTGATTGACTTATTTTGCTTGGCATAATACCCTCCAGTTCCATCCACGTCAGTGTAAATGGTAAGATTTCATCCTTTTTGATGGCTGAGTAATATTCCTCTGCGTGTGTGTGTGTGTGTGTGTGTGTGTGTGTGTGTGTGTGTGTGTGTATGTATGCCTGCCGCTTCGTCTTTATCCATTTCATCTGTCGATGAACATCTGAGCTCTTTCAATAGTTTGGTTATTGTGGGCATTGCAGCTATGAACACTGGGGTGCAGGGGCCCCTTCGGATCACTACATTTGTGTCTTTGGGGTAAATACCTAGTAGTGCAATTGCTGGGTCATAGGGTAGCTCCATTTGTAACATTTTGAGGAACCTCCATACTATTTTCTAGAGTGGCTGTACCAGCTTGCATTACGACCCTCATTTCTAGAACATTCTAGGCATGGTCCACAGGTGGCAGTAGGGAAGGTAATCTGAGGGCCAAAGGTCTGCTGTGCTCAGAATCACCCCTTCCTCTTATTAGTGGCTCAGACTCATGTATCTTGGTTCTCATCCCTGAGAATGTGTTTTCTCTCAGGGTATTCTTGGGCTCCTCATTTAAGTGGACTTTAGTGGGATTTTCCTTCCACATGTCCATCTGATATACCCAAATAGATCCAATTCTGAGGTGAAGCATAATGGCAGCTCTAACTGGAGCCTCTCCTACTTTGAAGAACTCTCTGTCCATAAGCAAACTTTTGCTCCCTTGCATTTCAGGAGAGATGTCAAGGGTTCTGGTAGGATTTCCAGATAAAACACAGGGCATGCAACTAAATGTGAATATCTGATGAGCAAAGAATATATTTTTTTTTAGTACAAGTATGTCCCAAATATTGCACGGGACATTCCTGTACTAAAGAAGTGCTACACTTCAGCCCCAAACTAAACACCTCACCAGAAATGGTAATGACATTATCGTATCACCCTTTAACCCCACATACCTAAGCTTATTGTAAGCCTTTTGGTATTTAATAACTAATTTATATTTTAATAAAAATATAAATTGCCAACAGTATGGTGAAATCAGGCTGGATGTTGTATGAGTCATACTTATACTAAAATAATCACACATTGTTTATGTGAAATTCAAATTTAACTGGATGGCCTATATTTTTCTTTGCTACGTTAACAACCCTAGGCTGAGTCAAAGGCATTCAACAACCATTTGAAGGACAGAGACAGTGATGTTCCCAGTGTGTCCCTAAAATGACAGTCCCTAGGGTGGCCCTTGACAGAACAGAAGGGACCATCAAGTGTATGTGGCCAGTTGAACCCATAGGCTTACCCTGATAAGAAACTTCTTTTTAGGTCCTAGAGGGAGGACAAGTCACCTAAACAGCAATCTCTGCACTCTGCATATGTCTTACATGGGTATCTTAAGTGAAAGGTCTTTGGGGAAATACTGAACTGCAGAATGAGAAGTCTAGAGGCTCCCTCTGGCAGCCCTCCTTCAGGCTGCCTCAGAGTGGAGTTGAGAAGCGCTATTTGACAAACGAGGTCTGGTTTAAAATCACAAAAACTCAAGGGGTAGCTTCTGAGACTGTGCTCAGAGAGAATCCCAAATCCATAGTCTTGTCTTCTGCTATCCATTCTGCCCTTGGGATTGGCTTGGAACCATCTCAGCCTCTTCGTGTTGGGCGGAAGTGAGCACTGCAGCCCCAAACTAAGGATCTCGTGAGGGGCTATGATGGTATTTTCATGTTATTCCTTATTCCTTATCTATCTGGGCTTACTTTAAACCTTTGAGGATTGGGGGCGCCTGGGTGGCTCAGTCACTTAAGCGTCTGCCTTCGGCTCAGGTCATGATCTCAGGGTCTTGGGATGGAGCCCCGTGTCGGGCTCCCTGCTCAGTGGGGAGCCTGCTTCTTCTCCCTCTCCCTTTGCCCCTTCCCCCACCCCTCTCTCTCTCTCAAATAAATAAAATCTCTTTAAAAATAAACTACTGAGGTTTGAATAACTAACAAGAAAAATACAAATTGTCAACAGTATGGTAAAATCAAGCCAGGATAAGAATGTGAAAATCAGTTCACATTAACAGGGTAGACTCTTCATTTTCTTCCCTCGGTCCTGGCTTTTGTGCTTGCCACGAGGGTAACGGAGTCCCAGATGAACCATGCCAATGCCTGGGCACTTGTAACAAAACAAGGGGAGATTAAGAGGGATGAAGTCATCCATGCTCGCTAGGAGCAATTAACCACATGAAGAAAGTGAAACATCCTCAATGATAAACCTCAGCAGCAATTTACTCAGGTTTGGGAACTTTTTGTTCTGAAGATTTTTAGTAAGATTTCCTAGTGTTCTGCAGCTTCCTTAGTTCAATAGACTTTTTTTTTTTTAAAGGCAGAATTATGTAGTCATTGCTGCCCACATACCCAGGTCTTTCTTGCATCATAGAGATTAGATGTGGGTTGAAAGAAGGGGAATAGGCAACAGAGACAGAAATTTCAAAGGTCCTTGATGTTTGCCTCTCCATGAGCATTTCATATTATTTTGGTCTTTGCCATCATCTGGAATTGGCCTGAGCGATGGAGCTTCTGTACTGGTGTTCTGAAAGACAGTAGTTGCTGCTGACCAACATGATTATGACGAGGTAAAGGGAAGATATAGCCCAGAGACTGATCCCTGCTGTCAAATTACCTTTCCCTAGGGTCCAGAGATTCTTGTGGGGCGCCAGAGTGGCTCATTTGTTTAAACGTCCGACTCTTGATTTCAGCTCATGTCATGATCTCAGGGTCATGAGATGGAGCCCTCCATGTGACTCCCTGCTGAGTATGGAACCTGCTTAAGATTCTCTCTCTCCCTCTATCCCTCCCCCACACCCCCCCCTCGCAGCCCCCACCATGCTCACACACTCTCTTTCTAAAAAGAAAAAAAGATTCTGTCTCCCTCTGCCCCTCCCCACCCTCTCTCTCTTAAAAACAACAAAAAAGATTCTCGTGATTCTTTTTTTTTCTTTAATTGAAGTGTAGTTGATGATTCTTGTGATTCTTGGTAAAGAATTTAACATAGTTGGAGATTGGTCATTCTCTCTTACATACCAAGAAAGAGGAATTGTTATTTATTCAATATATGGCATAGTAGTCATTAGATACCACTGTCTTTTAACACAGGTGGTGGGCAATAGGTCTAATGTATCTGATTTGTGTACAAAGTCCTCCACAATACATTACAAACAGATATGAAAGAAAGTTTTGTGAGAACATGGTTCTGGCATATTTCCCTTTCAAGGAACTATAAGCATCCAATGACTTACTCTAGGCAACAAAAGTTGCAGAATAATTAAGTAACTATTTTCAGTAATGCTGGAAGTTACTATATGAAAAAAATGTAACCAACTACTTTTCACTTCCTTGGGAGACTGAAGAGAAGACAATTTACATTTTAAAATGAGTTGTGAAATCTCTTTGCTGTGAGCATTTTATGGTAGAGGCCAAGAACCCTCCCCAAGTGTTCAAGAAGGGTAGGGAGGGGACCCAGAGATACAGATCAAGCACCAAGGACAGTGTAACATTTTCAGGAGGATTCGTGGTCCCACTCTTCTCTAACTAAAAAACTGCTTGGGGCCTCCCTGGGCTCTAGTTCAGAGGTTCTTCCAGCTCAGGCATTTCCCAGGGAGGATTCATTATCCCACCCAGCGCCGCGCCCCCCCCCCCCCCCCCCCCGCCATGGTTCACTCAGCAACATTATTCACCAACTCCCCCATCTTTCTCCCCAGAACCCTGGCTGACCACGTGGGGATGAGGAAGACAGGAAGACTGAAATAAGATCTCCCATTAGCAGCCATTAGGAGCTCCCCATTCCTAGCTCAGCAGCCACTGAAATAGATTTTTCATAAATTTCCGGAGTAGACTTGTGGAACACAAGAGAAAGAGTAGTTAATTCACTCCCTCTTTTACGGATGGCATAAATAACTTTCTTTGGCCATAAGCGTTAGAGGTAGGAGTGGAACAAAAATCTCCCAGTCCGGGGACAGGAACATGAGCTCAGGTGGCTGCCTGGAAATTAGCACTTGAGGGGAATGACAAGGGAGCAGGTTTCAGGGATGGAGCAAGTTAATAGGGTATCAGCACAGAATATGGTAAAGTATTTTTCTTCATCTTTTTGAATTCCATTTTGATTCCCTTCACCGTTTGGGGGCGGTCACATCTTTGATTGCAACAGAAGGATCTTAAGTCATCGAAAAAGAAGACACTTGTGTTTTTATTAACCTAGATTAAGGACTTCTTTTGACCCCCATAAATTCAAGTTGGGTAACATGTATCATGGCCATTCCCTAAACATTCTATTCAAAACAGAAATGACAGAGACCAAAGAGCAGTTCCATAGACACTGCCTTGATGAATGTAGGAATACTCTGGGGGGAAATGTGGAAGGGGGAATTACTTCATGGAAAGAGACTGCCTTTTGATAGGATTGGCCCATAAGAAAGATTGTTAAAAAACAAGAACCAGGGGCGCCTGGGTGGCTCAGTCGTTAAGTGTCTGCCTTGGGCTCAGGTCATAATCCCAAGGTCCTGGGATCGAGCCCTGCATTGGGCTCCCTGCTCAGCGGGAAGCCTGCTTCTCCCTCTCCCACTCCCCCTGCTTGTGTTCCCTCTCTCGCTGTGTCTCTCTCTGTCAAATAAATAAATAAGATCTTTTAAAAAATAAATTAATTAAAAAAATAGAAGAACCAAATATCAAAGGCCAATATATGTAATAATTTTCAGATTTAACCCAATTCAGATGTTCTAATTTGCTCATAATAATCTCCATGAGCCTGGCGATTGATATTGACTGTAAACATCCACACAGTTTCCTCCTCCCCCTTCATCCCGCACGCACATGCAAGCGCGCACACGCATGCAAACACATGCATTGTACGTGTAGTATATTAAATGGAGACTGAATGGTCAGTGAGTTTGTGGCCAGTACAATACTTGTTATTCTTCTATCTGAGAGACAAGAAACAAAGGAATTCCAAAGTTTAGATCATGTGAGGGAACTCTTTCTGGCTCCCAGTAAATGTGTCCTGCAGTTCTCAAAATGCACAGGCTAAAGTAAACTTAAGCTCTTATCCAAAGTCTGCTGAGAAAACAAAGGAATTAGGTTTTCCCTAAAGATTTTCCTAAACCAGTCAGATTTGCTCCTTTTGATCCAGGCGTATTAAAGATCATAAGAGAAATTTAGTTTGGGGAATTACTATTTTAAACAAAGGCCAAAAACAGGGGTGTCCTTGCGGTCTTCTTATTCCTCTCCAGTAACTGAGTGCGAGGTAATTGGAGTTCTGTTTCCAGTGAATACGGTTAATTTGAGCTCACCCTACAATTTAGTAGTATGTCCTTTCGACTGGATTTCTGTGATATTAAAATATATACAACATTTCCTCTCCTTTTAACCTGGTTTCCACTTAACAATTTTCTGTGTATCTGAGATCTGCACCGTGGCCTGCCTGAACTCATATGGAAAATTGACGGCACTGAACGAGAATTGTTGTAAGTTAAGCTTCCCTGATGGCACTTTTTAAAAACAGCAGTGGAAAAAAAATAACAGGGCACCAGTCAGATGTGATTTTTGGCAGACACTTCACTCAAGCTGCTCAGGGTATCCCCAGAAATTTTAAACCCTCAAAGGTGCTCAGGGTACAGTAAATAAAGCAAGATACAATTATTTTAATGTTCATCCTCTAGATGCAGTTCTCTTCTCCGCAAGTCTGTAGTAACATGGATTTCCATCTGAGTGAAAGGTCAGCTTTGAAGTAAGTGTAAAGTTATTTACAGGAAATGAAGCAGAAAGCAGGCTTTCACGCATTTTGAGATGTCTCTATTATTCAGGAGAAAATGAACTGTGTCATCAGTCCAAAGAAAAACAGATGCCTACCTTCTTGTATTAAAGTTAAATAAACACCTACCATAGGAGAAGAAGTATGCTAGTAACTCTGAAATTTGAAATTCACCAAGGTCTGTTTTCTCCAACTTTGCATTGTGCAAGCAGGAAATAAACAAGTGCGAATTAAGGTTCTCAGTAAATATGTAGCAGTTGTAGTTTGGGGGGAGGTGGGGAAGACTGCCAAGAAGAGATAATCATCGTAGGCTTTTTTTTCCCCCAATATGGGATGCTAACTAGACATTTGTGATAACTACATAATCAACATCTTTAAATATTTAATTTCTTGTCAGTTGTTATCTAAATTGACTTCAACTCATGTTTATGTAAGTGTGTATGTATTCCATATATACATAGAACTAGATCTGTCAGAGGGAAGTGGCAAATTGAAGCAATTAGGTGGTTCATTTTGTAGGGAAAAAGGAGGAAGAGGAGAAACCCGATGGTGAGGAAAAGGAAAATTGAGAATATTGTAACTTACCACATAGATTTATATTTAGATGTAGCTTGGACTTCCTCAAATGATATGTCTTGGACTCCTTCCTACTTCAGAAAATGGATTCCTAGCTGTATTTAGATGGTCACATACTTAAGTGTGTTTCACTGGCACCTTAGTGCAGGACTTCTCCATGTTCGTCCTCACTTAATGGGATTAGTGACTAAAGCTTAGTTCATCAGTAATTTAGTGCAACAGATCTCTTCTAAGTACCGACTATGTCCCAGACCCTTAGAGAGCTGCAGGGGGTCCACACTTTATTTCGCTATAACCTGTAAAGTGTTTTCTTATTAAAATGATCCCCTAGTCTGATGCCCACAGTAGTAACAGAAAGGTAAAATGCAGTACAAAACTTCTGGCTTATATATTCCGTGGCCTGACACCAGGGTCTCCTGAGATCAGGTGAGTGTGGTGGGATTAGTTGGGCCAACAGACCAGAGATAGGTGATTCTCCGAGGTCCGGTGGCAGAAAAACACCACAGTGGCCAAATGCTCAAGCATCAGGATCAAGAAGACTTGGGTTACAAGGTGTGCATCTTTTATCCCTTCTTCCCCAAATTCCAGCCCTGGCTACCACAGAAGGAGAATTACATTGTTCAGAGGACGGGTGCTCTGATTCAGCCATGCATGTCAAGATCAGGAATGAAGAGCACCACCCTGAGCAGCAAACCAGAAGAATCACTCCTCCAGGGGTAGGAAAGAACTTGCCAATCCTCATCAGAAATACGTTATAAGAAAAGCTGATCTTTAACTCCGTTACCTTCCTATCCCAGCCCAAACCATAGAATCATCACCACTATTTTAAAAAGTTAAAAGGACACGGATTAAAACCTTGTTTCTGCCACCTACGAGCTGAGTGAATTGAGAAAATTATTTGACGTCTCTAAGTATCAGCTCCCTCCTCCCCTGTAAAGGCATAGTAATAGTAAGACCTAACTCACAGGCTTGGCGGGAGGATGAAATGCGATCGCGTGCGTCAATTTTTGGTGCAATATCTGGCATTGGTAAATGTTCGATAAGTGCCGACCGTTATTACCACACCTACATCCGGCCTGATACCCTGCAGGGCCTATGGCCCTAATGCCTTGCACATGCCTGAAACCCACCTTTCGGAAGGAATCCTGGCTGTTTATTCTAATACACGATATCGTGGCAAATAAGGAAGCAGCAGTCAGTAGTATTTGTGACTTTCCATGGTAACCATTTCTGTTTACCCCTCTTAGCTGGAGGAAATAAAGGCAGTATTGGCCGAATTAGTTGGAACATGCCATTCAGTTTTTACCACAATGTGGTAAGAATAGGGAATGTAATTATAAAACTTCTATGTATCAAGTACTTGGAAACATCAAACAGAATTTGGGGGAAAGAAGGATAATTTAATAAGATAAGATTAATTTACATATAGCAAAACTTGGTTGACTCATTTTTTATTTAAGTGTAATATTTGGACCAGGGTTTGGCTGACTTTAAATATATAAGAAGCATGATCTTTTAAGCAAATAACTCCAGAACCTTAAAGGCCTTGGAACCTTTAACCTGGTGGGGGAGGAAGATCATAAACAAGTAGATAAATAAATAAATCATTTCTAGTTTATAATCAGGGCTCTCGAGAGGATGAATAGGGCCTTGTGTCCTGCCACTTACTAGCTGTATGATCTTGAGTAAGTCACAGATCCATAGAATAATAGAATTTGAAGGCATCTCAGAGATCCATTATGAAGGCTTTATGAACCACAAAACACTAAACAAACACATAATTATTGGCAATGCCAAACTGTAAACTCTTCTTACCTGGTAATATTAGCAGTCTTTAAAGACTTCTATTAAACCCTCATATTTCTCATTTGAAGTGCAATATGTCCCATAAAAACATAAAACCCACTTCGTTAGATATTCTATATTTTAATATTTTCATCATTTAAACCTGGTTTCCTGCCAAGTGGACTCACCTAGGTCTGTCTTAGGAATAAGAATCGAGGTGTCTAGTGATTGTATGGGCTAGCACTCATAGGCAAATGGTTGAGGAATAACAGATCTAGGTGCTTCTGAAACATTAAAATCTACAAGACTATGATAATGATGATGAATGAAAAAATAAGAAAATGTGACATATTTTACTTTTAAAATGTACTGAGCTACTTTTTCCCAGGTGGCACTCAACAAAAGTTGAAATCAGAATATAGACCTCAAGGAAATGGAGAGAACAGCATATTTATTTCATTATTAATAGACCCGTTCCTTGTAATGGCTCTCTTGTAATTTTTTCGTATGCTCAATACTGAAATTAAAAGTACTTCCATTTGATAGGAAATATTCCATTCAGCATCAAATACATTCCCATCTTCACTCCTCTTCATTTAAAATTCTGAGTGTAATCTCATATTCAGAGCTTAATTAATGTCTGTGAGATGCTTTAAGTACCTTGGCTGAAAATGATTAAGAAACATCTTTATCCAGGAGAGCCCACTTGAGGTTGTTTTGTCTTACAGATCTTGTATCTCATACCTCCTAGCAGGATATCATGCATACAGAAGGTGCTCACTATATATTATTGAACGATATATAATCCTTCAGTAGTCAAATTTCAATTTTTACTCTAATATTTTTTCCATTGGCATCACAGAGTGTAGCATGATCATCGTATCTCAGGATGTAATGGAAGTTTTGTCAAGGCTTTCAGAAATGATTCACACTACCAAACACAGAAGAGACTGATGTATAAACCCAGATACCAGTTGGGAACTTTACAGTGAGAACTGTCACATATACCCAAATGCACTAATGAATTTATCCTTTCCTACATGTAGGAAGACAAATTACAAGCTAAGTTAGATAAGGAATCAGAGCCATGGTATTTGGTAGAAACAGCGCCATGTCTCTCGTTGGAAAGCTAAAAGCATGTCATTCCCATCTCCTATAGGATTCTGTGGGCAGAGTGCTGGTACCTCTGTCCATCCATAGACAGTGCTGGGACACAGGAACAGATTGCTGTTCTTTGAGATCCCCCTTTTTTGTTGTCATGCTGACCATTCATGTAGTGTCTCTTCAAAGCGGGTAAAATCAAATCATTAGGCTACAGCTTTATATAGACAAAAACAGCTATATACTCTCCTGCTTATACCTGATCTCGAAGATTGAAACGTGCTTGATGCTGAAGTAGACTCACTAGGGCACCGACTCTGGCAAACTCTCGTCTCTCTTGTTCACCTCTGAGTCCTTGGCACCTTGCGGAAATTCTGTCACGTAATAGGTCTTCAATAAATATCTGTAAAAGAAATGAATAAATAGGTAAGTTACTATTACAAATGCCTGACCTCACCCTGGATATTCCTTTTTCCCCCAATTTCCTGCTCAGAGGTGAACGTTTTTGGAGATCCTTTTCTGTAAGGGACATGGATGAGAGCAAAATATGTAGACGTAGGTACACATTCTACTCCTCTGCCGGATATGTGATCCTTACCTGATAGGAAACTTTAACCTTAAAATGTACAATTTGTTGGCTTTTAGTATATTTTAAAAATTGTGCAACCCTCACCACCATCTAACTCCAGGCTATTTGAAACCCCATGCCTCCTTTCTTTGGATTCTTGCAACTACTAATCTACTTTCTGTGTCTGTGAATTTGCCTCTTCTGAGTATTTCATGTAAATGCAATCATAAATACGTTGTCTAGCGTGGAGAATGTTCCGTGTGCCCTTGAGAAGACTATGTGTTCTGCTGTTGTGTGGGGTGTTGGGTATACATCACTTAGGCTTAGATTGTTTCCGGTGTCATTCAAGTCTTCCATTCTCCGGTTGGTCATCTGTTTAGTTATTCTATCCATTATTAAAAGTGGGGAAATGAAGTTTCAAACTGTTTTCATTGGGTTGTCTGTTTCACTCTTCTGTTGTTTTTTCCTATGCCTATTTTGAGTCTGTTTTTTAGGTGTATATGTGTTAATAATTGTTATGACTTCTAGACGGGTGAAGCCTTTTATCATTCTTTGCCTTTGCCTTCACTTATGCTGCTCTCTTTCCCAAGAATGTCCCAGAAATATCTTTTTATCTCTACTTTGCTGAAATTGTACCCATTCTCCAAGACACATGCATGCTGTTTATTCTGAAGTAGTTCTAAGTCTGCTAGTTCTGCTCACTCCTACTTTCGTGTATCTTTATCTCTGCTATGGAATCTTTATTTTTGTCTTTCTACTCCTAACTCAAGAGGCTGTTCTACCTTTGTATCCACTCCAGATCTGTGATGGTAGGTATTTAATAAATATTTCTAACATCAAAAAGAGAGTAGCCTTGTTTTGCGTGATCCTAATGACTGGTGTAAGGTAATGGGTAAAAGTCACAAGAAAGTGTACTTTAGAGTTAAAGAACCTTAAGATTTTTTTTTTTTCCTTGTGGAGGGATCGCAAGCCTTGAATGGAGGGATGGTGGATGTTCTAACCTCAGCAAATTATTCTTAAATGCAACTGAAATCCAAGTTAGAGATCTTACTTCATTTTTCACGTCCCTGGATTGGATCCTTTCTCCAAGATTAAAGCAGCAAGCCATGGTACATATCATGGCTTGGCAAACTGAGAGCACTTTGGAATCTTCTTACTTTCCCCTCTCTAGTTTCTTGCCAAATGCAAGATTGTGATGAGGCATGAAGTAGAGAAAGCTGTTGAGTGAGGAAGAAGAAAAAAGTGTCACATATCCCTCTTGGGTTTCTGAGCCATGTTATGATTTCACTAGAAAAATGACATTCTGTTGGAAGTCCTCTTTAAAAAAGGTTCTGTGGCTTAGTGATGTCGGTGGCCCCTCTGGTTTAGCTTTCTGCACGAGCATCCCTGCACAGAATTGGCAGCCAGCCTCCTCCTCTTTGGAGTCCAGACAGTCCAAAACTGCATTGTTCCCCGAGCTCATGTCTTCTATAGCCATAGGACATTTCATCTGACCATTATTTTGCTTGGTTATGCTCTTGGAATCATAAACTATCTGGAATATTACAAGCTGGAGATAATCACGTTGTACTCCTCAGTGGCAAGAAGGTAACGTCCATTATGCTCAGTAGTTCTTTGTCTTGGCTAATCATTTAGAACCATCTAGGGCACTTTAAAAATCACTAATAGCTGGGTCCCACCCCCAGAAGTCTTAGTTTAGTTTATCTGGGTGGCAACACACCTGTCAGGACTTTCAGAAGTTTCCCTAGACGATTGTAATATACAACTAAGGATGCGAACTGATGATCTAGGACAGGGGTTCTCAACGTGTGGACCAACAGCAGCAGCATCACCTGAAAACTTGTGAGAAAAGCAAATGCTGAGGCCCCACCCCAGACACTAAATCAGAAACTCTGGGGGTGGGGCCCAGCACCCTGTTTAAAAAGCCCTGGGGGTGATTTTGTTGTCCTCTAAAGTTTGAGAACGACTGGTCTAGAATGAAGAGACTTCTCTTTACTCATTTTAAGAATGTGTTTTTTGCAAAGGGTAAGTGGGAATTGAATCACCTCAGTGCTGGCAGGCGGGGGTGTTCCCTTTTACAGGCTGGTGTAGAGTAATGTGAATCTCTAATTCTAACATAGGGGTTGCACTACATTCCCTTTTTGCAAGTATAATAATTGGTAAGTCTTGAATTAAATACCGTCTAGTGTATTTGTACAATGTAGAGGGTTAATCTAGATAATGTATAGCACATCACCCTACCAAAAAAAAAAAAAAAAAAATCCCAACAATGGATCATCCTAAAACAAGACACTATAATGTAAAATACCAGTTGGCACCACACGAGAAGGAAGCTCCATGTTTTAAATAAATAACAGTTTCAGACCTCACACCTACTATGTTCTTCATCAGTGTCACATGTCAGTGGAGTTTTGGTTTGCCCTGAGCTGACTGATTTCGTTTTGATCTGTGCTTCCTTCAGTCTAAAGAGTAAAGATGAGTCTAATGCTGTTTTGCCCTGGGATGAAGACATTTCATTAACTGCGCAGTTGAGTTATTTACTTGTTATTTGTCTTCCGGCCAGTTGCTGTGTGGTAATTGTCCATTGGAACCACAGTGCTACCAAAGGTCTTGGAGGGGGCTAGGAGAAGCAGGCCTATGGACCTGATGAATGGGAAGCTGTGAACATCTTAGCATCAGCCAACTCAAACGCCTATGTGAGCAAGACAGATCATTTGTGTGTCAAGCAGGAAGATGGTGTGGCAGCACTTCACAGTTGATGTGTATGGTGATTCCGGTAAACAAATGATGAGGCCGACTGGGATCTTCCTGCTCAAGATATGACCTGTGGACCAACAGCCCTGGTATGACCTGGGAGCTCTTTCGAAACCCAGAATCTCAGGCCCCACCTCGCACCTGCTGAATCAGAATCTGCCGGCTAACAAGACCTCCAGGCAACTTGTATGCACATGAAAGTTTGAGAAGCACTGAGGGTCGTCATTTCATGTTATGATGTCACTTTTCTTCTTCTCGGTCTATGGGAATAGAACACGCCGCGCCTAAAGCAAGCAGCCCGTCCTCCTCTCCATTCTGACGTTTCCAGTGGAAACAATAGGGTCACTAGGAGGGGAAATCAGCAGGAATAGCTGACCAAGAAAGGAAGTTTAGGTTGAACAAAGGTTTGGTTCATTTTTATAGCCCCTAGAGGAAGAACAATACTGTACAGAAGCTGTTAATGATGGGCTGGATTCGAAGGCAGTAATCTGTGCCAAAATCCAAATGTGTTTTTACTCTAAACTTCCCTCCAGATGTCCAGTTATATTGCAGAATTTCCAGCTGGTAAGAACCCCACAGAAATGGCTGGTCACTAAAATATATTTAAATATAAAATATATCCATATTAACTTTATTTTCAATTTCTTCTGCTCTTCTAATAATTTCATTAACTTTCATTAGGCAGCAAATTATTTGGTGCTGATTGAAAATGTCTAGTTGACCTTGATGGAGAGATTTTAGCAGAGATTGTGCTCTGTTTAACGGCTCACACAGGTAACTATGGCAACTCTCCATTTCAGTTATGAACATGTCATACAAATCCTAAGTGAAAACAGCTTCAACCTATCAGTCCTCTTTAATAAGTAATCCAATAATAGTAGACCATTCAATGCAGAGAAAAGGCTTTCTCTTAACTGTGCAATAATTGAAATGGCACCAAGCAGGGAGAGTGGTAGTCTTAACATCACTGGCCGACCCGTTAGCATGATTTCCCTGTGTGTCGTTCAACAAATAACCCGTCCACATTAAACAGATGAAGGGAAACCGCATATAACTGTGCAGGTAATTCTGCGCACCTGTATTCTCTTCCGTTCAAGTGAACCTTCCAAAAGGTTTCACAAAACAGTGGGAGTGACTTCCCTAATTTGCAGATGGAGACACTGAGTCAGCAAGAAATGAGGAGACTGCTTGCTCTCTGGTGGCCTGCAGGAACCATGCTTGAAATCCCTGCCCTGGCCTCCCAGCTGCAGCCCTTTTCTCCTGCCCGCCATTTGCTTCCCCATGTCCTTACCCACACGCACTGTCATCAGGCTCAGTCGCCTGCTCAGTGGCTCCCCACTGCCCCACAGTACAGCGTCCACATGGCATTCAAGGCACGGTCTGCCCCTTGCCTACCTGGTCCCCTGGTATAGGGACCACACACCCCATAATCCGATCCCACTGATTCTCACAGATTCCTGGCACTTTTATTCCTTTGTGAGTTCGCTTGTTCCCATCCTTCCCTTGAGGCTTTGATCTCTTAGTCTCCCATACCGGAATCCTTGTGGCTCAGCCCAAATGATGTGTCTTCTGGGAAGCTCTTCCTCATTGCCCTCGTCAGAGTTAGGGGCTACCCCCGTCCTCCAGGAACATGTGGTTTATGCCTCTGTTGCAGCATTGGCTATGAGCTGACTCCTGTAAGGGTGAGGCTGTGAGCCCCATGAGGGTAGGGACAATGTCTGTGTTGTGCTGTTTGCAGCTGCATCCTCAGGGCTTCACGCAGTGCCCCGCACACAAGAGGCCCTCAGTCAATATCTGATGAATGAATGAATGAATGAATGAATGAGTGGGTGAAGGTGTAACTTAGGTTTATATCGTATCCCAGCCAATCTGCAGCAATTATATATTCTTCTCCACACTTTCAAAGTGCTTCCCAATCTCTAAGGTCTAACTCGAGCACAATATACTATCAGATGCCTTCTCTAGTTTTCAGTCTAAAATAACCTCTCCCCGCAAAACCCTGACATGGTACTTGCTTTCTCTCCTACTCCTTTAACTGGTTTCCCTTTCTCTCACAAAATTTTACCTTTGTTTCCACACAACTTATCTTTTCACCTAGACTCTAAGTTGCTGCTCACCAAGGGTCACATCCTGGACCCCTCAGACCTCCCCGCATAATAGCTTGTACCCCACAGATGCTCACATATTGCTCACAAGTCCAAATATCAGTAGAAGCATTCTGCTCTGAAGGAAGGCTTTCCTGGTGTCCCGTGAAGGGCTCTGCCTGAAGTCTGAGCTAGAAGTCTCTGTAGGCTGGAGACCGTGGTGGGCCTCTTCCCACCAGTGCAGTCAAACTAGATCCTATGCCCTTTGCTTCCTAGCAGGTAAGCATCCTTTAAAAAATGCTTTGATCCCTTATTTTTCTCTTCCTCCTCATGGCCAGCCTCCCATCATTGCCTGGCCTAATATAGTATAAGAAAAAAGCCGTTCTGGAGTATGACAAGGAAAGGAAAGAGGAGATGATTAAGGGCTTCATTTTATGCTCCTCTCACTGAAGGACCTTTACTCATTGCCTCTCACTTCACCATTAGTAACATGTCAAGGGCTGCTGGGGGTCATAAATAACACAAACTGTTGATGACACAGAGAACAGACAGATAGTACTGATTCATTTAGGATTTCATAATGCGTGTGCCAATGCAGCACGCGCACCATGGAACCTGCCCGCCCCCCGCCCCCCATCTGCAACCCAGACCCCGGAGAGACTGGATACACAGATGCGAGGGCCTTCTTCAGGAAAACGGGCAATGGTCCAGTTGGTGTCAGAACCTGCCGCCACCAGCCACCCCCCATCCTGTTAGAAACGGCCTTCCTACCTGTCCTGCCCCTTCTCCCAACAACTCCCCGGAGGCTGAAGCTTGGAGGCCAGCAGTATTTCTGCACCGTGTCAGTGCCATGTGGCTCAGGGGCCTTAAAGCCTAAAGGTCACCCTGTGTAAGGCTGAGAGCTGCAGCTTGAAGAGCCATAAGCAGTCTCTGTTCAGTGTCTGTCTCTCCTCTCTGTTTATTCGCTTCCCTGTCTCTACCCCTAGGAATCTGGACAAATAATGAACTTTCCAGGTCATTCAAGGGCAGCTCATTAACCCCCTTAGGAAAAACCAGCAAGGGCATTTCTTCCTAAGTGGTGGCTTAATGGCCACAAGCAGATAATGCTTTATCAAGAGGCAATCGTAGAATAATAAAATGGGGTTCCTGTGATCTGTAATAATGGACCCAAATTAGGGGGCTAAGTGTCGGTTCACCTGGCCATCGCCCATGCTTCGAAAGACGTGGCAGGAGAGGAAAGAAGGAAGCAAGAGAAACCCAGGGTTGAGAATATCTTTCGACAGTTCCATCTGAGCTTCATACACAGCAGCTTCTCTTAACAAACCATGGAAGGTTTAGGGTTTGATTTCTGCTTTCACATTGACTCTCCTAAGTATTTCTGTGACCTGTGACCCTCCTTCCCTCCCCCGCTCATGTCCTTTCACTAAATGTATGCACACATATGCATGTGCAGCCCCTCCCTCCCTCCCTCCGTCCCTCTCTCCATTCACATGTGTTTGACTTGAAATAGACAAAATCATTGTGATGATGAGAAGACCTGGGGTCTATAGAATGTTATCCTTTTAAATATCCTCAACGACTTGAGTTCGGCCGAGTAGGTGTTGTGATGGACATTTTACAGATGAGGAACCTGGGGTTGATTTGCTAAGAGAATGTAATAAAGCCGGGACTGAGACTCTTTCCTTTCTCCTCCCCAGGTGGTCCTCCTGCCAGGCCCCACAAATCATAGAGAGAGAGAGAGCACATGGTGTCCTAACTGGGTTACACACTGCTCTTGCCAGCCTCACTGTGAGCGCTCAAGGGCAGGGACAGGTCTCCTTCATGCCTGGCTCCCAGCTGCTAGCATAGCGCCTAATGCAGGAATATTGTGTGTGGGAGGGGGATGGAGAGAGGAAGAATGCCCTCTGGAATGCTGGCAGAAGCAGAACCGCAGGGGGATAGGGAGGGAATCAGTGGCCCACGGAACTGGGACAGTCATTTCTAGGTCCTGTGGCTTCTGGTGGTGACTCCTAATCCCTGCCTATGAAGCCTGTGTCATTCTGCCTCCCTTCTTCGTCTTTGCACGCTGTCCCTCAACTTAGATAGTCCCCCTCTGTGTCAAGGCCACAGTGGCTTCTCTTTCCCCTATTTACCACCCCAGCCCTTGGTGATCCCAGAGAGAACCCTGAATGGCTGTTACAAGCTTCTTCTTAGAGCTGCATCTAAAAATGTCACATCTGAATTCGTCTCCCCTCTGTAGGACAGAAGTCCCCTAGCATGTTTGGGGGCACTGCATGTGACCCCAAAACCAGTTGCCTCTGGACTATTCGACATGTCCAGGGCAAATGGTAAATTGCCGGCCTCTTTAGTCAGCAAACATTCCTGAGTTCCTGGCAGGTTCCAGACCTGACATGAAATGCTGGGACACTGTGACCCACCAGACAGGCTCCCTGACCTGGAGGGACTCAGCCAAGTGTAGCGATGGGCTGATGTGTGACTACCAGGAAAAAAGACTGTAAATGTGTCTCGGGCACAGCTCGCCCAGGTGAATGCTGGTGATCCTTTCTGGAAATCTGGAGGTTCCTGTCTTCAGGAGGTCACTGATGAGCTGCTAACAACCGTAGTCACTGACACAGAGGGGTCGGCATTGAAAGAAAATGTACTCAGAACAGTTAGGGCAGTAATCGATCATGCGGGAGACAGAGATGGGCATCTCACCACCTTGGACTTCAATTCCTCCTTGATTGTCCCGTGCACAAATGTATCCAAGTGGCAGCCTGGACCCCCAGCAATGAGTGGGCTTGAATAGATGGGTTCAGCCCGCGTATGGGTCAGCTCAGGTCCCTGGCATGGAATGGCATCCGTCAGAAATTCTTGCTCATCATGCCATCAGGCAAGTGGATATTAGACCTGCTGTTCCAGCGCCGACACCATAAAGGGCATTCGCTATGCATAATGCAGGTTTGCGCTTATGTTTCCTCAGGCCTGGCCATGATCGTGGCTCACGTTTCGCTTACACGGGGCTTTCTGAGTACGAGACCGGGCATGTAAAGAATGGGATAATTGATCTTTTCCCTCCTGGCTGGAATCTGTGGTTGCATTCCCTCTAAACCACACAGAATTCCAATTTGCTGCCTTGGGCTTTACAGGGTCCTCTGTGAGAAATAAAAGCCTACAGGTGTGATGGTTTACGGCAGCCGCGGAGATAGAATTTCTTATGACTGAATGACTTATGTTTTCTCTGGAAAAACAACACACACACACACACACACACACACACACACACACACACACACACCTGCCTGAAAGAGACTTGCCGGCCTCCTACCTTTGTTACTTACGTAATAGCCGCCTGTGTCTGATTTTCTTTCCCTCCCTTCATGGATGCTGCTCCCGCAGACCCACACACAGGGGGGCTCGTAAGTGGACCTGAGGACTCTCTGCAACTTGGGGAGAAGGCTGAAGAGTGTTGAGCAGCCCCGGTTAGGGAGGGGAAGACCCACAGATTTTCTCGCCTTCAGTAGAGATTTGCCTTAGAAATCCAGAGAGATTATCTGCGAGTCAGGAGGCCAAGGATGGCTGTATCTGCCCGTCTGGAGAAATGTCTGGCTATCCGGGCTGTCGCCCCAGGGCACCTCTGTCAGGTCAGCGATCAGAGCAATTAAAATCACTGCCGACAGGACTACGGAATGGGCACAGAATGAAGACTGGCTTGGTTTCCCAAGTCTCTTCCTTTGCAGTCTTCTCTCCTCTGTTCTTAACTTGGCCAGAAAGAATGCCTCGTGGGGGGATGTGAAGGCCACCAGGGCGCCAAACCCATGAATCGCAAGTCTGTGTTCATGCCGGATGAGTTCATTATGATTAACAAGAAACAATTTGGGAAGCTGAAATTTAGATTTGAAGTAAAGTGAAAAATACGAGGATGCTTCTTTGGAACATGTTTATGGTGGGTTTATGCACACTGCACCGAAGGACATGTTTGCTGACTGCTTTTGGCCACCAGCTAATAACACACTACAGAAATACAAGCCTTTCCTTCCTGGCAACAGGGAATCATGCCCACATGTGTTAATGGCCTCCCCCAGAGCAGGCAGTTCAATTCATAATTGAACAAGCATTGACTGTCTTCTCCGTATCAATGGAAACACGCTGTAATGAATATTCCTGATATTGCTGGAAGTCTGCTGATTTCTAACTGGGATCTGAGAACTCTGGCTTCCGTTTGCCACAGAGGCAATTCTCTCATGATCTGGGAGCCTCCTAGGAAGCCAGGCTGCCCTGGGGTGAAGGAGAGGATTTGCATTCTCTGCAGGCTGGCTGGTGTCCAGGAATGGGGGCTCTGTAGGGTCCAGAGCAAAACAGATAGCTTCAGGAACATTTCTTGCTCTCCCTCCTTACAGAAATGGGCCTGAGACCTGGATTCACATCCAAATTGTCCTTCACCCCCTTCTGACTCAGGCCTTCTTCAGAGGAGCATGGATTCATTAGTGGTGAATCTGGCTACCTGCCGGGGGGGCTTCTGTTTGCACCATTTCCCCATTTCGTAGAGTCAAAATCACAGCACTTGCCCTAGAATCACTGAGGAAAGCAAGACTCTATCCCTTGAGCAATTTGCAAGAAAGAGCTCAGAAACATGGGGATCTTTGTAATTTGTTTAACTTCGTTCTTCGGTTCCTCTTTTAGTCTCTGAGAATCCTGATCCTCTAGGTCAGTGGTTTCCAAACATCACTGATCATCATAATCACCCAGGGACCCTTTTAAAAATACGGATTCTTAGGCTACACTTGGCTGAGATTCTAATGCAGAAGGTCAGAGACAGGGAAAGAATGAAGACAAAGACAAGAAGAAGGAGGAGATGTAAGGAGTTGAAAATTGCTCACCTGGGCATCTTGCCCTGCAGCCCCACATGGACGTGATTTCTTTTTTCATTTTTCATTTCAAAGAGTTAATGATATAATTACCCCCAAAGCAATTAGATGCAATGGGTAAGGGACCGGGAGACAGGCTTACTGAAGAGGAGGCTGAAGGAGTAAAGTATGGCTGGCCAGTGATCTCCCTGAATGAGGGCTCCTGGCTTCCCTCTGCAGCCACCACCTCAGCCTCTGTGCATCTATTCAGTTGCTGGGCGCCCATATCTTGAGGGCATGACTTTCCTGACACGTGTATTGAGCACTTACTTTTCCAGGGGCCACTGAAGGCATGAGGCACTCAGTGGTGAACAGATTTAGGGCCTCTGTCCTCTCGGGGGAATTTGCATTCTGGTGGGAGGGGAGATACAGAAACAACTTCCCAAGTAAATAAGATCCTTACAAATGGTAATGAGTAGTTTATTTTTATTTTTTTAAGAATTTATTTATTTATTCATGAGAGAGAGAGGCAGAGGGAGAAGCAGGCTCCCTGCTGAGCAGGGAGCCCGATGCGGGACTCCATCCCAGGACTCTGGGATCATGACCTGAGCCGAAGGCAGACGCTTAACCATCTCAGCCACGCAGGCACTGGGTAATGAGTAGTTTAAAGGAAACAAAGTGCTGGGCTGGAGGAGAGAGTGTGGGGGGAAGCAAGGAGTAATTAGAGGAAATACGGTGGTTCCAAAAAAGACAGAGCTAGGTGCAGACAGAGCCTGGGTTCTAAATGCAGCTCGGCCAACTGTGGACTCTGGGAGAACTTCCGGGAGTTATCAAACCATGTCTGTATTCTTTTCCTGTCGCTGCCATGACAAATTGCCACAAAGTGGATGACTTACAATTTAAAACACAAACTGATTCCACTGCAGTTCTGGAG